>NW_027185391.1:1245186-1312686 GCF_022577435.1 Embiotoca jacksoni
CTCACTGCAGAGTTTTAAGAGTTATCAGGACATCTAAATCTGACTGCTGAGTCAGCGGTCCTCGTCTCACCTCTGCTTGCTGCGGTGCATTAACAGCTGTGATGTAACGCTCTCATGACGTCGATGTAACGTGTGTCTGCTTCTTCAGCAGCAGAGATTCACAGTTCTGTTCAGTGTCCTCAAGGTTGGACCCCTTTATTTCTGCTCTTCCTCACTCTGCACTGTCACAGCTCTGACAGTAGAGGGCGCTCTATTCTAATTTCTCACTAAAACGGGCACATTGGTGATTAATGAAGGTTTTTTACAATTACAAAAAAATATTTTGCAGTCAGTCAAAACTGAAATGCAGACAAACAAACCATGTTTTACAAATGAAGAACAAACACTGGTTTGGAAATGATCCAGCTTGTTATCAGCTCAGTTCTAAAGCCAGCATCTGTGATGGTACAGGGATGCATTAGTGCACATGGCATGGGTAGCTTGAACATCTGGAAGGAAGCATTACTGCTGAATGATATATTCAGGTTTTGGAGCAACATATGCTGCCATCCAGACAACGTCTCTTTCAGGGAAGGTCTTGTTTATTTCAGCAGAACAACGTCCAACCACATTCTGCACGTATTCCAACAGCATGGTTCTCTAGTAGAAGAGTCCGCTGATAAACTGGCCTCCTGCAGTCCAGACCTGTCAATCATTGAAAACATCTGGAGCATCAGGACATGAACAATACAACAAAGGAGACCCTGAACTGTTGAGCAGCTGAAATCCTCTATCAGGCCAGAATGGGACCACATTTCACTTTCTAAACTCCAGAAACTGGTCTCCTCAGTTCCCCAACGTTTCCAGAGTGTTGTTGAAACTGAGAAATTGTATTGTTTTATAAAAAATATAAGCATATTTTGAATGTGATGTCAGCAACACGTCTCTATAAAGTTGTTCCAGGATCATGTTCACCAACAGAGCTGCATCAACTCTTCTTTTAACAACACTTAATATGTTGTCTTTGGTCAATCTGCAATTAAATATGGGTTTTTGTGATAAATCCTTGCATTCTGTTCTTAATTTACATTTCCAACTTTTTTGGAATTGGGGTTGTAAATTTCCAAGAAAAAAACAATCTCAGTCTCTGAGCTTAAATTTATAAGGACAAATTTAACAGTACCGTGTTCCAGGACTGCAGCAGCTATAGTGAAGTAAACCAGAAACGTTGTGATGCATTTTGATGATTTCTAAGTGCGTCATTATTTATCATGGTTCATGTCAAATTATCCAGTTTAAGAAGGTTTACATTTAGAAGACTGATTATTGATAACTTTAAGCTTCAATACGATGGAAACGGCTGAGTTATATGTCAGTTTCTCCTCCTGTCCAGTTGTCCTGAACGGGGAAGTGAGAGACTAAAACCACTGCAGACATGGTCACCTCTGCTGTAGAGCTCGGCAGTTTAACATGGAGGTCTGTAGAGAATCACTGGGTTTTTGGAGCCATCAAGTGGCCACTTGAGGAACTGCAGTTACTTTTCTGCCTTGGAGGTTGCTGCTTCAACGACAGTGAAAATTGTACCAAAACTCAGGTGATAGTTTTTTTGTAGAATATTTTTTGTACTAATGAGTCTGTATTTGTTTCTGCTAGAAAAAATATTGGCTGTTTGTTTGATGGATACATTTTGTATTTGTAAAACAACGTGCATTAGTTTGTTAGTGAATTCTAGAACATTTATAAAATATTCATGAAGGCATTTATAACGGAATGTGCTCTACAAACCACCAACAAATAATAGTATTTAGTCATCATTACTACGTTACATTATTATGATGTTCCAGTGACGTCACACAGCGCCACATGCTGTTTATAAAGCCTGCATCACCATAATTAATGACGTGCTTTGAGACAAACATTCAGGACACCAGAGAACAGGGGAGTGAAATGCAGCAGCAGGTGTTTGTTAAATTGAAGCTACCGCAGCTACATCAAGTTGCTTTATTAATTACAATATTACAGGAAGTCAAAATATACTTGCCTCAAAATAAAAGCACAATGCAGCCAGACAAAATAATGTAGGAGATTGTAGTAGTTTTTAAATGGATGTGTTGCACTTCCTTTAAAAAACAAAATCAATCACCGGGGGGAGGGAGGGTGAATGATACCACACTAGTTTCACCACAGTTCACATTTTTCAGCCCACTTTCTATGCATTTCTATTCTATTGTTGTATTTCATCTATAATTATGTGTTTCCATTTCTTTACTTTTAAGTCATTAAGCTGTATTTATTTTTCACCTTTAAAAAGAACTTTGGTTAACGTGCTTTTAAAAATGCTCCATGAATAAAATGACTTTTAATTTAAAGGGTACAACAGGAAGTGCTTTGAAACTGCTGCTGTCTCGGTGAAGGAGACTTTAGCTGCTCAGTCCAAACACGGAAACTTGTTTCAAACCATGCGGTGCTCAGAGGAAGCGCTGACGGCAGAGGAGGACACGTCCAACCGCTGTTCGTGACACGAGACCGGAGACAAGAGACCAAAGAGAATACCGGAGACAGGAGACAGGAGACCGGAGAGGAGACCGGAGACCAGAGACCAAAGAGAATACCGGAGACAGGAGACCAAAGAGAATACCGGAGACAGGAGACAGGAGAGGAGACCGGAGACAGGAGATAGGAGAGAAGACCGGAGACCAGAGACCGGAGACAGGAGATAGGAGAGAAGACCGGAGACCAGAGACAGGAGACAGGAGATAGGAGAGGAGACCGGAGACCGGAGAGGAGACCGGAGACGAGACAGAATACAGAATACCGGAGACCGGAGACCGGACAGGAGAGCGGACGGTGCAGCAGAAGTTCGGGAGCTACTCGTCCAGAACCCGCTGCAGCCTGCAGACTGTCAGCACCAGATGGGTCCTGACCCAGCAGGAGGTCCGGACTGTAGAGGTACGGTGGAGATGCTCTGGACTCTCAGCTGCTTCCTGTTTGTTTTCACGGTGGTGACGTGTTACTTATTTCATGTGTGTGACGTCACAGTGGGGTTTTGACTGTAGTTCGGATCGTGTGTGAACACTTGTAGGAGCGTCAGAGCAGGTTTAAACCTGCAGGAGGCTGATGATGCTGCAGTCATGTTACTGCAGCTGTAACATGAAACCTCCTGTGATTGGTCCAGTCTGTCTGCTGTGAATCTTCTCCTCCTGTGATTGGTCCAGTATGTACTGTATTTCTCCTCCTGTGATTGGTCCAGTCTGTCTGCTGTGACTCTTCTCCTCCTGTGATTGGTCCAGTCTGTCTGCTGTGACTCTTCTCCTCCTGTGATTGGTCCAGTCTGTCTGCTGTGAGCTTTCAGCCTTTTAAAGAGGTTTTCTTCACCAACATCTGTTTCTAACAGCGTGCTCAGAGGAGATCGATGAACCGAGTCCAACAGATGAACGACTTGTAAGAAGTGTTTTCTGTGGAGAAGATGTAAAGATAGACACCACTTCAGGATCAACTGGCACTAAGTGGAGGGAAGAATGGAGAAGTAGGAAAACTTTCTCCAACATGACCTCCAACCATCAGCTGGATGGTTGAAACCTGGATGCGACTGGTTGTTGCAGCAGGTCAGGGACCCTGAACACATCACAGCTGGTCGTGGGATGGATACAGCAGGTTTTTATGAAGACCCTCCCAAATTCCTCAACCAATCAAAAACCATGTGCACTGCTTGAAACCAAACATTTGGTTAAACTCTCTCAATTCTGCCAAGACGAGTGGTCAACTCTCCGACCGGTATTCAACTAGTCAAAACCTTCTGGATGATTTTTAGAGGAACTGGTGAAGGTGCAACTTCTAAGGTGCATTCAACCAAAGATTCGGTGCTGCGTGTATATTTATGATCCTGTGGAGATTTCAGAAAACCCAAAATAATTGACAACTTGTGCACCATTGCACAGTACGAACAGGAACCGCTCGTATGCTTTTAACATCTACAGGTTCCCATCAACCATCATCCATCAGTGATGTCATCATCCATCAGTGATGTCATCGTTGGTTTGTGAACGTTATGAATCCTCCAGTTCAGATTCTGTCCGTCACCATCTTGCTAGTTCGGAGCGGTTTGGAGCAGGAAGTGACCATATTTGGACGAGCTGGGGGAGGAGCCAGAGGTCGATCTGACTGATCTGATTGGAAACTTGACGATACTATGTCCCAGTCTGTGTTTTATATCCAGTCTGTAGTTTTATATCCAGTCTGTAGTTTTATATCCAGTCTGTAGTTTTATATCCAGTCTGTGTTTTATATCCAGTCTGTAGTTTTATATCCAGTCTGTAGTTTTATATCGAGTCTGTGTTTTATATCCAGTCTGTAGTCTTATATTTTATATCCAGTCTGTCGTTTTATATTCAGTCTGTGTTTTATATCCAGTCTGTGTTTTATATCCAGTCTGTAGTTTTATATCCAGTCTGTAGTTTTATATCCAGTCTTAAGTTTTATATCCAGTCTGTAGTTTTATATCCAGTCTTAAGTTTTATATCCAGTCTGTAGTTTTATATCCAGTCTGTAGTTTTATATCCAGTCTGTGTTTTATATCCAGTCTGTAGTTTTATATCGAGTCTGTAGTTTTGTATCGAGTCTGTAGTTTTATATCCAGTCTGTGGTTTTATATCCAGTCTGCGGTTTTATATCCAGTCTGTGTTTTGTATCCAGTCTGTGTTTTGTATCCAGTCTGTAGTTTTATATCCAGTCTGTAGTTTTATATCCAGTCTGTAGTTTTATATCGAGTCTGTGTTTTATATCCAGTCTGTAATTTTATATCAAGTCTTTGGTTTATATCCAGTCTGTAGTTTTATATCCAGTCTGTAGTTTTATATCGAGTCTGTGTTTTATATCCAGTCTGTAGTTTTATATCCAGTCTGTAGTTTTATATCCAGTCTGCAGTTTTATATCCAGCCTGTAGTCTTATATTTTATATCCAGCCTGTAGTCTTATATTCAGCCTGTCGTTTTATATCCAGTCTGTAGTTTTATATCCAGTCTGTAGTTTTATATCCAGTCTGTGTTTTATATCCAGTCTGTGTTTTATATCCAGTCTGTGGTTTTATATCCAGTCTGTGGTTTTATATCCAGTCTGTAGTTTTATATCGAGTCTGTAGTTTTATATCCAGTCTGTGTTTTATATCCAGTCTGTAGTTTTATATCCAGTCTGTAGTTTTATATCCAGTCTGTAATTTTATATCAAGTCTTTAGTTTTATATCCAGTCTGTAGTTTTATATCCAGTCTGCAGTTTTATATCCAGTCTGTAGTTTTATATCCAGTCTGTAGTTTTATATCGAGTCTGTGTTTTATATCCAGTCTGTAGTCTTATATTTTATATCCAGTCTGTCGTTTTATATTCAGTCTGTGTTTTATATCCAGTCTGTGTTTTATATCCAGTCTGTAGTTTTATATCCAGTCTGTAGTTTTATATCGAGTCTGTAGTTTTATATCCAGTCTGTGGTTTTATATCCAGTCTGCGGTTTTATATCCAGTCTGTGTTTTGTATCCAGTCTGTGTTTTGTATCCAGTCTGTAGTTTCATATCCAGTCTGTAGTTTTATATCCAGTCTGTAGTTTTATATCGAGTCTGTGTTTTATATCCAGTCTGTAATTTTATATCAAGTCTTTGGGTTATATCCAGTCTGTAGTTTTATATCCAGTCTGTAGTTTTATATCGAGTCTGTGTTTTATATCCAGTCTGTAGTTTTATATCCAGTCTGTGTTTTATATCCAGTCTGCAGTTTTATATCCAGCCTGTAGTCTTATATTTTATATCCAGCCTGTCGTTTTATATTCAGTCTGTGTTTTATATCCAGTCTGTAGTTTTATATCCAGTCTGTGTTTTATATCGAGTCTGTGTTTTATATCCAGTCTATGTTTTATATCCAGTCTGTGGTTTTATATCCAGTCTGTAGTTTTATATCCAGTCTGTGGTTTTATATCCAGTCTGTGGTTTTATATCCAGTCTGTAGTTTTATATCGAGTCTGTAGTTTTATATCCAGTCTGTGTTTTATATCCAGTCTGTAGTTTTATATCCAGTCTGTAGTTTTATATCCAGTCTGTAATTTTATATCAAGTCTTTAGTTTTATATCCAGTCTGTAGTTTTATATCCAGTCTGCAGTTTTATATCCAGTCTGTAGTTTTATATCGAGTCTGTGTTTTATATCCAGTCTGTAGTTTTATATCCAGTCTGTAGTTTTATATCGAGTCTGTGTTTTATATCCAGTCTGTAATTTTATATCAAGTCTTTAGTTTTATATCCAGTCTGTAGTTTTATATCGAGTCTGTGTTTTATATCCAGTCTGTAGTTTTATATCCAGTCTGTAGTTTTATATCCAGTCTGTGTTTTATATCCAGTCTGTAGTTTTATATCCAGTCAGTAGTTTTATATCGAGTCTGTAGTTTTATATCCAGTCTGTAGTTTTATATCCAGTCTGTGTTTTATATCCAGTCTGTGTTTTATATCCAGTCTGTAGTTTTATATCCAGTCTGTAGTTTTATATCCAGTCTGTAGTTTTATATCCAGTCTGTGTTTTATATCCAGTCTGTAGTTTTATATTCAGTCTGTGTTTTATATCCAGTCTGTAGTTTTATATCGAGTCTGTAGTTTTATATCGAGTCTGTAGTTTTATATCCAGTCTGTGTTTTATATCCAGTCTGTAGTTTTATATCCAGTCAGTAGTTTTATATCGAGTCTGTGTTTTATATCCAGTCTGTAGTTTTATATCCAGTCTGTGTTTTATATCCAGTCTGTGTTTTATATCCAGTCTGTAGTTTTATATCCAGTCTGTAGTTTTATATCCAGTCTGTAGTTTTATATCAAGTCTTTAGTTTTATATCAAGTCTGTAGTTTTATATCGAGTCTGTAGTTTTATATCCAGTCTGTAGTTTTATATCCAGTCTGTAGTTTTATATCCAGTCTGTGTTTTATATCCAGTCTGTAGTTTTATATCGAGTCTGTGGTTTTATATCCAGTCTGTGGTTTTATATCCAGTCTGTAGTTTTATATCCAGTCTGTAGTTTTATATCCAGTCTGTAATTTTATATCAAGTCTTTAGTTTTATATCCAGTCTGTAGTTTTATATCCAGTCTGCAGTTTTATATCCAGTCTGTAGTTTTATATCGAGTCTGTGTTTTATATCCAGTCTGTAGTTTTATATCCAGTCTGTAGTTTTATATAGAGTCTGTGTTTTATATCGAGTCTGTGTTTTATATCCAGTCTGTAATTTTATATCAAGTCTTTGGTTTATATCCAGTCTGTAGTTTTATATCCAGTCTGTAGTTTTATATCGAGTCTGTGTTTTATATCCAGTCTGTAGTTTTATATCCAGTCTGTAGTTTTATATCCAGTCTGAAGTTTTATATCCAGCCTGTAGTCTTATATTTTATATCCAGCCTGTCGTTTTATATTCAGTCTGTGTTTTATATCCAGTCTGTAGTTTTATATCCAGTCTGTGTTTTATATCGAGTCTGTGTTTTATATCCAGTCTATGTTTTATATCCAGTCTGTGGTTTTATATCCAGTCTGTAGTTTTATATCCAGTCTGTGGTTTTATATCCAGTCTGTGGTTTTATATCCAGTCTGTAGTTTTATATCGAGTCTGTAGTTTTATATCCAGTCTGTGTTTTATATCCAGTCTGTAGTTTTATATCCAGTCTGTAGTTTTATATCCAGTCTGTAATTTTATATCAAGTCTGTAGTTTTATATCCAGTCTGCAGTTTTATATCCAGTCTGTAGTTTTATATCCAGTCTGTAGTTTTATATCGAGTCTGTGTTTTATATCCAGTCTGTAGTCTTATATTTTATATCCAGTCTGTCGTTTTATATTCAGTCTGTGTTTTATATCCAGTCTGTGTTTTATATCCAGTCTGTAGTTTTATATCCAGTCTGTAGTTTTATATCCAGTCTTAAGTTTTATATCCAGTCTGTAGTTTTATATCCAGTCTGTAGTTTTATATCCAGTCTGTAGTTTTATATCCAGTCTGTGTTTTATATCCAGTCTGTAGTTTTATATCGAGTCTGTAGTTTTGTATCGAGTCTGTAGTTTTATATCCAGTCTGTGGTTTTATATCCAGTCTGCGGTTTTATATCCAGTCTGTGTTTTGTATCCAGTCTGTGTTTTGTATCCAGTCTGTAGTTTTATATCCAGTCTGTAGTTTTATATCCAGTCTGTAGTTTTATATCGAGTCTGTGTTTTATATCCAGTCTGTAATTTTATATCAAGTCTTTGGTTTATATCCAGTCTGTAGTTTTATATCCAGTCTGTAGTTTTATATCGAGTCTGTGTTTTATATCCAGTCTGTAGTTTTATATCCAGTCTGTGTTTTATATCCAGTCTGCAGTTTTATATCCAGCCTGTAGTCTTATATTTTATATCCAGCCTGTCGTTTTATATTCAGTCTGTGTTTTATATCCAGTCTGTAGTTTTATATCCAGTCTGTGTTTTATATCGAGTCTGTGTTTTATATCCAGTCTATGTTTTATATCCAGTCTGTGGTTTTATATCCAGTCTGTAGTTTTATATCCAGTCTGTGGTTTTATATCCAGTCTGTGGTTTTATATCCAGTCTGTAGTTTTATATCGAGTCTGTAGTTTTATATCCAGTCTGTGTTTTATATCCAGTCTGTAGTTTTATATCCAGTCTGTAATTTTATATCAAGTCTTTAGTTTTATATCCAGTCTGTAGTTTTATATCCAGTCTGCAGTTTTATATCCAGTCTGTAGTTTTATATCGAGTCTGTGTTTTATATCCAGTCTGTAGTTTTATATCCAGTCTGTAGTTTTATATCGAGTCTGTGTTTTATATCCAGTCTGTAATTTTATATCAAGTCTTTAGTTTTATATCCAGTCTGTAGTTTTATATCGAGTCTGTGTTTTATATCCAGTCTGTAGTTTTATATCCAGTCTGTAGTTTTATATCCAGTCTGTAGTTTTATATCGAGTCTGTGTTTTATATCCAGTCTGTAGTTTTATATCCAGTCTGTGTTTTATATCCAGTCTGCAGTTTTATATCCAGCCTGTAGTCTTATATTTTATATCCAGCCTGTCGTTTTATATTCAGTCTGTGTTTTATATCCAGTCTGTAGTTTTATATCCAGTCTGTGTTTTATATCGAGTCTGTGTTTTATATCCAGTCTATGTTTTATATCCAGTCTGTGGTTTTATATCCAGTCTGTAGTTTTATATCCAGTCTGTGGTTTTATATCCAGTCTGTGGTTTTATATCCAGTCTGTAGTTTTATATCGAGTCTGTAGTTTTATATCCAGTCTGTGTTTTATATCCAGTCTGTAGTTTTATATCCAGTCTGTAATTTTATATCAAGTCTTTAGTTTTATATCCAGTCTGTAGTTTTATATCCAGTCTGCAGTTTTATATCCAGTCTGTAGTTTTATATCGAGTCTGTGTTTTATATCCAGTCTGTAGTTTTATATCCAGTCTGTAGTTTTATATCGAGTCTGTGTTTTATATCCAGTCTGTAATTTTATATCAAGTCTTTAGTTTTATATCCAGTCTGTAGTTTTATATCGAGTCTGTGTTTTATATCCAGTCTGTAGTTTTATATCCAGTCTGTAGTTTTATATCCAGTCTGTGTTTTATATCCAGTCTGTAGTTTTATATCCAGTCAGTAGTTTTATATCGAGTCTGTGTTTTATATCCAGTCTGTAGTTTTATATCCAGTCTGTGTTTTATATCCAGTCTGTAGTTTTATATCCAGTCTGTAGTTTTATATCCAGTCTGTAGTTTTATATCCAGTCTGTAGTTTTATATCGAGTCTGTAGTTTTATATCCAGTCTGTGTTTTATATCCAGTCTGTAGTTTTATATCCAGTCAGTAGTTTTATATCCAGTCTGTGTTTTATATCCAGTCTGTAGTTTTATATCCAGTCTGTGTTTTATATCCAGTCTGTGTTTTATATCCAGTCTGTAGTTTTATATCCAGTCTGTAGTTTTATATCCAGTCTGTAGTTTTATATCAAGTCTTTAGTTTTATATCCAGTCTGTAGTTTTATATCGAGTCTGTGTTTTATATCCAGTCTGTAGTTTTATATCCAGTCTGTAGTTTTATATCCAGTCTGTGTTTTATATCCAGTCTGTAGTTTTATATCGAGTCTGTGGTTTTATATCCAGTCTGTGGTTTTATATCCAGTCTGTAGTTTTATATCCAGTCTGTGTTTTATATCCAGTCTGTAGTTTTATATCCAGTCTGTAGTTTTATATCCAGTCTGTAATTTTATATCAAGTCTTTAGTTTTATATCCAGTCTGTAGTTTTATATCCAGTCTGCAGTTTTATATCCAGTCTGTAGTTTTATATCGAGTCTGTGTTTTATATCCAGTCTGTAGTTTTATATCCAGTCTGTAGTTTTATATAGAGTCTGTGTTTTATATCCAGTCTGTAGTTTTATATCCAGTCTGTAGTTTTATATCCAGTCTGTGTTTTATATCCAGTCTGTAGTTTTATATCCAGTCAGTAGTTTTATATCGAGTCTGTGTTTTATATCCAGTCTGTAGTTTTATATCCAGTCTGTGTTTTATATCCAGTCTGCAGTTTTATATCCAGTCTGTAGTCTTATATTTTATATCCAGTCTGCAGTTTTATATCCAGTCTGTAGTTTTATATCCAGTCTGTAGTTTTGTATCCAGTCTGTAGTTTTATATCCAGTCTGTAGTTTTATATCGAGTCTGTGTTTTATATCCAGTCTGTAGTTTTATATCCAGTCTGTAGTTTTATATCCAGTCTGTGTTTTATATCCAGTCTGTGTTTTATATCCAGTCTGTGTTTTATATCCAGTCTGTAGTTTTATATTGAGTCTGTGTTTTATATCCAGTCTGTGTTTTATATCCAGTCTGTAGTTTTATATCCAGTCTGTGTTTTATTTCCAGTCTGTAGTTTTATATCCAGTCTGTAGTTTTATATCCAGTCTGTAGTTTTATATCCAGTCTGTAGTTTTATATCGAGACTGTGTTTTATATCCAGTCTGTAGCTTTATATCCAGTCTGTGTTTTATATCGAGTCTGTGTTTTATATCCAGTCTGTAGTTTTATATCCAGTCTGTAGTTTTATATCAAGTCTTTAGTTTTATATCCAGTCTGTAGTTTTATATCCAGTCTGCAGTTTTATATCCAGTATGTAGTTTTATATTGAGTCTGTGTTTTATATCCAGTCTGTGTTTTATATCCAGTCTGTAGTTTTATATCCAGTCTGTGTTTTATATCCAGTCTGTAGTTTTATATCCAGTCTGTAGTTTTATATCCAGTCTGTAGTTTTATATCGAGACTGTGTTTTATATCAAGACTGTGTTTTATATCCAGTCTGTGTTTTATATCCAGTCTGTGTTTTATATCCAATCTGTAGTTTTATATCCACTCTGTAGTTTTATATCAAGTCTTTAGTTTTATATCCAGTCTGTAGTTTTATATCGAGTCTGTAGTTTTATATCCAGTCTGTGTTTTATATCCAGTCTGTGTTTTATATCCAGTCTGTGTTTTACATCCAGTCTGTAGTTTTATATCCAGTCTGTGTTTTATATCGAGTCTGTGTTTTATATCCAGTCTGTAGTTTTATATCCAGTCTGTAGTTTTGTATCCAGTCTGTAGTTTTATATCCAGTCTGTAGTTTTATATCGAGTCTGTGTTTTATATCCAGTCTGTAGTTTTATATCCAGTCTGTAGTTTTATATCCAGTCTGTGTTTTATATCCAGTCTGTGTTTTATATCCAGTCTGTGTTTTATATCCAGTCTGTAGTTTTATATTGAGTCTGTGTTTTATATCCAGTCTGTGTTTTATATCCAGTCTGTAGTTTTATATCCAGTCTGTGTTTTATTTCCAGTCTGTAGTTTTATATCCAGTCTGTAGTTTTATATCCAGTCTGTAGTTTTATATCCAGTCTGTAGTTTTATATCGAGACTGTGTTTTATATCCAGTCTGTAGCTTTATATCCAGTCTGTGTTTTATATCGAGTCTGTGTTTTATATCCAGTCTGTAGTTTTATATCCAGTCTGTAGTTTTATATCAAGTCTTTAGTTTTATATCCAGTCTGTAGTTTTATATCCAGTCTGCAGTTTTATATCCAGTATGTAGTTTTATATTCAGTCTGTGTTTTATATCCAGTCTGTGTTTTATATCCAGTCTGTAGTTTTATATTGAGTCTGTGTTTTATATCCAGTCTGTGTTTTATATCCAGTCTGTAGTTTTATATCCAGTCTGTGTTTTATATCCAGTCTGTAGTTTTATATCCAGTCTGTAGTTTTATATCCAGTCTGTAGTTTTATATCGAGACTGTGTTTTATATCAAGACTGTGTTTTATATCCAGTCTGTGTTTTATATCCAGTCTGTGTTTTATATCCAATCTGTAGTTTTATATCCACTCTGTAGTTTTATATCAAGTCTTTAGTTTTATATCCAGTCTGTAGTTTTATATCGAGTCTGTAGTTTTATATCCAGTCTGTAGTTTTATATCCAGTCTGTAGTTTTATATCCAGTCTGTGTTTTATATCCAGTCTGTAGTTTTATATGGAGTCTGTAGTTTTATATCGAGTCTGTAGTTTTATATACAGTCTGTGGTTTTATATCCAGTCTGCGGTTTTATATCCAGTCTGTGTTTTGTATCCAGTCTGTGTTTTGTATCCAGTCTGTAGTTTTATATCCAGTCTGTAATTTTATATCCAGTCTGTAATTTTATATCAAGTCTTTGGTTTATATCCAGTCTGTAGTTTTATATCGAGTCTGTGTTTTATATCGAGTCTGTAGTTTTATATCCAGTCTGTAGTTTTATATCCAGTCTGTGTTTTATATCCAGTCTGTAGTTTTATATCCAGTCTGTAGTTTTATATCGAGTCTGTGTTTTATATCCAGTCTGTAGTTTTATATCCAGTCTGTGTTTTATATCCAGTCTGCAGTTTTATATCCAGCCTGTAGTCTTATATTTTATATCCAGCCTGTCGTTTTATATTCAGTCTGTGTTTTATATCCAGTCTGTAGTTTTATATCCAGTCTGTGTTTTATATCGAGTCTGTGTTTTATATCCAGTCTATGTTTTATATCCAGTCTGTGGTTTTATATCCAGTCTGTAGTTTTATATCCAGTCTGTGGTTTTATATCCAGTCTGTGGTTTTATATCCAGTCTGTAGTTTTATATCGAGTCTGTAGTTTTATATCCAGTCTGTGTTTTATATCCAGTCTGTAGTTTTATATCCAGTCTGTAGTTTTATATCCAGTCTGTAATTTTATATCAAGTCTTTAGTTTTATATCCAGTCTGTAGTTTTATATCCAGTCTGCAGTTTTATATCCAGTCTGTAGTTTTATATCGAGTCTGTAGTTTTATATCGAGTCTGTAGTTTTATATCCAGTCTGTAGTTTTATATCGAGTCTGTGTTTTATATCCAGTCTGTAATTTTATATCAAGTCTTTAGTTTTATATCCAGTCTGTAGTTTTATATCGAGTCTGTGTTTTATATCCAGTCTGTAGTTTTATATCCAGTCTGTAGTTTTATATCCAGTCTGTGTTTTATATCCAGTCTGTAGTTTTATATCCAGTCAGTAGTTTTATATCGAGTCTGTGTTTTATATCCAGTCTGTAGTTTTATATCCAGTCTGTGTTTTATATCCAGTCTGTGTTTTATATCCAGTCTGTAGTTTTATATCCAGTCTGTAGTTTTATATCCAGTCTGTGTTTTATATTCAGTCTGTAGTTTTATATTCAGTCTGTGTTTTATATCCAGTCTGTAGTTTTATATCGAGTCTGTAGTTTTATATCGAGTCTGTAGTTTTATATCCAGTCTGTGTTTTATATCCAGTCTGTAGTTTTATATCCAGTCAGTAGTTTTATATCGAGTCTGTGTTTTATATCCAGTCTGTAGTTTTATATCCAGTCTGTGTTTTATATCCAGTCTGTGTTTTATATCCAGTCTGTAGTTTTATATCCAGTCTGTAGTTTTATATCCAGTCTGTAGTTTTATATCAAGTCTTTAGTTTTATATCGAGTCTGTAGTTTTATATCGAGTCTGTAGTTTTATATCCAGTCTGTAGTTTTATATCCAGTCTGTGTTTTATATCCAGTCTGTAGTTTTATATCGAGTCTGTAGTTTTATATCGAGTCTGTGGTTTTATATCCAGTCTGTGGTTTTATATCCAGTCTGTAGTTTTATATCCAGTCTGTGTTTTATATCCAGTCTGTAGTTTTATATCCAGTCTGTAATTTTATATCAAGTCTTTAGTTTTATATCCAGTCTGTAGTTTTATATCCAGTCTGCAGTTTTATATCCAGTCTGTAGTTTTATATCGAGTCTGTGTTTTATATCCAGTCTGTAGTTTTATATCCAGTCTGTAGTTTTATATCGAGTCTGTGTTTTATATCGAGTCTGTGTTTTATATCCAGTCTGTAATTTTATATCAAGTCTTTGGTTTATATCCAGTCTGTAGTTTTATATCCAGTCTGTAGTTTTATATCGAGTCTGTGTTTTATATCTAGTCTGTAGTTTTATATCCAGTCTGTAGTTTTATATCCAGTCTGAAGTTTTATATCCAGCCTGTAGTCTTATATTTTATATCCAGCCTGTCGTTTTATATTCAGTCTGTGTTTTATATCCAGTCTGTAGTTTTATATCCAGTCTGTGTTTTATATCGAGTCTGTGTTTTATATCCAGTCTATGTTTTATATCCAGTCTGTGGTTTTATATCCAGTCTGTAGTTTTATATCCAGTCTGTGGTTTTATATCCAGTCTGTGGTTTTATATCCAGTCTGTAGTTTTATATCGAGTCTGTAGTTTTATATCCAGTCTGTGTTTTATATCCAGTCTGTAGTTTTATATCCAGTCTGTAGTTTTATATCCAGTCTGTAATTTTATATCAAGTCTGTAGTTTTATATCCAGTCTGCAGTTTTATATCCAGTCTGTAGTTTTATATCCAGTCTGTAGTTTTATATCGAGTCTGTGTTTTATATCCAGTCTGTAGTCTTATATTTTATATCCAGTCTGTCGTTTTATATTCAGTCTGTGTTTTATATCCAGTCTGTGTTTTATATCCAGTCTGTAGTTTTATATCCAGTCTGTAGTTTTATATCCAGTCTTAAGTTTTATATCCAGTCTGTAGTTTTATATCCAGTCTGTAGTTTTATATCCAGTCTGTAGTTTTATATCCAGTCTGTAGTTTTATATCCAGTCTGTGTTTTATATCCAGTCTGTAGTTTTATATCGAGTCTGTAGTTTTGTATCGAGTCTGTAGTTTTATATCCAGTCTGTGGTTTTATATCCAGTCTGCGGTTTTATATCCAGTCTGTGTTTTGTATCCAGTCTGTGTTTTGTATCCAGTCTGTAGTTTTATATCCAGTCTGTAGTTTTATATCCAGTCTGTAGTTTTATATCGAGTCTGTGTTTTATATCCAGTCTGTAATTTTATATCAAGTCTTTGGTTTATATCCAGTCTGTAGTTTTATATCCAGTCTGTAGTTTTATATCGAGTCTGTGTTTTATATCCAGTCTGTAGTTTTATATCCAGTCTGTGTTTTATATCCAGTCTGCAGTTTTATATCCAGCCTGTAGTCTTATATTTTATATCCAGCCTGTCGTTTTATATTCAGTCTGTGTTTTATATCCAGTCTGTAGTTTTATATCCAGTCTGTGTTTTATATCGAGTCTGTGTTTTATATCCAGTCTATGTTTTATATCCAGTCTGTGGTTTTATATCCAGTCTGTAGTTTTATATCCAGTCTGTGGTTTTATATCCAGTCTGTGGTTTTATATCCAGTCTGTAGTTTTATATCGAGTCTGTAGTTTTATATCCAGTCTGTGTTTTATATCCAGTCTGTAGTTTTATATCCAGTCTGTAATTTTATATCAAGTCTTTAGTTTTATATCCAGTCTGTAGTTTTATATCCAGTCTGCAGTTTTATATCCAGTCTGTAGTTTTATATCGAGTCTGTAGTTTTATATCCAGTCTGTGTTTTATATCCAGTCTGTAGTTTTATATCCAGTCTGTAGCTTTATATCGAGTCTGTAGCTTTAAATCGAGTCTGTGTTTTATATACAGTCTGTAGTTTTATATCCAGTCTGTAGTTTTATATCCAGTCTTTAGTTTTATATCCAGTCTGTAGTTTTATATCCAGTCTGCAGTTTTATATCCAGTCTGCAGTTTTATATTCAGTCTGTGTTTTATATCCAGTCTGTGTTTTATATCCAGTCTGTGTTTTATATCCAGTCTGTAGTTTTATATCGAGACTGTTTTATATCCAGTCTGTTTTATATCCAGTCTGTAGTTTTATATCCAGTCTGTAGTTTTATATCCAGTCTGTGTTTTATATCCAGTCTGTGTTTTATATCCAGACTGTAGTTTTATATCCAGTCTGTAGTTTTATATCCAGTCTGTAGTTTTATATCCAGTCTTTAGTTTTATATCCAGTCTGTAGTTTTATATCCAGTCTGCAGTTTTATATCCAGTATGTAGTTTTATATTCAGTCTGTGTTTTATATCCAGTCTGTGTTTTATATCCAGTCTGTAGTTTTATATCGAGTCTGTTTTATATCCAGTCTGTGTTTTATATCCAGTCTGTAGTTTTATATCCAGTCTGTGTTTTGTGTCCAGTCTGTAGTTTTATATCCAGTCTGTAGTTTTATATCCAGTCTGTGTTTTATATCCAGTCTGTAGTTTTATATCCAGTCTGTAGTTTTATATCCAGTCTGCAGTTTTATATCCAGTCTGTGTTTTGTATCCAGTCTGTAGTTTTATATCCAGTCTGTAGTTTTATATCCAGTCTGTAGTTTTATATCCAGTCTGTAATTTTATATCAAGTCTTTGGTTTATATCCAGTCTGTAGTTTTATATCGAGTCTGTTTTATATCCAGTCTGTAGTTTTATATCCAGTCTGTAGTTTTATATCCAGTCTGTGTTTTATATCCAGTCTGTAGTTTTATATCCAGTCTGTAGTTTTATATCCAGTCTGTGTTTTATATCCAGTCTGTAGTTTTATATCCAGTCTGTGTTTTATATCCAGTCTGCAGTTTTATATCCAGCCTGTAGTCTTATATTTTATATCCAGCCTGTCGTTTTATATTCAGTCTGTGTTTTATATCCAGTCTGTAGTTTTATATCCAGTCTGTGTTTTATATCGAGTCTGTGTTTTATATCCAGTCTATGTTTTATATCCAGTCTGTGGTTTTATATCCAGTCTGTAGTTTTATATCCAGTCTGTAGTTTTATATCCAGTCTGTAGTTTTATATCCAGTCTGTAGTTTTATATCCAGTCTGTAGTTTTATATCGAGTCTGTAGTTTTATATCCAGTCTGTGGTTTTATATCCAGTCTGCGGTTTTATATCCAGTCTGTAATTTTATATTCAGTCTGTAATTTTATATCCAGTCTTTGGTTTATATCCAGTCTGTAGTTTTATATCGAGTCTGTGTTTTATATCGAGACTGTGTTTTATATCCAGTCTGTGTTTTATATCCAGTCTGTAGTTTTATATCCAGTCTGTAGTTTTATATCGAGACTGTGTTTTATATCGAGACTGTGTTTTATATCCAGTCTGTGTTTTATATCCAGTCTGTAGTTTTATATCCAGTCTGTGTTTTATATCCAGTCTGTGTTTTATATCCAGTCTGTAGTTTTATATCCAGTCTGTAGTTTTATATCAAGTCTGTAGTTTTATATCCAGTCTGTAGTTTTATATCGAGTCTGTAGTTTTATATCCAGTCTGTAGTTTTATATCCAGTCTGTGTTTTATATCCAGTCTGTAGTTTTATATCGAGTCTGTAGTTTTATATCGAGTCTGTGGTTTTATATCCAGTCTGCGGTTTTATATCCAGTCTGCGGTTTTATATCCAGTCTGTGGTTTTATATCCAGTCTGTAATTTTATATCAAGTCTTTGGTTTATATCCAGTCTGTAGTTTTATATCGAGTCTGTGTTTTATATCGAGACTGTGTTTTATATCCAGTCTGTGTTTTATATCCAGTCTGTAGTTTTATATCCAGTCTGCAGTTTTATATCCAGTCTGTTTTATATCCAGTCTGTAGTTTTATATCCAGTCTATAGTTTTATATCCAGTCTGTAGTTTTATATCGAGACTGTGTTTTATATCGAGACTGTGTTTTATATCCAGTCTGTGTTTTATATCCAGTCTGTAATTTTATATCCAGTCTGTGTTTTATATCCAGTCTGTGTTTTATATCCAGTCTGTAGTTTTATATCCAGTCTGTAGCTTTATATCCAGTCTGTAGTTTTATATCCAGTCTGTGTTTTATATCCAGTCTGTAGTTTTATATCGAGTCTGTAGTTTTGTATCGAGTCTGTAGTTTTATATCCAGTCTGTAGTTTTATATCCAGTCTGTGTTTTATATCCAGTCTGTAGTTTTATATCCAGTCTGTAGTTTTATATCCAGTCTGTGTTTTATATCCAGTCTGTAGTTTTATATCCAGTCTGTAGTTTTATATCCAGTCTGTAGTTTTATATCCAGTCTGTGTTTTGTATCAAGTCTGTAGTTTTATATCCAGTCTGTAGTTTTATATCCAGTCTGTAATTTTATATCCAGTCTTTGGTTTATATCCAGTCTGTAGTTTTATATCGAGTCTGTGTTTTATATCGAGTCTGTGTTTTATATCCAGTCTGTAGTTTTATATCCAGTCTGTAGTTTTATATCCAGTCTGTGTTTTATATCCAGTCTGTAGTTTTATATCCAGTCTGTGTTTTATATCCAGTCTGCAGTTTTATATCCAGCCTGTAGTCTTATATTTTATATCCAGCCTGTCGTTTTATATTCAGTCTGTGTTTTATATCCAGTCTGTAGTTTTATATCGAGTCTGTGTTTTATATCGAGTCTGTGTTTTATATCCAGTCTATGTTTTATATCCTGTCTGTGGTTTTATATCCAGTCTGTAGTTTTATATCGAGTCTGTGTTTTATATCCAGTCTGTGTTTTATATCCAGTCTGTAGTTTTATATCCAGTCTGTAGTCTTATATTTTATATCCAGCCTGTCGTTTTATATTCAGTCTGTTTTATATCCAGTCTGTAGTTTTATATCCAGTCTGTGTTTTATATCGAGTCTGTGTTTTATATCCAGTCTATGTTTTATATCCAGTCTGTGGTTTTATATCCAGTCTGTGGTTTTATATCCTGTCTGTGGTTTTATATCCAGTCTGTAGTTTTATATCGAGTCTGTGTTTTATATCCAGTCTGTGTTTTATATCCAGTCTGTAGTTTTATATCCAGTCTGTAATTTTATATCAAGTCTTTAGTTTTATATCCAGTCTGTAGTTTTATATCCAGTCTGCGGTTTTATATCCAGTCTGTAGTTTTATATCCAGTCTGTAATTTTATATCAAGTCTTTAGTTTTATATCCAGTCTGTAGTTTTATATCCAGTCTGCGGTTTTATATCCAGTCTGTAGTTTTATATCGAGTCTGTGTTTTATATCCAGTCTGTAGTTTTATATCCAGTCTGTAGTTTTATATCGAGTCTGTGTTTTATATCGAGTCTGTGTTTTATATCCAGTCTGTGTTTTATATCCAGTCTGTGTTTTATATCCAGTCTGTAGTTTTATATCCAGTCAGTAGTTTTATATCGAGTCTGTGTTTTATATCCAGTCTGTAGTTTTATATCCAGTCTGTGTTTTATATCCAGTCTGCAGTTTTATATCCAGTCTGTAGTCTTATATTTTATATCCAGTCTGTCGTTTTATATTCAGTGTGTTTTTTATATCCAGTCTGTGTTTTATATCCAGTCTGTGTTTTATATCCAGTCTGTAGTTTTATATCCAGTCTGTAGTTTTATATCCAGTCTGTAGTTTATATCCAGTCTGTAGTTTTATATCCAGTCTGTAGTTTTATATCGAGACTGTGTTTTATATCCAGTCTGTTTTATATCCAGTCTGTAGTTTTATTTCGAGACTGTGTTTTATATCGAGTATGTAGTTTTATATCCAGTCTGTAGTTTTATATCCAGTCTGTAGTTTTATATGCAGTCTGTAGTTTTATATTCAGTCTGTGTTTTATATCCAGTCTGTGTTTTATATCCAGTCTGTGTTTTATATCCAATCTGTAGTTTTATATCCAGTCTGTAGTTTTATATCAAGTCTTTAGTTTTATATCCAGTCTGTAGTTTTATATCGAGTCTGTAGTTTTATATCCAGTCTGTAGTTTTATATCCAGTCTGTGTTTTATATCCAGTCTGTAGTTTTATATCCAGTCTGTAGTTTTATATCGAGTCTGTAGTTTTATATCCAGTCTGCGGTTTTATATCCAGTCTGCGGTTTTATATCCAGTCTGCGGTTTTATATCCAGTCTGTAGTTTTATATCCAGTCTGTAATTTTATATCCAGTCTGTAATTTTATATCCAGTCTTTGGTTTATATCCAGTCTGTAGTTTTATATCGAGTCTGTGTTTTATATCGAGACTGTGTTTTATATCCAGTCTGTGTTTTATATCCAGTCTGTAGTTTTATATCCAGTCTGTAGTTTTATATCGAGACTGT
Source organism: Embiotoca jacksoni (assembly GCF_022577435.1). NCBI lineage: Eukaryota > Metazoa > Chordata > Actinopteri > Embiotocidae > Embiotoca > Embiotoca jacksoni. The sequence continues at coordinate 1,265,653 of NW_027185391.1, forward strand.
GTTTTATATCGAGACTGTGTTTTATATCCAGTCTGTGTTTTATATCCAGTCTGTAGTTTTATATCCAGTCTGTTTTATATCGAGACTGTGTTTTATATCCAGCCTGTAGTTTTATATCCAGTCTGTAGTTTTATATCCAGTCTGTAGTTTTATATCAAGTCTGTAGTTTTATATCCAGTCTGTAGTTTTATATCGAGTCTGTAGTTTTATTTCCAGTCTGTAGTTTTATATCCAGTCTGTGTTTTATATCCAGTCTGTAGTTTTATATCAAGTCTGTAGTTTTATATCGAGTCTGTGGTTTTATATCCAGTCTGTGTTTTATATCGAGTCTGTAGTTTTATATCGAGTCTGTAGTTTTATATCCAGTCTGCGGTTTTATATCCAGTCTGCGATTTTATATCCAGTCTGTAGTTTTATATCCAGTCTGTAATTTTATATCCAGTCTGTAATTTTATATCCAGTCTTTGGTTTATATCCAGTCTGTAGTTTTATATCGAGTCTGTGTTTTATATCGAGACTGTGTTTTATATCCAGTCTGTGTTTTATATCCAGTCTGTAGTTTTATATCCAGTCTGTAGTTTTATATCCAGTCTGTAATTTTATATCAAGTCTTTAGTTTTATATCCAGTCTGTAGATTTATATCCAGTCTGCAGTTTTATATCCAGTCTGTAGTTTTATATCGAGTCTGTAGTTTTATATCCAGTCTGTGTTTTATATCCAGTCTGTAGTTTTATATCCAGTCTGTAGCTTTATATCGAGTCTGTAGCTTTAAATCGAGTCTGTGTTTTATATACAGTCTGTAGTTTTATATCCAGTCTGTAGTTTTATATCCAGTCTTTAGTTTTATATCCAGTCTGTAGTTTTATATCCAGTCTGCAGTTTTATATCCAGTATGTAGTTTTATATTCAGTCTGTGTTTTATATCCAGTCTGTGTTTTATATCCAGTCTGTGTTTTATATCCAGTCTGTAGTTTTATATCGAGACTGTTTTATATCCAGTCTGTTTTATATCCAGTCTGTAGTTTTATATCCAGTCTGTAGTTTTATATCCAGTCTGTGTTTTATATCCAGTCTGTGTTTTATATCCAGACTGTAGTTTTATATCCAGTCTGTAGTTTTATATCCAGTCTGTAGTTTTATATCCAGTCTTTAGTTTTATATCCAGTCTGTAGTTTTATATCCAGTCTGCAGTTTTATATCCAGTATGTAGTTTTATATTCAGTCTGTGTTTTATATCCAGTCTGTGTTTTATATCCAGTCTGTAGTTTTATATCGAGTCTGTGTTTTATATCCAGTCTGTGTTTTATATCCAGTCTGTAGTTTTATATCCAGTCTGTGTTTTGTGTCCAGTCTGTAGTTTTATATCCAGTCTGTAGTTTTATATCCAGTCTGTGTTTTATATCCAGTCTGTAGTTTTATATCCAGTCTGTAGTTTTATATCCAGTCTGCAGTTTTATATCCAGTCTGTGTTTTGTATCCAGTCTGTAGTTTTATATCCAGTCTGTAGTTTTATATCCAGTCTGTAGTTTTATATCCAGTCTGTAATTTTATATCAAGTCTTTGGTTTATATCCAGTCTGTAGTTTTATATCGAGTCTGTTTTATATCCAGTCTGTAGTTTTATATCCAGTCTGTAGTTTTATATCCAGTCTGTGTTTTATATCCAGTCTGTAGTTTTATATCCAGTCTGTAGTTTTATATCGAGTCTGTGTTTTATATCCAGTCTGTAGTTTTATATCCAGTCTGTGTTTTATATCCAGTCTGCAGTTTTATATCCAGCCTGTAGTCTTATATTTTATATCCAGCCTGTCGTTTTATATTCAGTCTGTGTTTTATATCCAGTCTGTAGTTTTATATCCAGTCTGTGTTTTATATCGAGTATGTGTTTTATATCCAGTCTATGTTTTATATCCAGTCTGTGGTTTTATATCCAGTCTGTAGTTTTATATCCAGTCTGTAGTTTTATATCCAGTCTGTAGTTTTATATCCAGTCTGTAGTTTTATATCCAGTCTGTAGTTTTATATCCAGTCTGTAGTTTTATATCCAGTCTGTAGTTTTATATCGAGTCTGTAGTTTTATATCCAGTCTGTGGTTTTATATCCAGTCTGCGGTTTTATATCCAGTCTGTAATTTTATATTCAGTCTGTAATTTTATATCCAGTCTTTGGTTTATATCCAGTCTGTAGTTTTATATCGAGTCTGTGTTTTATATCGAGACTGTGTTTTATATCCAGTCTGTGTTTTATATCCAGTCTGTAGTTTTATATCCAGTCTGTAGTTTTATATCGAGACTGTGTTTTATATCGAGACTGTGTTTTATATCCAGTCTGTGTTTTATATCCAGTCTGTAGTTTTATATCCAGTCTGTGTTTTATATCCAGTCTGTGTTTTATATCCAGTCTGTAGTTTTATATCCAGTCTGTAGTTTTATATCAAGTCTGTAGTTTTATATCCAGTCTGTAGTTTTATATCGAGTCTGTAGTTTTATATCCAGTCTGTAGTTTTATATCCAGTCTGTGTTTTATATCCAGTCTGTAGTTTTATATCGAGTCTGTAGTTTTATATCGAGTCTGTGGTTTTATATCCAGTCTGCGGTTTTATATCCAGTCTGCGGTTTTATATCCAGTCTGTGGTTTTATATCCAGTCTGTAATTTTATATCAAGTCTTTGGTTTATATCCAGTCTGTAGTTTTATATCGAGTCTGTGTTTTATATCGAGACTGTGTTTTATATCCAGTCTGTGTTTTATATCCAGTCTGTAGTTTTATATCCAGTCTGCAGTTTTATATCCAGTCTGTTTTATATCCAGTCTGTAGTTTTATATCCAGTCTGTAGTTTTATATCCAGTCTGTAGTTTTATATCGAGACTGTGTTTTATATCGAGACTGTGTTTTATATCCAGTCTGTGTTTTATATCCAGTCTGTAATTTTATATCCAGTCTGTGTTTTATATCCAGTCTGTGTTTTATATCCAGTCTGTAGTTTTATATCCAGTCTGTAGCTTTATATCCAGTCTGTAGTTTTATATCCAGTCTGTGTTTTATATCCAGTCTGTAGTTTTATATCGAGTCTGTAGTTTTGTATCGAGTCTGTAGTTTTATATCCAGTCTGTAGTTTTATATCCAGTCTGTGTTTTATATCCAGTCTGTAGTTTTATATCCAGTCTGTAGTTTTATATCCAGTCTGTGTTTTATATCCAGTCTGTAGTTTTATATCCAGTCTGTAGTTTTATATCCAGTCTGTAGTTTTATATCCAGTCTGTGTTTTGTATCAAGTCTGTAGTTTTATATCCAGTCTGTAGTTTTATATCCAGTCTGTAATTTTATATCCAGTCTTTGGTTTATATCCAGTCTGTAGTTTTATATCGAGTCTGTGTTTTATATCGAGTCTGTGTTTTATATCCAGTCTGTAGTTTTATATCCAGTCTGTAGTTTTATATCCAGTCTGTGTTTTATATCCAGTCTGTAGTTTTATATCCAGTCTGTGTTTTATATCCAGTCTGCAGTTTTATATCCAGCCTGTAGTCTTATATTTTATATCCAGCCTGTCGTTTTATATTCAGTCTGTGTTTTATATCCAGTCTGTAGTTTTATATCGAGTCTGTGTTTTATATCGAGTCTGTGTTTTATATCCAGTCTATGTTTTATATCCTGTCTGTGGTTTTATATCCAGTCTGTAGTTTTATATCGAGTCTGTGTTTTATATCCAGTCTGTGTTTTATATCCAGTCTGTAGTTTTATATCCAGTCTGTAGTCTTATATTTTATATCCAGCCTGTCGTTTTATATTCAGTCTGTTTTATATCCAGTCTGTAGTTTTATATCCAGTCTGTGTTTTATATCGAGTCTGTGTTTTATATCCAGTCTATGTTTTATATCCAGTCTGTGGTTTTATATCCAGTCTGTGGTTTTATATCCTGTCTGTGGTTTTATATCCAGTCTGTAGTTTTATATCGAGTCTGTGTTTTATATCCAGTCTGTGTTTTATATCCAGTCTGTAGTTTTATATCCAGTCTGTAATTTTATATCAAGTCTTTAGTTTTATATCCAGTCTTTAGTTTTATATCCAGTCTGCGGTTTTATATCCAGTCTGTAGTTTTATATCCAGTCTGTAATTTTATATCAAGTCTTTAGTTTTATATCCAGTCTGTAGTTTTATATCCAGTCTGCGGTTTTATATCCAGTCTGTAGTTTTATATCGAGTCTGTGTTTTATATCCAGTCTGTAGTTTTATATCCAGTCTGTAGTTTTATATCCAGTCTGTGTTTTATATCCAGTCTGTGTTTTATATCCAGTCTGTGTTTTATATCCAGTCTGTAGTTTTATATCCAGTCAGTAGTTTTATATCGAGTCTGTGTTTTATATCCAGTCTGTAGTTTTATATCCAGTCTGTGTTTTATATCCAGTCTGCAGTTTTATATCCAGTCTGTAGTCTTATATTTTATATCCAGTCTGTCGTTTTATATTCAGTGTGTTTTTTATATCCAGTCTGTGTTTTATATCCAGTCTGTGTTTTATATCCAGTCTGTAGTTTTATATCCAGTCTGTAGTTTATATCCAGTCTGTAGTTTTATATCCAGTCTGTAGTTTTATATCGAGACTGTGTTTTATATCCAGTCTGTGTTTTATATCCAGTCTGTAGTTTTATTTCGAGACTGTGTTTTATATCGAGTCTGTAGTTTTATATCCAGTCTGTAGTTTTATATCCAGTCTGTAGTTTTATATGCAGTCTGTAGTTTTATATTCAGTCTGTGTTTTATATCCAGTCTGTGTTTTATATCCAGTCTGTGTTTTATATCCAATCTGTAGTTTTATATCCAGTCTGTAGTTTTATATCAAGTCTTTAGTTTTATATCCAGTCTGTAGTTTTATATCGAGTCTGTAGTTTTATATCCAGTCTGTAGTTTTATATCCAGTCTGTGTTTTATATCCAGTCTGTAGTTTTATATCCAGTCTGTAGTTTTATATCGAGTCTGTAGTTTTATATCCAGTCTGCGGTTTTATATCCAGTCTGCGGTTTTATATCCAGTCTGCGGTTTTATATCCAGTCTGTAGTTTTATATCCAGTCTGTAATTTTATATCCAGTCTGTAATATTATATCCAGTCTTTGGTTTATATCCAGTCTGTAGTTTTATATCGAGTCTGTGTTTTATATCGAGACTGTGTTTTATATCCAGTCTGTGTTTTATATCCAGTCTGTAGTTTTATATCCAGTCTGTAGTTTTATATCGAGACTGTGTTTTATATCGAGACTGTGTTTTATATCCAGTCTGTGTTTTATATCCAGTCTGTAGTTTTATATCCAGTCTGTGTTTTATATCGAGACTGTGTTTTATATCCAGCCTGTAGTTTTATATCCAGTCTGTAGTTTTATATCCAGTCTGTAGTTTTATATCAAGTCTGTAGTTTTATATCCAGTCTGTAGTTTTATATCGAGTCTGTAGTTTTATTTCCAGTCTGTAGTTTTATATCCAGTCTGTGTTTTATATCCAGTCTGTAGTTTTATATCGAGTCTGTGTTTTATATCCAGTCTGTGTTTTATATCCAGTCTGTAGTTTTATATCCAGTCTGTGTTTTGTGTCCAGTCTGTAGTTTTATATCCAGTCTGTAGTTTTATATCCAGTCTGTGTTTTATATCCAGTCTGTAGTTTTATATCCAGTCTGTAGTTTTATATCGAGTCTGTGTTTTATATCGAGTCTGTAGTTTTATATCCAGTCTGTAGTTTTATATCGAGTCTGTGTTTTATATCCAGTCTGTGTTTTATATCCAGTCTGTGTTTTATATCCAGTCTGTAGTTTTATATCCAGTCAGTAGTTTTATATCGAGTCTGTGTTTTATATCCAGTCTGTAGTTTTATATCCAGTCTGTGTTTTATATCCAGTCTGCAGTTTTATATCCAGTCTGTAGTCTTATATTTTATATCCAGTCTGTCGTTTTATATTCAGTGTGTTTTTTATATCCAGTCTGTGTTTTATATCCAGTCTGTGTTTTATATCCAGTCTGTAGTTTTATATCCAGTCTGTAGTTTTATATCCAGTCTGTAGTTTATATCCAGTCTGTAGTTTTATATCCAGTCTGTAGTTTTATATCGAGACTGTGTTTTATATCCAGTCTGTGTTTTATATCCAGTCTGTAGTTTTATTTCGAGACTGTGTTTTATATCGAGTCTGTAGTTTTATATCCAGTCTGTAGTTTTATATCCAGTCTGTAGTTTTATATGCAGTCTGTAGTTTTATATTCAGTCTGTGTTTTATATCCAGTCTGTGTTTTATATCCAGTCTGTGTTTTATATCCAATCTGTAGTTTTATATCCAGTCTGTAGTTTTATATCAAGTCTTTAGTTTTATATCCAGTCTGTAGTTTTATATCGAGTCTGTAGTTTTATATCCAGTCTGTAGTTTTATATCCAGTCTGTGTTTTATATCCAGTCTGTAGTTTTATATCCAGTCTGTAGTTTTATATCGAGTCTGTAGTTTTATATCCAGTCTGCGGTTTTATATCCAGTCTGCGGTTTTATATCCAGTCTGCGGTTTTATATCCAGTCTGTAGTTTTATATCCAGTCTGTAATTTTATATCCAGTCTGTAATTTTATATCCAGTCTTTGGTTTATATCCAGTCTGTAGTTTTATATCGAGTCTGTGTTTTATATCGAGACTGTGTTTTATATCCAGTCTGTGTTTTATATCCAGTCTGTAGTTTTATATCCAGTCTGTAGTTTTATATCGAGACTGTGTTTTATATCGAGACTGTGTTTTATATCCAGTCTGTGTTTTATATCCAGTCTGTAGTTTTATATCCAGTCTGTGTTTTATATCGAGACTGTGTTTTATATCCAGCCTGTAGTTTTATATCCAGTCTGTAGTTTTATATCCAGTCTGTAGTTTTATATCAAGTCTGTAGTTTTATATCCAGTCTGTAGTTTTATATCGAGTCTGTAGTTTTATTTCCAGTCTGTAGTTTTATATCCAGTCTGTGTTTTATATCCAGTCTGTAGTTTTATATCAAGTCTGTAGTTTTATATCGAGTCTGTGGTTTTATATCCAGTCTGTGTTTTATATCGAGTCTGTAGTTTTATATCGAGTCTGTAGTTTTATATCCAGTCTGCGGTTTTATATCCAGTCTGCGATTTTATATCCAGTCTGTAGTTTTATATCCAGTCTGTAATTTTATATCCAGTCTGTAATTTTATATCCAGTCTTTGGTTTATATCCAGTCTGTAGTTTTATATCGAGTCTGTGTTTTATATCGAGACTGTGTTTTATATCCAGTCTGTGTTTTATATCCAGTCTGTAGTTTTATATCCAGTCTGTAGTTTTATATCGAGACTGTGTTTTATATCGAGACTGTGTTTTATATCCAGTCTGTGTTTTATATCCAGTCTGTAGTTTTATATCCAGTCTGTGTTTTATATCGAGACTGTGTTTTATATCCAGTCTGTAGTTTTATATCCAGTCTGTAGTTTTATATCAAGTCTGTAGTTTTATATCCAGTCTGTAGTTTTATATCGAGTCTGTAGTTTTATTTCCAGTCTGTAGTTTTATATCCAGTCTGTGTTTTATATCCAGTCTGTAGTTTTATATCGAGTCTGTAGTTTTATATCGAGTCTGTGGTTTTATATCCAGTCTGCGGTTTTATATCCAGTCTGTGGTTTTATGTCCAGTCTGTAATTTTATATCAAGTCTTTGGTTTATATCCAGTCTGTAGTTTTATATCGAGTCTGTGTTTTATATCGAGACTGTGTTTTATATCCAGTCTGTGTTTTATATCCAGTCTGTAGTTTTATATCCAGTCTGCAGTTTTATATCCAGTCTGCAGTTTTATATCCAGTCTGTAGTTTTATATCCAGTCTGTAGTTTTATATCCAGTCTGTAGTTTTATATCCAGTCTGTAGTTTTATATCGAGACTGTGTTTTATATCGAGACTGTGTTTTATATCCAGTCTGTGTTTTATATCCAGTCTGTAGTTTTATATCCAGTCTGTGTTTTATATCGAGTCTGTGTTTTATATCCAGTCTGTAGTTTTATATCCAGTCTGTAGCTTTATATCCAGTCTGTAGTTTTATATCCAGTCTGTGTTTTATATCCAGTCTGTAGTTTTATATCCAGTCTGTAGTTTTATATCGAGTCTGTAGTTTTATATCCAGTCTGTGTTTTATATCCAGTCTGTAGTTTTATATCGAGTCTGTGTTTTATATCGAGTCTGTGTTTTATATCCAGTCTGTGTTTTATATCCAGTCTGTAGTTTTATATCCAGTCTGTGTTTTATATCCAGTCTGTAGTTTTATATCCAGTCAGTAGTTTTATATCGAGTCTGTGTTTTATATCCAGTCTGTAGTTTTATATCCAGTCTGTGTTTTATATCCTGTCTGCAGTTTTATATCCAGTCTGTAGTCTTATATTTTATATCCAGTCTGTCGTTTTATATTCAGTCTGTGTTTTATATCCAGTCTGTGTTTTATATCCAGTCTGTGTTTTATATCCAGTCTGTAGTTTTATATCCAGTCTGTAGTTTTATATCCAGTCTGTAGTTTATATCCAGTCTGTAGTTTTATATCCAGTCTGTAGTTTTATATCGAGACTGTGTTTTATATCCAGTCTGTGTTTTATATCCAGTCTGTAGTTTTATATCGAGACTGTGTTTTATATCGAGTCTGTAGTTTTATATCCAGTCTGTAGTTTTATATCCAGTCTGCGGTTTTATATCCAGTCTGCGATTTTATATCCAGTCTGTAGTTTTATATCCAGTCTGTAATTTTATATCCAGTCTGTAATTTTATATCCAGTCTTTGGTTTATATCCAGTCTGTAGTTTTATATCGAGTCTGTGTTTTATAGCGAGACTGTGTTTTATATCCAGTCTGTGTTTTATATCCAGTCTGTAGTTTTATATCCAGTCTGTAGTTTTATATCGAGACTGTGTTTTATATCGAGACTGTGTTTTATATCCAGTCTGTGTTTTATATCCAGTCTGTAGTTTTATATCCAGTCTGTGTTTTATATCGAGACTGTGTTTTATATCCAGTCTGTAGTTTTATATCCAGTCTGTAGTTTTATATCCAGTCTGTAGTTTTATATCAAGTCTGTAGTTTTATATCCAGTCTGTAGTTTTATATCGAGTCTGTAGTTTTATTTCCAGTCTGTAGTTTTATATCCAGTCTGTGTTTTATATCCAGTCTGTAGTTTTATATCGAGTCTGTAGTTTTATATCGAGTCTGTGGTTTTATATCCAGTCTGCGGTTTTATATCCAGTCTGTGGTTTTATGTCCAGTCTGTAATTTTATATCAAGTCTTTGGTTTATATCCAGTCTGTAGTTTTATATCGAGTCTGTGTTTTATATCGAGACTGTGTTTTATATCCAGTCTGTGTTTTATATCCAGTCTGTAGTTTTATATCCAGTCTGCAGTTTTATATCCAGTCTGCAGTTTTATATCCAGTCTGTAGTTTTATATCCAGTCTGTAGTTTTATATCCAGTCTGTAGTTTTATATCCAGTCTGTGTTTTATATCCAGTCTGTAGTTTTATATCCAGTCTGTAGTTTTATATCGAGACTGTGTTTTATATCGAGACTGTGTTTTATATCCAGTCTGTGTTTTATATCCAGTCTGTAGTTTTATATCCAGTCTGTGTTTTATATCGAGTCTGTGTTTTATATCCAGTCTGTAGTTTTATATCCAGTCTGTAGCTTTATATCCAGTCTGTAGTTTTATATCCAGTCTGTGTTTTATATCCAGTCTGTAGTTTTATATCCAGTCTGTAGTTTTATATCGAGTCTGTAGTTTTATATCCAGTCTGTGTTTTATATCCAGTCTGTAGTTTTATATCGAGTCTGTGTTTTATATCGAGTCTGTGTTTTATATCCAGTCTGTGTTTTATATCCAGTCTGTAGTTTTATATCCAGTCTGTGTTTTATATCCAGTCTGTAGTTTTATATCCAGTCAGTAGTTTTATATCGAGTCTGTGTTTTATATCCAGTCTGTAGTTTTATATCCAGTCTGTGTTTTATATCCAGTCTGCAGTTTTATATCCAGTCTGTAGTCTTATATTTTATATCCAGTCTGTCGTTTTATATTCAGTCTGTGTTTTATATCCAGTCTGTGTTTTATATCCAGTCTGTGTTTTATATCCAGTCTGTGTTTTATATCCAGTCTGTGTTTTATATCCAGTCTGTAGTTTTATATCCAGTCTGTAGTTTTATATCCAGTCTGTAGTTTATATCCAGTCTGTAGTTTTATATCCAGTCTGTAGTTTTATATCGAGACTGTGTTTTATATCCAGTCTGTGTTTTATATCCAGTCTGTAGTTTTATATCGAGACTGTGTTTTATATCGAGTCTGTAGTTTTATATCCAGTCTGTAGTTTTATATCCAGTCTGTAGTTTTATATCCAGTCTGTAGTTTTATATCGAGTCTGTAGTTTTATATCCAGTCTGTAGTTTTATATCCAGTCTGTAGTTTTATATCCAGTCTGTGTTTTATATCGAGTCTGTAGTTTTATATCGAGTCTGTAGTTTTATATCCAGTCTGTGGTTTTATATCCAGTCTGCGGTTTTATATCCAGTCTGTAGTTTTATATCCAGTCTGTAATTTTATTTCCAGTCTGTAATTTTATATCCAGTCTTTGGTTTATATCCAGTCTGTAGTTTTATATCGAGTCTGTGTTTTATATCGAGACTGTGTTTTATATCCAGTCTGTGTTTTATATCCAGTCTGTAGTTTTATATCCAGTCTGTAGTTTTATATCGAGACTGTGTTTTATATCGAGACTGTGTTTTATATCCAGTCTGTGTTTTATATCCAGTCTGTAGTTTTATATCCAGTCTGTAGTTTTATATCCAGTCTGTAGTTTTATATCAAGTCTGTAGTTTTATATCCAGTCTGTAGTTTTATATCGAGTCTGTAGTTTTATTTCCAGTCTGTAGTTTTATATCCAGTCTGTGTTTTATATCCAGTCTGTAGTTTTATATCGAGTCTGTAGTTTTATATCGAGTCTGTGGTTTTATATCCAGTCTGCGGTTTTATATCCAGTCTGTGGTTTTATGTCCAGTCGGTAATTTTATATCAAGTCTTTGGTTTATATCTAGTCTGTAGTTTTATATCGAGTCTGTGTTTTATATCGAGACTGTGTTTTATATCCAGTCTGTGTTTTATATCCAGTCTGTAGTTTTATATCCAGTCTGCAGTTTTATATCCAGTCTGCAGTTTTATATCCAGTCTGTGTTTTATATCCAGTCTGTAGTTTTATATCCAGTCTGTAGTTTTATATCCAGTCTGTGTTTTATATCCAGTCTGTAGTTTTATATCCAGTCTGTAGTTTTATATCGAGACTGTGTTTTATATCGAGACTGTTTTATATCCAGTCTGTGTTTTATATCCAGTCTGTAGTTTTATATCCAGTCTGTGTTTTATATCGAGTCTGTGTTTTATATCCAGTCTGTAGTTTTATATCCAGTCTGTAGCTTTATATCCAGTCTGTAGTTTTATATCCAGTCTGTGTTTTATATCCAGTCTGTAGTTTTATATCCAGTCTGTAGTTTTATATCCAGTCTTTAGTTTTATATCCAGTCTGTAGTTTTATATCCAGTCTGCAGTTTTATATTCAGTCTGTGTTTTATATCCAGTCTGTGTTTTATATCCAGTCTGTGTTTTATATCCAGTCTGTAGTTTTATATCGAGACTGTGTTTTATATCGAGACCGTGTTTTATATCGAGTCTGTGTTTTATATCCAGTCTGTAGTTTTATATCCAGTCTGTGTTTTATATCGAGTCTGTGTTTTATATCCAGTCTGTAGTTTTATATCCAGTCTGTAGCTTTATATCCAGTCTGTGTTTTATATCCAGTCTGTTTTATATCCAGACTGTAGTTTTATATCCAGTCTGTAGTTTTATATCCAGTCTGTAGTTTTATATCCAGTCTTTAGTTTTATATCCAGTCTGTAGTTTTATATCCAGTCTGCAGTTTTATATCCAGTCTGTAGTTTTATATCCAGTATGTAGTTTTATATCCAGTATGTAGTTTTATATTCAGTCTGTGTTTTATATCCAGTCTGTGTTTTATATCCAGTCTGTGTTTTATATCCAGTCTGTAGTTTTATATCGAGTCTGTGTTTTATATCCAGTCTGTGTTTTATATCCAGTCTGTAGTTTTATATCCAGTCTGTGTTTTATATCCAGTCTGTAGTTTTATATCCAGTCTGTAGTTTTATATCCAGTCTGTAGTTTTATATCCAGTCTGTAGTTTTATATCCAGTCTGTAGTTTTATATCCAGTCTGTAATTTTATATCCAGTCTGTAATTTTATATCAAGTCTTTGGTTTATATCCAGTCTGTAGTTTTATATCGAGTCTGTGTTTTATATCCAGTCTGTAGTTTTATATCCAGTCTGTAGTTTTATATCCAGTCTGTAGTTTTATATCGAGTCTGTGTTTTATATCCAGTCTGTAGTTTTATATCCAGTCTGTGTTTTATATCCAGTCTGCAGTTTTATATCCAGCCTGTAGTCTTATATTTTATATCCAGCCTGTCGTTTTATATTCAGTCTGTGTTTTATATCCAGTCTGTAGTTTTATATCCAGTCTGTGTTTTATATCCAGTCTGTGTTTTATATCCAGTCTATGTTTTATATCCAGTCTGTGGTTTTATATGCAGTCTGTAGTTTTATATCCAGTCTGTGGTTTTATATCCAGTCTGTGGTTTTATATCCAGTCTGTAGTTTTATATCCAGTCTGTGTTTTATATCCAGTCTCTAGTTTTATATCCAGTCTGTAATTTTATATCAAGTCTTTAGTTTTATATCCAGTCTGTAGTTTTATATCCAGTCTGCGGTTTTATATCCAGTCTGTAGTTTTATATCGAGTCTGTGTTTTATACCCAGTCTGTAGTTTTATATCCAGTCTGTAGTTTTATATCGAGTCTGTGTTTTATATCGAGTCTGTGTTTTATATCGAGTCTGTGTTTTATATCCAGTCTGTAGTTTTATATCCAGTCTGTGTTTTATATCCAGTCTGTAGTTTATATCCAGTCTGTAGTTTTATATCCAGTCTGTAGTTTTATATCGAGACTGTGTTTTATATCCAGTCTGTGTTTTATATCCAGTCTGTAGTTTTATATCGAGACTGTGTTTTATATCGAGTCTGTAGTTTTATATCCAGTCTGTAGTTTTATATCCAGTCTGTAGTTTTATATCGAGTCTGTAGTTTTATATCCAGTCTGTAGTTTTATATCCAGTCTGTAGTTTTATATTCAGTCTGTGTTTTATATCCAGTCTGTGTTTTATATCCAGTCTGTGTTTTATATTCAGTCTGTAGTTTTATATTGAGTCTGTGTTTTATATCCAGTCTATTTTTTATATCCAGTCTGTAGTTTTATATTGAGTCTGTGTTTTATATCCAGTCTGTAGTTTTATATCCAGTCTGTAGTTTTATATCGAGTCTGTGTTTTATATCCAGTCTGTTGTTTTATATCCAGGCTGTAGTTTTATATCGAGACTGTGTTTTATATCGAGACTGTGTTTTATATCCAGTCTGTAGTTTTATATCGAGACTGTAGTTTTATATCCAGTCTGTAGTTATATATCCAGTCTGTAGTTTTATATCCAGTCTGTAGTTTTATATTCAGTCTGTAGTTTTATATCCAGTCTGTAGTTTTATATCCAGTCTGTGTTTTATATCCAGTCTGTAGTTTTATATCCAGTCTGTAGTTTTATATCCAGTCTGTAGTTTTATATCCAGTCTGTAGTTTATATCCAGTCTGTAGTTTATATCCAGTCTGTAGTTTTATATCGAGACTGTGTTTTATATCCAGACTGTTTTATATCCAGTCTGTAGTTTTATATCGAGACTGTGTTTTATATCGAGACTGTAGTTTTATATCCAGAGTGTAGTTTTATATCCAGTCTGTAGTTTTATATCCAGTCTGTAGTTTTATATTCAGTCTGTGTTTTATATCCAGTCTGTAGTTTTATATCCAGTCTGTAGTTTTATATCGAGACTGTGTTTTATATCCAGACTGTGTTTTATATCCAGTCTGTGTTTTATATCCAGTCTGTAGCTTTATATCCAGTCTGTGTTTTATATCGAGTCTGTGTTTTATATCCAGTCTGTGTTTTATATCCAGTCTGCAGTTTTATATCCAGTCTGCAGTTTTATATCCAGTCTGTGTTTTATATCCAGTCTGTAGTTTTATATCCAGTCTGCAGTTTTATATCCAGTCTGTGTTTTATATCCAGTCTGTAGTTTTATATCCAGTCTGTAGTTTTATATCCAGTCTGCAGTTTTATATCCAGTCTGTGTTTTATATCCAGTCTGTAGTTTTATATCCAGTCTGTGTTTTATATCCAGTCTGTGTTTTACATCCAGTCTGTGTTTTATATCCAGTCTGTGTTTTATATCCAGTCTGTAGTTTTATATCCAGTCTGTGTTTTATATCCAGTCTGTGTTTTATATCCAGTCTGTAGTTTTATATCCAGTCTGTAGTTTTATATCCAGTCTGTGTTTTATATCGAGTCTGTAGTTTTATATCCAGTCTGCAGTTTTATATCCAGTCTGTAGTTTCATATGCCGTCTGTAGTGTTATATTTTATATCCAGTCTGTAGTTTTATATCCAGTCTGTAGTTTTATATCCAGTCTGTGTTTTATATCGAGTCTGTAGTTTTATATCGAGTCTGTAGTTTTATATCCAGTCTGTAGTTTCATATCCAGTCTGTAGTGTTATATTTTATATCCAGTCTGTAGTTTTATATCCAGTCTGTAGTTTTATATCCAGTCTGTAGTTTTATATCCAGTCTGTAGTCTTATATCCAGTCTGTAGTTTTATATCCAGTCTGTGTTTTATATGGAGTCTGTAGTTTTATATCGAGTCTGTAGTTTTATATCCAGTCTGTAGTTTCATATCCAGTCTGTAGTGTTATATTTTATATCCAGTCTGTAGTTTTATATCCAGTCTGTAGTTTTATATCCAGTATGTAGTTTTATATCCAGTCTGTAGTCTTATATCCAGTCTGAGGTTCCTACACACCCATCAAGCGAGGGAGTGGGCACGCAAGAGAGATATTGATTCATACTTTTTTATTCAAAAGTTACCGATAGCACCACCATAAAACCCAGATTAATCTAACACATATTTTAAAAAGCCAGCCAACAGCCACTTTAACAACAGGCAAACTAAACAGAGAAACTAAAAGTCTGTGTTGTAAGAGTTCTCTGGGATTTTGCGTTTCTTCACAGATGTCCGTAGACGGGTTGTCCGTCCTCTGGGAGGCTTGAATCTGGACTGTGATGCTTTAAGTTGGAGTCAGATGTTCTTCTGAGTTCATGACGAACACTGACGATATCATCTGGATGGTTCAGGGACCGTAACGGCTGGATGAAGGACAGGATGGAGCGTTTGGTTTTGTTTTCTCTGTTTCTATCACATTCATCGTGTGTCAAACCGTCAGTTTGCTTGTTTCTCTGCAGTGTTTTCAGTGTGTGTGTGTGTGTGTGTGTGTGTGTGTGTGTGTGTGTGTGTGTGTGTGTGTGTGTGTGTGTTTGTGTGTGTGAGCAGCCAAGGCTCTTGTTGTGTACGTGTTGTGGTAAGAAGCTATTTTTAGCTGTGGTTCCCGCCCACACGTTCTGATCTTTTCCTGTTTAGCAAGAATATGAAATGCCGTTGAAGACAGTGGGGGTGCAGAGGAGGGTGTTGTCGTGCTGAGCTCATACTCATCTAATGAGTACAATCAAGTCATGTCAAGTTTTTTTTGTTTTTTTTCATATATTTTTACACAACAGAAGTTGGACACGATGGAGCGTTTGGTTTATCAGACAGAACCAGAAATACACTTTTAAGTGATTAAAAATGAAATTAAGCAACAAAAACAATTAATCATGAAAGAAATTAAGAATAATATCAACACAACAACAACACGGCGGTCTCCAACCTTTTCTCCTCCGAGAGCTCCTCATGTTCAGTAACATTTATTCACATAGCTGAGCTCCTCCCAAACCAGCTGAATCAGCTTCTTCTATGTGAACGATAACAAACTGATACTCAACACACATTTTCTATCACAACAGCTTAAATTCAACAGCATGTGCATCTTTTTTTTTTCTGTGTTCTTCTAGTTTGAATTCAGAGATGTAACTTTGATCTGACAGACTCTCTTTATAGCTCCGCCCCCTTAGTTTTGCAGTCTGGCTGCAAATATTGTATTTATGCTATTTATCTCATTGCTGAGCAGCTGCTTGTATCCAGCTCAGAGTGAGAGTCTCTGCAGTGTTTCTGTCCTCTGATCTCTGTGTTTTACGGGGGGCGGAGCTTGTTTCTCTGAACCAGGACCATCACAGCGCTGAGTCGGGGATTACTGTGTCAGACGATGTGCAGGAATTAAAGTCGTTCTGCAAAGGGTGACTAATCTCTTAAAAGGAACTTTGACTTGCAGCAGATAATAAGGTGGAGTATTTCACCCTCAGTGGAGTCTGTCAGGCTGAAGAAAGCGTTGATGAGAGTTTGGAAAGCCCCGTCACTGTGTGGTTTCTTCTTTCTGTCTGCCTCTGAAGTTTTTGTTTTTCTTGGTCTGTCTTATTTTTCACACCCTTCTCTGCTGTATTTCCTCTGTGACCTGTACAAATGCTAGAGTATCAGATTCATCATGATTAGAAATCAGAAGAACGATTAAGTCTTTTCTCAACTGTAAATGTAGACGTTTAGCTGCACAAGGTGCATCAAGGAGCCGCCGTGTAACTGTAGATACAGAAAGTAGTCACATCATCTGCACATGTGGAGGTGAGAGGACACGAAGGAGTGCTGGTGCACGATGAGTGTCCTGCATGGACATCCCGTCCTCTCAGTAAGGACGCTGTGTCCAGAGGGAGCCCATCCTCACTGTCAGTGGACCTGTTCGGTCAGGTGACCAATCACAGTCGCTGCTTCACATCCCGCTGTGCTCTGTGTGCAGGTTGTAAAATGTCTCGTAACATTTCATGACTACCGACGTTAAAGCTGCCGGACGAAAATGATTTCTTTCAGAGCCGTTAGTCTTTCAGGTGGTGGACATATTTATTTACATTTTCCATGAATGATTTTTGAGTTTTGAAAGAAAGTTCCGTGTTTTATTCCACCGGACCGATGGGTCCTTGTAAATAGAGTATCTGGGAGAGGAGGATGTTCTGTGATCCATCCGTCTCATAACGTGCACAATGTTTATTCAAGTCAAAGACCAACTCTTGTTTATGCAGAGTTGCTCCACTTTATCTGTATATTCCTCTTTATTTGGTTTATTTCAGTCAGTATTTCTCTTCCTGTGTCGGACATTCATCTTTTTCAGTGAGTTTTCAGCAGTGAAACAGTGGAAACCCAGCTAAAATTCTTATCTTACTG
The DNA here is from genome assembly GCF_022577435.1 of Embiotoca jacksoni. Classification (NCBI taxonomy): domain Eukaryota; kingdom Metazoa; phylum Chordata; class Actinopteri; family Embiotocidae; genus Embiotoca; species Embiotoca jacksoni. Next base: position 1,283,007 of record NW_027185391.1, read on the forward strand.
AAATGTTATTTTAATGTTGATGATGGTATGAGGTTGTGAGAGCAGCGTCCGTCAGCCCTGATGAACTCAAAGCTCTTTTTACACTTCATCTAACCGTTGACTGAGCGGTTCAACGGCAGACAGACGGCGGGACCACCAGATGGGGATTTCCACAAACTGTGCCGTGTCATTTCTCACTACTGCTTTGCATGCGTGACATTTGTGGTGGTTAAAACACAAAGGTCGAGGTCTGGTTGGAAGTCATCTGTCCCGCTATAACTCGTCCTTAAACTAGTGTCTGACACAGACCGAAGCACGAAGACCTGAACGGTTCGATCTGCTTATGTATGAATGAAGATATGTCCAACATGAAAGTACTGGAATATAAACAATATCAATATTTGGAGGACACCTTTATTAAATATCAGATTTCTGTTGAATAACTGTTGTTGTGCCTGGGAGGACCGAGTGAAGCAGTCTGTGGTGTGTTGGCTCCCCCTGCAGGTGAAGCTGACCAAATACATGTGGGTGGAGCTGCAGCTGAAGCAGAACTACCAGAAGGAGTTGAAACTGTCTCCGAACAGCTGACCTCACTCCTCACTTCTACAGGTGTGTATGTGCATTTATTTTTTTGTCTGGCTGTACTTTTCGGAATAAAATTTGGATTATATAAGAAAACCATCGACATTATCATCACGCTGCAGACATTAGGTTTCACACAGGTGTGAAACAGGAAGCCTGATGGGGTTTCAGGGAGCTGTATTCAATCTTTGTCTTCAGCCAGCTGTTTGTGATGTTCAGAACCTGCAGGGACTCTGCAGTGATTTAACATGTTGGTTGGTCAAAGTTTATAAAAAGTGACGGACCTCTGTGTTCATGCAGCGTTGATATGTTGAGCTTTGTGTGTTCACTGGTTCAGAAGCATTCTCGCGCCCATCAAATCCAACTTTCTCTTTTAAACACTATTTATTAACTTTATTCTGTGAAGTTAAAAACTTCTCTATCAGTAATTCTGCCTTCGATTTGTTCCCAACATGTTGATCAAACGTAAACATGAACTACTGAGATGATTGACAGCAGTTGTTAGTCAGCAGACTGCTCAGTGCTCCACTTGGCTGTTAGCAGGATGATGTTTGGGTGTATCTGGCATGTTAATTAGCGTATGCTTCCAACCAGTCACACTGGTTTGTAATCCCTGACAGGTTGTACGCATGGTTGTAAAGGATGAAGCAGATTTACACTCCGTCGAATGGAGGTCGTTCTGCACTAAACCTCCTCTCACCTGAGTTCAACTATCAGTCATTGGAGCGGTTATTTCTGGTCCTGATGGAAACTGCTGTGGTGGCTGATTGTTCTGATCAAAGATGTTTGATTTTGTGGCAGATGTTTCTCCAAAATGTTGATGTATTTTTTTTAGTTTTAAGTGAGTTTTTTTGCGTAAAATTGCAGGAATTAGAAAAAATTGTTTCCAGAACAGAGCGTCTGTGACTGGAATATAGAAACAAGGACGACATCAGCTGTCAAAATAAGAGCTTTAGATGCTGTTTAATTCATGTTCATTCAACACATAGACCTGCTGGATGAAACAAACAAAGAGACGTCTCTGACAACTGGACGTGTGGAGAAAACTCATTTAACATCCAGTAATATGGAATCACTTCCTTTGATCACAAACATTTAATCATCATTTTAATGTGAAGAACACATTTCCCACAAACCTCGTCACTTCCTGTTTCTCCTCTTGTTCCTGTTCCTCCGGTGAACAGAGTTTTATTTGGAGATGAAAACAGGAGCAGAGACTTTCTGGTTGGAAATGAGGAGTTCTTGTTTGTTTTGTTTGAAAATATTTACTTTACATTGTCAATACTTTTAGCACAGATTCTGATGACGACATTTTTTGTGGAAAAATAGTGGGAATTTAAAAACATTGCAAGCTCCCACAAATATTTCTGAGTTTGCTTGAATTTGTGCTAATTATTGCGACTGTGAGGGGACTGACTTCACATCCAGAAGTTCAAAACATACCTGAAAATAAGGATTGTTAAGATTTGTGTGAAATGAAGCAGCAGCAGTGTGTCTGGAGGACGTGACTGAATATCTTTGTTTTAAACATCACACATCAAAGTTTCATAGCATCACAACTTCTGTAGTTTCTTCAAGATCTTCGACTAAACTTCTACCTGCAGTTAAAGGCTTTAATACCAAGCCTGCTAACACATACGTAGTTCACAAGTTAACAGTGCTTTTAGTAAAAGTTGATTGACATCTTCCATCCAGTCAGACTCCAGAAGTGTTGGTGGCCAACATGATTTAAAATGCTAACTTTTGGGATTTTGTTTTAGTGAGTGTCATTTCAAGTTAAAACTCTTGAGTCGTGAAGGTCTGCATGGAGACGAGTTCGGGTTTCTGCATTACAATAATCTGAACCTTTAGTTTCCAGTTTGTTTGGTTTCCAAGGTAACGGTTAGCTGGTGATAAACGCACTGATCACTCAGCTCTGTGCTAACTCATACAGAGACTGTAGAGACAGAAGGTTTATAAAGCCCGACATGCACACATCCTGTGTTGTTCTATCAGTAATGAGGTTAACACAAGTTCTGTGTGCTAGCAGTACATGTGGGCGTGGCCAACCTGGTTGGTAGATTGGTGAGTGCATCTGTGGTGCAGCGGTGAAGTAGGTGGAACAGATGATTAGAAGGTGTGTCACAGCCGACTTCACTCACAGCCAATCAAATCAGCTCCTCACATCCCCTTTAAAACCTATGTGGTGCAGAAGGAGCAGACCGACACCATCCAACCTTTACATGGGAGGAAACAGACATGTCTGGAGGTCCAGCCTCTAATCTCTGAATTTTATGGTGCAACCAACCATCATCCATCAGTGATGTCATCATCCATCAGTGATGTCATCGTTGGTTTGTGAACATTATGAATCCTCCAGTTCAGATTCTGTCCGTCACCATCTTTGCTAGTTCGGAGCGGTTTGGAGCAGGAAGTGACCATATTTGGACGAGCTGGGGGAGGAGCCAGCGGTGGATCTGACCGATCTGATTGGAAACCTGACGATACTACGTCCCGCCCACCGATAGCTGTAACCTGACTGCACCACAGGCCTGTCAATCAAACAGACACGCCCCCAAAAACAGGTCTTCTTGAATCTTCTTTTCTAATGAATGAGGGATTATTTTCAGATGGACCTCCAGAAAACTAATAAGAAGGAGTGACTTTAGCTAACAACACCGAGATAACTGATGGACACATTTTTCAGACCTGGAAGCTACGAACACTTTTATAAACAGTCTGTGGGTCCTACAGTCGGCCTCCACCATGATGATGTTAAATCAGCTGTGAAGAGGGAACTCATATTATAAATATCTCTTCACTGGTACTAAAACTGCGACCCAGTGGAGGAAGACATTTTTGGGGTGGTCGAGATCTGGAAATGTGGATCCTTTTACCTTTAATATTTAATTAATTAAATATCAAAGTGAACAAAGAACACTTTTTCAATACAGTGAAATCAGATGCTGGAAGGATGTTGAGGAGTGAGCAGAAGTTAATTAAAGGTCACGATGAAATTAATTTATTAACAACAGTTATAAAGAGCAATGTGCTCCAAACATCACTGATGTTGTGGTGTTAATAAATATGTTGCATAGATGCTTCGATTAAATTACTAAACCAGATGAGGAGATGAACAGACTTTTAAATTGTTCTTCTCTATGTTTAATTTCATGGTAGTTCATTTGTAGTTAACCTGAGTGTGTTCTATATTTCCTGGCTGAGATGGGCTGTTGCGTCATCACGCTCCAACTGATTGATTCACATCCAACAGACAAGAATCAGCTTCATTTTTAGATCATTAACTCATCAGAAGGTTGCATTAAAAAGACATCTTGTTTTTCATATTCATGTTGGATTAAAGACGTAGAACCTGTCTGAGGGGTTTTGATGGTCCGGTCTGAGCTGGCGGAGCCGGAGGAGCAATCTCACATCAAACCTGACACCAAAAAAATCTGTGCAAGAGTGCATCTTTACTGACACACCCGTCTCCACCCATCTCCACCCGTCTCCACCCGTCTCTCACAGCCGGCTTCGTGTTGAGCTACAGAAATGAAAGTGCACCAGGATCCAGCTCTTTGATTAAAGGACAACTCCAGTGTCAGCAGCTACTTCTTTACATGATACCCAACAACTGCATGAAGTGATTACGAGTCAACGTTGTTATTTTCACTTGTTGACTTTTGCTGCTGCAGCTTTTACAAAGAAGGGACCCGTAGTGTGCAATGAAGTTACAATTGATTTTTTACAGTGCAGTTGGAAGAGATGACTGTTGTAAGTTGTATTTCATGGTTGTCTGACTGTTGAGAGGCCTCGATGGCTGAACGTCGGGCTGACGGTGCCGGTCAGTGCTGCAGTGTTGGTGGACAGAGTCTCTCCGAGTGATGAGCACTCATGCAAACTAGAATGTGTTGAGTCAGCTGCTCTGCAGGCCTCCGTCCCTCCCCATGAGTTATTTATACACACACACACACACACACACACACACACACACACACACACACACACACCTCAGTAGACTTGTAAACAGTAGTGGTGGAGGAGGGTTCCCAGACGAGCTGAGCCTCCATGTGACTCGTTGCTTCCTGACTGCTGAGGAGGCGACAGGTAGACCCTGAGCAGAAGACACTCAGGAGACACTCGGGCTGACGGACAGCCGGCCTGGAAGCAGCTGGACTCCTCACACCTCACAGGATCACATGTAGGACGCTGAGGTAGGACGAGAAGTCCACAGGACGTTTAGGAAATGCTGTCACAGAGACAGTCTGGTGTCTCTCTGTCTCTGTTTGTCTCTCTGTCTCTGTTTGTCTCTCTGTGTCTCTGTGTGTCTCTGTTAAACTTTAGATTTTGTTTAAAGACGGTCTCATGTCTGTCTTCGGGTGGACGTCTCCTGTTCTCCATCATAATAACTGGTTCTGGTCTTCTCTTCTTTGTTGTGGCTCTTCTTCAGTCAGATTTCTGTCTTATGTTACATGAATATGACATTATTATTATTAAAGGCTTCTGATTGGCAGGCTGACTGTCAGATCTTCATCCTGTGGAGCATCTGGCCAGAGACGGCAGACATAAACATGCTGAACATACACAGAGAGAGTTTCACCACGTTCACCCCAAAAACTCTCGCTGTACGTTAGTTCATCCAGCAGGAGGAGGATTCAGAAGGTGATTGGTGATGCATGTTCTTTATTATAACGGTGGATCATGAAGTCGTTGATGCGTCAGTGGTGGAGCTGGAAGTGAATTTAACTGAGGTTATAATAAAGGAGGTTTTGCAGTGAAATCTGAATCTGCAGAACAGTTGACTCAGTGGAATGAAATGTTTTCAGTCTGAGGTAGAAAGGAGCAGAAAGTACTATATGAAGAGGTAAATGTGAGCCAGAGTGTACAACCTCTCCTCAGCCATCCTCCTCAGCTGAGATGTGTGCTGGTGGTTTTCCTTCCTGGTTGAGCCTCTCCTCTGTCCGGGTGTCCGGCAGCTCTCTGACCAGCAACACACCGTGAATCACTCTGCAGGAATGTCCGGTCTCCGAGCAGAGCGAGATGAGAATAGGTGGCTTTCTGTTGACCACGTCTGTGTGGGCTGCATCTGTCAGCATCTATAACTGTTGGTGACTCCAGTCTCACTTCAAACAGATCCATTCATCATGTGTTTGTGCTGCTTGTGTTGACAGTCGTTGGTCCACGGCTGCACATCAGGATATTGATGAAGATGTTGTCTGCTTCATCATCAGACCAACACGTTCACTTTTTAAGAAGAAAGAGAAAATCTTCATGCAAAGTTTCACTCTCGCCGCTGTGAAGCCGCACTCAGCTCACATCTGAGGATAAAATCTGGAAGTGACTTTAGAAAATATGGACACGTCATCTCTTCGTTTTCCAGCTGATGGACTGACAGCAGCCGCACATGTGTGTGTGTGTGAGTGTGTGTGTGTGTGTGTGTGTGTGTGTGAGAGTGAGTGTGTGTGTGTGTGTGAGAGTGAGTGTGTGTGTGTGTGTGTGAGAGAGTGTATGTGTGTGAGTGAGTGAGTGAGTGAGTGAGTGAGTGAGTGAGTGTGTGAGTGTGTGTGTGTGTGAGAGAGTGTATGTGTGTGAGTGAGTGAGTGTGTGTGTGTGTGAGAGAGTGTATGTGTGTGAGTGAGTGAGTGTGTGTGTGTGTGTGTGAGAGTGTGTGTGTTTGAGTGAGTGAGTGAGTGAGTGAGTGAGTGAGTGAGTGAGTGTGTGTGTGTGTGAGAGAGTGTATGTGTGTGAGTGAGTGAGTGTGTGTGTGTGTGAGAGAGTGTATGTGTGTGAGTGAGTGAGTGTGTGTGTGTGTGAGAGAGTGTATGTGTGTGAGTGAGTGAGTGTGTGTGTGTGTGTGTGAGAGTGTGTGTGTTTGAGTGAGTGAGTGAGTGAGTGAGTGTGTGTGTGTGTGTGTGTGTGTGTGTGTGTGTGTGTGTGTGTGTGTGTGTGTGTGTGTGTGTGAGAGAGTCCAGTGGAAAGTAATCACTGACATTCACCAAATATAATGTGAAACTATTTTTTTTAGAGATACTGACACATCAATCAGTGCAGAGAACAAATCAATATTTTATTATTTATTCTGCAATACGTTCTGGATGTATGTCATCACCACTGAGCACACTGCCAGCCTTAGTCTGCAGGTTGTAATGAACACAGCGGCCTCTAGGGGCCGCTAGCAGCAATCTGAAAACTGTAATGAGCAGTCAGTTTAATGTCATCATCTTTCTGTAGTGTGAATGTATAACTGTAACAAGGATTCAGAAGAAGATGGCACCAGGGGAAGAGGCAACACCAGTTCTCACGTAATAGTGTGTGCGTGTTCCTGCTTTGCTTTTTGCGTGTGCATTCCTGTCATGTATGACTGTGGAAGAGGTGAGCAATGCCCCTGGGAGCAGAGCCGTGATCAGACACGTCTCCTCAGTATTTACATGATTTCAACAGCTCAGCAAAATGCAGAGAGTCAGAGCTGCAGCTGCAGGAACACGACTCTTCTACTGTTAGATACGCCGTGTTCACGCTGCACATAGACATGAAACAACTAGTTGGTTAATTGATTTGTCTTCCACAAAAAACAATCTGTTGTCTTTGGATAATAGATTCATTGTTTTTGTCATTTTAAAGCAGAATGTCTGAATGTCTCTGTTCACTGATGTCATGTCTTTAAATATGGGAGTAAATGAAATATATCTGGATTTTGGTTGTAACTTAAGTGAAGTTTTTTCCATGGTGGATGATGAAGATGAGAGGAAGAGGAGGGATGACCTGCAGCAAAGGTCCAGGTGGGGTCAAACTGGACATTGTGGTCAGGAGAGCGCAGAAGCTTTATCACATTTTATTGGCCAATTGAAAAAGTAAAAGGCAGGTTAAAAACAAATGAACTGTTGTAACCTTTATTCTTGTCACGTGGTTAATAGAAAAAAGCACCAATTTTCAACTTGTGTGACAGAAGATCATAAAACTGTGATTGAAAGGAGACGTGTGAAGCTGCTGTCATGTTGTCTTCATGTTCATGGATCCAACATGTCTCTGTCTCACCGTGGTTCACTACAAGCTGACTGCTGGGCAGCGAAAAGGGATTCGTCATGTTTGTTTGTCAGTGGTGGCTGGTGATAAAAAGTTTCCGGGGGGGGTTCTGTTGATGTTGGAGGAGGCGGAGCCACAGCGCCACGTAAACAAAGGGGAGTTTTTCATGTTTTAGACACAAACATTCTCCTGAAACATGACTGAGACATTTCCCTGAACGGAAATCAGAGTTACAGTCAGCAAAGAAACGACGAGCTTCCAGAGAAGACTCCTCGGCTGTCGTAGCTCACTCTGAGGATACAGCTGCAGCTCATCAGATACTCACTGAGCAGAGCAAATACTTATCAGAGGAAATATTGACTGAGCGGAGACGTCAGGTCCCGGGACCACCTGCAGGTGGTAAAGACGGATCACAACCATCTTCATCATGTTCTGTAAATGTGGAATCAGACTCACTGAAACTATTAGCAATAGCACTCGTTCCTGCTCATTGGCTCACCTTCATCACATCATCATCATCAGCAGCAGCAGCTGTCTTTACACCAGCAGACAGCAGAGGATCAAAAATGGCAGCTCAGCTCACAATTATTTGTATTAACTTTAAAAAAGTGTTTAATTCCAAACAGGAGCCAGTTAATATTATTTATTTCAGATATTTAATTAATTGACTAATTACATAACAGAAAATATCTCTATTAGACTCAGGTCTCTGTTAGACCCAGGTCTCTGTTAGACCCAGGTCTCCGTTGGACCCGGGTCTCCGTTAGACCCACATCTAGTGTCAGTTCAAACAGGATTATGTTGAACTTTTTTTGAGATTTGTGTTGCTTTTGATTCAGTGTGTCTTTCTATGTTCCTTCTGAACACCAGCTACTGTCAGTAACCGGTCCTCCAGGAGGTTCTGCTGAGTGCCATCAGCTGCTCGTGTCTGTGTCAGCATGTCTGTGATGTTGTGGTTGTCTGCAGTTAAAGAGTGGAGTTACACGGACCACTTGGTAACCTTCAGAGCGCTGACGTGTTCAGAGAAAGTGAGACAGCTGCTTCCTGCTCAACAGGTCCTCCTGTCTGTATCAACACATCAACCACATGCGGGTGAAGAGCCTCCATGTTCAGATGAATTACAGACCGTCCATCCTTTATCTGACCGTATATAAAAGTGTTCGTAGCTTCTGGGTCTGAAAAATGGTTCTGATCCAGAAGTGTCTTCAGATGCAATACCAGCGAGTGCCACTAGAGGTCGGCTCCAAAAAGCCTCCGGCTCCATAGACTCCCATTCAACTTCTCTCATCAAATCCAAAGTGAATAAAATGTGTCCATCAGTTATCTCTGTGTTGTTAACTAAAGTCACTCCTTCTTATTAGTTTTCTGTGTGTGTGTGTGTGTGTGTGTGGGGGGGGGGGGGGTGTGCAGCACTGATCTGGAAATAAAGAGCGTCACTACACCGAGTGCTTCACAGCTTCTCACAGACACAACTATCTGAGTGGAGAGGCAGGAACATGTGTCTGATATGAAGACAGCGAGGGTTGTCAGGTTGGGGGATGTCCACATAATAATATATATATGTATGTATATAATAATAATAATAATAATAATAATAATAATAAAACATAATGATGAAGATAATAAAGATCAAAGGAGTTGCTCTCGTTATTCACAGGCTCAAAGAAGAAAAACTAAAAGTGAATGAAATTAAAAAGGAGTAATGTTCTTCTCCCAGACTGAGAGGAGACTGGACGCCATGAAAGACAACAACTAATCAGACAGACAGACAGAAAGAGACAGACAGAGAGACAGACAGGGAGTGGGAGGGCAGTGTGAGACGGAGGAGGAGTGAAACAGGGAGTGTGATGTTTCCCAGCAGCCCGCTGAGATCTGGACTTCCTGTGTCCCCATTGGATTATGAGTGTAGAGACGGTTCAGGAGACACTGTCCTCCACATGGTAATGTACACAGCCGACCTGTTGTGTGTGTGTGTGTGTGTGTGTGTGTGTGTGTGTGTGTCTGTGTCTGCAGCCTTTCAGCATGTGTAACTGTGATCGATGTGCTTCCTTCACTTCCTTATTGCTGCTGTTTCAGGCCGGCCCTGTGTGTGTGTGTGTGTGTGTGTGTGTGTGTGTGTGTGTGTGTGTGTGTGTGTGTGTGTGTGTGTGTGTGTGTGTGTGTGAGTGTGTGTGTGTTGTCAGGGTGAGTCACAGGACACATTTCTGTTTGCCTGTTAGGTGAGGTGGACCGCACTGTATATCCAAACCACGTGCATGTTAGTGCGGACTCTCACCTCTCAGCCAGGGTGTGTGCGCGCGTGTGCGTGTGTGTGTGCGTGCGTGCGTGTGTGTGTGTGTGTGTGTGTGTGTGTGTGTGTGTGTGTGTGTGTGTGTTCCTCTTCCTCTCCCTCCCTCATCTGTAAACACCTCTCCGACATGCCCAGGCACTGCCCAGGTTTTGGTATGCGTCAGCTCTGCAAGGTGTAAAATCTTGTTTCTCCAACCTTTATTTTTCTTTTTACCTTTCTCTTTTTCATTGAAGGTGAATTAACAGGAAATAATCTTCATTTCTAGAAGACAGAATCACATTGACTGTATATAATCAGTATATGAATGAGTGTGTGGGTCCTGACAGCAGGAGCTCCTGTTGCTCTGTCAGTATTGTTATGAAATATCAGCTGCTCTGTTCTTCATTATGAACGTTTACTTTGTGGACTTCTGACTGTGTTTGGATGAACTGTGGGAGATTTGTAGTGTTTGCAGGTGTTGGGGAGTATAAGTGCATATATGAAAAAAGGTAGTCTAAAGCCTTTGGTGTCTGCAGACGGAACTGTGTGAAGTCCAATCAGAACCATCAGTGATGTCATCATCCATCAGTGATGTCATCGTTGGTTTGTGAACGTTATGAATCCTCCAGTTCAGATTCTGTCCGTCACCATCTTTCTAGTTCGGAGCGGTTTGGAGCAGGAAGTGACCATATTTGGACGAGCTGGGGGAGGAGCCAGCGGTGGATCAGTAACCTGACTGCACCACAGGCCTGTCAATCAAACAGACACGCCCCCAAAAACAGGTCTTCTTGAATCTTCTTTTCTAATGAATGAGGGATTATTTTCAGATGGACCTCCAGAAAACTAATAAGAAGGAGTGACTTTAGCTAACAACACCGAGATAACTGATGGACACATTTTATTCACTTTGGATTTGATGAGAGAAGTTGAATGGGAGTCTATGGAGCCGGAGGCTTTTTGGAGCCGACCTCTAGTGGCACTCGCTGGTATTGCAGCTGAAGACACTTCTGGATCAGAACCATTTTACAGACCTGAAGCTACGAACTCTTTTATATCCAGTCTGTGGTGAAGTCCTATAAATGTCCTCACATGATGTCACTTGAGTGTTGTTTGGGGCTGAATATGAAATGAATGTGTTGCTGTTATAGTTATCAGTGAGCTTTCTGCTGTAAGCTACACAATTATTATTTTTTTCTATTTTCCTTTCAGGCAGACAAATACTAAGACTTTGGTTTCACAAGATGCCTATTTTAAAATTGGATGTTGGAGTCAAATAATTCTGGTGTCAGATTTCTGAGAAGATCCATGAATGCATCACTTCAGAAAAATCACGAGGTTTTGTGCTTCAGTCTGAATCCTCGAAGGGACAGAAAAGTTTGTATGATGATGTTCCCAGAGAAGGAGGACACTAACCTTTGTGAACATCAACACCTGAGTTACACATGTTTCTGGGACCAATTCAATTCAACTTTATTTATATAGCGCCAAATCACAACACAGGTTATTTCATGGCACTTAACACATTAAAGTCTTTAAAGCAAGACTTTACAATGTTATACAGAGAAACCAACAATTCAACAATTCAACAATTCCCACATAAGCTAGGAGGGAAAAACTCCTCTTTAAGTGAGAAAAACCTCCAACAGAGGGAAGAAAAACTCCCTTTAACAGGAAGAAACCTCCGACAGAACCAGGATCAGAGGTGGAGAACATCTGTTAACAGAACCAGGATCAGAGGTGGGCGGAGCATCTGTTAACAGAACCAGGATCAGAGGTGGGCGACCATCTTCCTCGACCGGTTGGGGTGAGAGGAGAGCAGAGAGAGAAAAGGACAGCATAGAGATAGAAGAGAAGAACTGTTGGTGGAGACAACAATCACAGAGCAGAGACATGCAGCTCCATGACGGGACATCTGGAAAAGAAAGAACAGAAACTACACGAGTGAAGGAACTGAATGGAGACAACAGATAATAAGAAGAAACTATGGGAGAGAAGAAGATGGTGAGGTATGAATCAGTTAAAGAGTAGGAGGAAAGAAAAGAAGCTCAGCATGTAACGAGGTCCTCCAGCAGCCTCGGCCTATAACAGCATAACTAAGGGTTGGTTCAGGTCTACCTGAGCCAGCCCTAACTATAGGCTTTATCAAGAAGGAACGTTTGAGTCTAATCTTAAAGCTAGAGAGGGTTTCTGCCCCTCCAACACAAACTGGGAGCTGGTTCCACAGGGGAGGAGCCTGAAAACTGAAGCTCCGCCTCCCATTCTACTTCTGGAAACTCTGGGAACCACAAGCAGACCAGCGTACTGAGAGAGAAGTGCTCTGCTGGGATTATATGGTTCTATAAGATCTCTAAGATATGATGGAGCCTGGTCATGTAGAGCTTTGTAAGTCATCAAGAGAATTTTAAATTATATTCTTGATTTCACAGGAAGCCAGTGAAGAGAAGCTAAAACTGGAGAAATATAATCTCTCTTGATAAATCCTGTCAGTACTCTTGCTGCAGCATTTTGGATCAGCTGCAGGTTTTTAATGAGTAATTTGGACATCCTAACAACAAGGAATTACAATAATCTAGTCTAGAAGTAACAAACACATGAATGAGTTTTTCTGCGTCACGCTGAGGAAGGATTTTCCTGATTTTATTAATATTACGTTGATGAAAGAAGGCAGTTCTGGAGATTTGCTTTATATGGTGTCTAAAGGACAAATCCTCATCAAAGATGACTCCAAGGTTCCTCACAATGGTGCTGGAGGCCAAGACAACGTCATCTAGAGTAACTAAGTGATTACAGAAAGAGTTTCTGAGGTGTTTAGGACCAAGTACAAGAACTCTGGTGTGCTGCTCTCCACCCGCCAGCTCCAACTCTCCACCACTTCTTTCTGTTCCCATACATTTTCACTCAAACGTTGTTGTGCGCTCTCTGCTCCAGTTTCAGGTCCCGGTAAAGTCGTGCCTGAACCAGTGGTCACAAGGACGTTCGTAACTCGGGTGCTGAAGTTGATCAGGAACCTTGAGTTCCTCCTGAAGGTCGTAGCGTCGCTCTGCTGCGTGCACGTCGCCTTCCTTTTCATCACACACATATCAACACTGTGTTGATCTCTTGAATGTATTTACAGCTGGAAAAAGGCAGTTCTGTCCCTCTTTACTGGACCTTGTCATCATGGCAACAACGATATCTCTTTTTTCAAATTTTTTTTTTTACTTGAAGCTCATTCAGACATCTGTTTTTAATCAACGAGAGCAGAGCGTTTTGGACTCGTGAAGTGGGTACTTGTTGCCATGGCACCTGCAGCATCAGACAGTGAGGTGATGACACCCTCTCACAGATTGGCCAGTCTCAGTCACATGACAACAACGTTTTCTGTTTCTCAGCTGTGACAGAGACTTCATGTCTTCGGGTCATCCGTTCATCTCTCCTGACTCTGGAACATCTCAAGAATGTCTCGAGGGATTTTGGCAAAAACATTAATTTGGTTCCAAGGATGACCTGAGTAGATTTTGGGGGTCAAAGGTCAAGGTCCCAGTGACCTTATGTTGTCCCCGTCGGGTGAACGTGACATCTCAAGATGACTTCCAGGGAATTTCTTCAAACTTGGCAAAAATATTTACTTGGGCTCAAAAAGGAACTGATTAAGGTTTTGTATGTCAAAGGTCAAAGGTCAGGCTCTCCTCTTTACCATTTTTGTTGACACACTATTGCCCTGTGAGGGAATTTATTTAAATTTGGCACAAACGTTAACTTGTCATCAAGGATGGACAGAATTAATTTTTGGTGATCAAAGGTCAAAGGTCACTGTGACCTCACATACGTCCCATTCTTGGGAACGTGACTCTTAACTTAGGAACACATTTCACGTTTGTTTGGATGCGATAGTGACTCTGATCTGGACTCTGAGCTGATTGTATGAGAAGCATCCATGTTTCAGTACTGACAGCCTCTTGGCAGCAACGTCCCAAATGAAGCATCATCTGCCGTCATTACGACAACTTTACCTCCGAGTTCTCTCTGCACATACGAGGGTGGATCAGAGATTCAGAGGATCAGAGATTCAGAGGATCAGAGGATCAGAGGATCAGAGGATCAGAGGATCAGACATTCAGAGGATCAGAGATTCAAAGATTCAGAGGATCAGAGGATCAGACATTCAGAGGATCAGAGATTCAAAGATTCAGAGGGTCAGAGATTCAGAGGATCAGAGGATCAGAGATTCAGAGGATCAGAGGATCAGAGGACCAGAGGATCAGAGGATCAGAGGTTCAAAGATTCAGAGGATCAGAGGATCAGAGGACCAGAGGATCAGAGGTTCAAAGATTCAGAGGATCAGAGATTCAAAGATTCAGAGGGTCAGAGGATCAGAGGATCAGAGATTCAAAGATTCAGAGGATCAGAGATTCAAAGATTCAGAGGATCAGAGGTTCAAAGATTCAGAGGATCAGAGGTTCAAAGATTCAGAGGATCAGAGGTTCAAAGATTCAGAGGATCAGAGGTTCAAAGATTCAGAGGGTCAGAGATTCAAAGATTCAGAGGGTCAGAGGATCAGAGGATCAAAGATTCAGAGGATCAGAGATTCAAAGATTCAGAGGGTCAGAGGATCAGAGATTCAAAGATTCAGAGGATCAGAGGTTCAAAGATTCAGAGGATCAGAGGTTCAAAGATTCAGAGGATCAGAGGTTCAGAGATTCAGAGGATCAGAGGTTCAGTGGATCAGAGGTTCAGAGTATGTGATTTCTCCGTGAACATGACCAGAGGACGCACATAAAATTTACTGTCAAACTCTGGCAAGAAGTTTTAGGAAGTGTACGGCGATGAAGCGATGAGCCTGGAGAGTTGTTCAGAGATATTCTCTTTTCTGAGGGCCAGAAACCTAAAAGGCGCCTCAGATCAGGAGACACTAGCTGGGTTTTCTTTGTGTCACCATGAAATGGCCCCCCGGTGTCAGACTGTTAACACCGAGTTCCACCGGGACCATCTGAGTATTTCACCTTCAGCAACACAACCGTCGCGCAACACCAGCCGCACTCTTTGGATTCATCTCCCTGCTGCTTCCTTCTGTTCCCCGATGATTTCCCACAAACATTGATGTTTGCTCTGCTCAGGTTTCAGGTGGAGAAATGGCAGGTCCACATTATGTAACTCAGGCGGGGATTTTGATCAAGTGACAAAACTTGGAGTTCTGACTCACGGAGGTTTCAGCTTCTCCGTGGACGTCACACTGCTGCGCATCGTTCCCTGCAACAGGAGCAGTCTCTGAACTTTCAGATCCACCCTGGTGTTTCTGGACTCTGGACTAACGTGTGTGTAAACTACTCATTGACTGGTTGGCGAAGGCTCACGACGGCTCAGTGCAACAGCACAGTGGTTGTTTGTTCATCTCTAACATCTCAGAGTGCTGCTTGTTGAAGTGCCACCAAACAGCGTCCTCATACTGTTCAGCAGGTCAGAGACATATCAGACGCAGGTGTCCCTTCTGGACGGGATGAACTGCAATATTTGGCAAAATAAATGTCATCAATATCATGTCACATTAAGTAGCTACAACAGAAAGTATGTTGTTATAAATTAAAATATTATAGGTTTTAGATCACAAATAGAAGAAGCAGACAATGCAGCACTGTCTGTAACCGAGGAGGGAATCACAAGAGGATAAAATATTATTACCATACAATATTATTGCGATATGCTGAGTTTTGTGACATGTATTGTGATAAATTACATTTTTCTTGAACTATAAATTGTGTCCGAAGAAACATTTTTGCTATCGTCTGTTTTAGCTCAAGCTTTCATCCGTTCAGGTTAATTACAGGAAAACGGTGTCATCAAGCTGACAGACTGAAGCTCTGTCATAGATGTCGCATGCACCAGTATTGTAGTTGTCATTTGTGTCTAAACTTAGCAAAATCTAGAAAGTCAGACGTGTTTGGTTTGCTGTGCACTGAGTTTGGATTGCTCATCAGACTCCGGGTTCCTCTGATGGGTTAATTCAGCCGTGAAATCCAGCGAACTAAAGTCCTCACAGACAACTGCTGTAGTTGTTGTTTCTGCAGACTGTGAAACCGCACTGCATGATGGGAAAGATCTGCTGTCCCATGGATTTAAAAGTCCTTATGCTGATATCTATGATCAACACAAAACTCTTCAGTCTGAGCTGGTACTGGAAAGGTTTCTGATGTTTTCTATGTTATGTAGTTCAGGACAACTTAAATCACCACAGAGGTGAGATTCATTCATTCTGGTCCACAGCTGGAAGAACATGTCCTCACATCCATTTCATCAACACAGTGTTTGTGTTTGTATACGTGCAGAATATCTTTATTTTAGAATAACAGAAAGATAAGTTTGGAGCGGCAGCTGAGCAAGGAAGTATTGTGGGTGTGATTGAGAAAAGCTTCAGAGTCAACTAAATTCTGAAGTATTTATTTTATTTTTTTACAGAAGTAGGCGACTATTACCATTTCATTGTTGTTTAGTTATGTTCCATTACAGGAAGCAGAGTGAACACACTGGAAAGAAACCCTAACAGATGTCATAACATTGATATCTGACAGGCAGGAGAACAGCAACAATGACAGAAAGCCCAGCGGGCCTAGCGGAGCAGCACAGAACCAAATGACCAGAACCAGCTGCACATGCCGAACCTCCTCCACCTTTACAGGCTCACTTAAACAGCATCTTCAAACCTGCGGCTTCATGCACATTATACAGGCTCCACTGCAGATGTAAACATCAGTGTTGATCGTGCAGAGGGACCAGAGCCCGTCCTGCACTATTCATCTTGATGAAATATGTCCAGCAGGTCATCAAGTTCACTGCCAGACAAAAGCTGCTGGCATGTTGATTTAAGTCTGAATTAAAACATTAGTCTGCTCAATGACTTAGAAAACAGTGCAGCCTACCGCCCATTTGACTGAATTAGATTCTTATCTGTTCATTTTCTCTTTTTCTAGTCAGCATCATGTGATGAACAAGACGCAAGCAAGCAGAGGCACAATAACAAAATGTAAATACAAACAGAATGGGATGATTTGAAAATCACATAAACCATATTTAAGTGAAAATAGACCAAAGACAACATATCAAATGTTGAAACAGAGAAATTGTATTGTTTTATGAAAAATATCCATCCAGCTTGTTATCAGCTCAGTTCTAAAGCCAGCATCTGTGATGGTACAGGATGCATTAGTGCACATGGCATGGGTAGCTTGAACATCTGGAAGGAAGCATTAATGCTGAATGATATATTCAGGTTTTGGAGCAACATATGCTGCCATCCAGACAACGTCTCTTTCAGGGAAGGTCTTGTTTATTTCAGCAGAACAACGTCCAACCACATTCTGCACGTATTCCAACAGCATGGTTCTCTAGTAGAAGAGTCCGCTGATAAACTGGCCTCCTGCAGTCCAGACCTGTCAATCATTGAAAACATCTGGAGCATCAGGGCATGAACAATACAACCAAGGAGACCCTGAACTGTTGAGCAGCTGAAATCCTCTATCAGGCCAGAATGGGACCACATTTCACTTTCTAAACTCCGGAAACTCCTCAGTTCCCAAAGGTTTCCAGAGTGTTGTTAAAAGAAGAGTTGATGCAGCTCAGTGGTGAACATCATCCTGGAACAACTTTATAGAGACGTGTTGCTGACATCACATTCAAAATGAGAAGATATCTTTATAAAACAATAACATTTCTCATTTGCAACATTTGATGTTGTCTTTGGTCTATTTTAAATTAAATGAGTTTACATGATTTGAAAATCAACACATTTACATTTTACACAGCGTCCCAACTTTTTTGGAAATAGGGTTTTGTCATGAAGTGGCAGTCACACTAAAAACTTTATTTTCAGAAGCTTAAATAAAAAGAAT
Source organism: Embiotoca jacksoni (assembly GCF_022577435.1). NCBI lineage: Eukaryota > Metazoa > Chordata > Actinopteri > Embiotocidae > Embiotoca > Embiotoca jacksoni. The sequence continues at coordinate 1,300,701 of NW_027185391.1, forward strand.
GTGATTCGGCTGGATAGATGGTCACATTAGATTTTGATGTTATGGTATTTCTTACATCAGCACTAAATGATGACCTGATGAATGTTTCCTGAAACATTGTGGGAGGCTGGAAACTGTCCCGGTGGACAGCTGCTCATCGTCCCCGCTGCAGGCTGCTTCTCTCAAAGGTTCACTCTTCTTCAGGAGGATCATTAAGTCTCGGGGGCGACCTGGAAAATTAGATTCCTGGAATCATCAGTGGTGGTTCTTCTCAGAGAGACTTGGTAGCTTGTGTTGGTGATTATCAAACTGTGGGAAGAGCCGGAGGCATTTTGGAGAAATTATCTGTGAAATTTTTTTGAGAAAGTTACACAATCACTGGCAGCAGTGGAGGCTTCAGGAGAACATGAGAACATTCTGTATAACCACAGCGTTTGTTGTTTGTGTCATATCTCCAGATGTGCACTGGTCTTCTGGTAATCCTCTGAGGTCAGCCGGCTGTTTGTTGTAAATGTGCAGACTCTTCTACATACTTTTGTGTCGGATGTCATCGTTGGTTTGTGAACGTTATGAATCCTCCAGTTCAGATTCTGTCCGTCACCATCTTTGCTAGTTCAGAGCGGTTTGGAGCAGGAAGTGACCATATTTGGACGAGCTGGGGGAGGAGCCAGCGGTGGATCTGACCGATCTGATCGGAAACCTGACGATACTACGTCCCGCCCACCGATAGCTGTAACCTGACTGCACCACAGGCCTGTCAATCAAACAGACACGCCCCCAAAAACAGGTCTTCTTGAATCTTCTTTTCTAATGAATGAGGGATTATTTTCAGATGGACCTCCAGAAAACTAATAAGAAGGAGTGACTTTAGCTAACAACACCGAGATAACTGATGGACACATTTTATTCACTTTGGATTTGATGAGAGAAGTTGAATGGGAGTCTATGGAGCCGGAGGCTTTTTGGAGCCGACCTCTAGTGGCACTCGCTGGTATTGCAGCTGAAGACACTTCTGGATTGGAACCATTTTTCAGACCTGAAGCTACGAACTCTTTTAGAAACAGTCTGAGGTTTCAGATCTGTCTTCTCCTGAAAGTTGTGGTTAACAGAAGTCCTCCTGGTGTCCTGCAGGCTGCAGCAGAGAAGCTCTCACAGGACGTCTTGCTGCAGATGTCCAGCTCTGAGCTGCAGGACACGATGAGACGCCTGAGCTCCAACTCAGAGGAGCGCTCCCGCCTGACCACCGCCCTCTCCTGTCTGAAGAGCGTCAATGAAACAGGTGAAGTCAGAGCTCTGCACATCATTCATAGAAATACACACAATCATACAGGGCTTGATTACTTGTGATATATTTAATCCTGGTTTTATGTTTTCAATATTCAATATGCATTTTCAAATGATGTGGATTCGTTTGATGTTTGACTTTAGATGTTAGTTGATGTTAGTGGATGTTAATGGATGTTAGTGGATGTTAGCGGATGTTAGCGGATGTTAGTGGATGTTAGTGGATGTTAATGGATGTCAGTGGATGTTAGTGGATGTCAGTGGATGTTAGTGGATGTCAGTGGATGTCAGTGGATGTTAGTGGATGTCAGTGGATGTTAGTGGATGTCAGTGGATGTTAGTGGATGTTAGTGGATGTCAGTGGATGTTAGTGGATGTCAGTGGATCTTAGTTGATGTTAGTGGATGTCAGTGGATGTCAGTGGATGTTAGTTGATGTTAGTGGATGTCAGTGGATGTCAGTGGATGTTAGTGGATGTCAGTGGATGTTAATGGATGTCAGTGGGTGTTAGTGGATGTTAGTGGATGTTAGTGGATGTCAGTGGATGTCAGTGGATGTTAGTGGATGTCAGTGGATGTTAGTGGATGTCAGTGGATGTTAGTTGATGTTAGTGGATGTCAGTGGATGTCAGTGGATGTTAGTTGATGTTAGTGGATGTCAGTGGATGTCAGTGGATGTTAGTGGATGTCAGTGGATGTTAATGGATGTCAGTGGGTGTTAGTGGATGTTAGTGGATGTTAGTGGATGTCAGTGCATGTCAGTGGATGTTAGTGGATGTCAGTGGATGTTAGTGGATGTCAGTGGATGTTAGTGGATGTTAGTGGATGTCAGTGGATGTTAATGGATGTCAGTGGGTGTTAGTGGATGTTAGTGGATGTCAGTGGATGTCAGTGGATGTTAGTGGATGTTAGTGGATGTCAGTGGATGTTAGTGGATGTTAGTGGATGTCAGTGGATGTCAGTGGATGTTAGTGGATGTCAGTGGATGTCAGTGGATGTCAGTGGATGTTAGTGGATGTCAGTGGATGTCAGTGGATGTCAGTGGATGTTAGTGGATGTTAGTGGATGTCAGTGGATGTTAGTGGATGTTAGTGGATGTCAGTGGATGTTAGTGGATGTTAGTGAATGTTAATGGATGTCAGTGGATGTCAGTGGATGTTAATTGATGTTAGTGGATGTTAATTGATGTTAGTGGATGTTAGTGGATGTTAGTGGATGTTAGTGGATGTCAGTGGATGTTAATGGATGTCAGTGGATGTTAGTTGATGTTAATGGATGTTAGTGGATGTTAGTGGATGTTAGTGGATGTCAGTGGATGTCAGTGGATGTTAGTGGATGTCAGTGGATGTCAGTGGATGTTAATGGATGTTAGTGGATGTCAGTGGATGTTAGTTGATGTTAGTGGATGTCAGTGGATGTTAATGGATGTCAGTGGATGTTAGTGGATGTTAGTGGATGTTAATGGATGTCAGTGGATGTCAGTGGATGTCAGTGGATGTTAGTGGATGTTAGTGGATGTTAATGGATGTCAGTGGATGTTAGTGGATGTCAGTGGATGTTAGTGGATGTCAGTGGATGTTAGTGGATGTTAGTGGATGTCAGTGGATGTTAGTGGATGTTAATGGATGTCAGTGGATGTTAGTTGATGTTAATGGATGTTAGTGGATGTTAGTTGATGTTAGTGGATGTTAATGGATGTCAGTGGATGTTAGTGGATGTTAGTGGATGTTAATGGATGTCAGTGGATGTTAGTGGATGTCAGTGGATGTTAGTGGATGTCAGTGGATGTCAGTTGATGTTAGTGGATGTCAGTGGATGTCAGTGGATGTTAGTGGATGTTAGTGGATGTTAATGGATGTCAGTGGATGTTAGTGGATGTCAGTGGATGTCAGTGGATGTTAGTGGATGTTAGTGGCTGTTAGTTGATGTTAATGGATGTTGATGGATGTCAGTGGATGTCAGTGGATGTTAGTGGATGTTAGTGGATGTTAGTGGATGTTAATGGATGTCAGTGGATGTTAGTGTATGTCAGTGGATGTTAGTGGATGTCAGTGGATGTTAGTGGATGTTAGTGGATGTCAGTGGATGTCAGTGGATGTCAGTGGATGTTAGTGGATGTTAGTTGATGTTAGTGGATGTTAGTGGATGTTAGTGGATGTTAGTGGATGTTAATGGATGTCAGTGGATGTTAGTGGATGTTAGTGGATGTCAGTGGATGTTAGTGGATGTCAGTGGATGTTAGTGGATGTCAGTGGATGTTAGTGGATGTTAGTGGATGTCAGTGGATGTTAGGGGATGTCAGTGGATGTCAGTGGATGTCAGTGGATGTTAGTGGATGTCAGTGGATGTCAGTGGATGTCAGTGGATGTTAGTGGATGTCAGTGGATGTTAGTGGATGTTAGTGGATGTTAATGGATGTCAGTGGATGTCAGTGGATATCAGTGGATGTTAATTGATGTTAGTGGATGTTAGTGGATGTTAGTGGATGTTAGTTGATGTTAGTGGATGTCAGTGGATGTTAGTGGATGTTAGTGGATGTTAATGGATGTCAGTGGATGTCAGTGGATATTAGTGGATGTCAGTGGATGTCAGTGGATGTCAGTGGATGTTAGTGGATGTCAGTGGATGTTAGTGGATGTTAATGGATGTCAGTGGATGTCAATGGATGTTAGTGGATGTTAGTGGATGTTAGTGGATGTTAATGGATGTCAGTGGATGTCAGTGGATGTCAGTGGATGTCAGTGGATATCAGTGGATGTCAGTGGATGTCAGTTGATGTCAGTGGATGTTAGTGGATGTTACTGGATGTCAGTGGATGTCAGTGGATGTTAGTGGATGTCAGTGGATGTTAGTGGATGTTAATGGATGTTAGTGGATGTCAGTGGATGTCAGTGGATGTTAGTGGATGTCAGTGGATGTCAGTGGATGTTAGTGGATGTTAGTGGATGTTAATGGATGTCAGTGGATGTTAGTTGATGTTAATGGATGTTAGTGGATGTCAGTGGATGTCAGTGGATGTTAGTGGATGTCAGTGGATGTTAGTGGATGTTAGTTGATGTTAGTGGATGTTAGTGGATGTTAGTGGATGTCAGTGGATGTTAGTGGATGTTAATGGATGTTAGTGGATGTCAGTGGATGTCAGTGGATGTTAGTGGATGTTAGTGGATGTTAATGGATGTCAGTGGATGTTAGTTGATGTTAATGGATGTTAGTGGATGTCAGTGGATGTCAGTGGATGTTAGTGGATGTTAGTGGATGTTAGTGGATGTCAATGGATGTTAGTGGATGTTAGTGGATGTTAGTGGATTTTAGTGGATGTCAGTGGATGTCAGTGGATGTTAGTGGATGTTAGTGGATGTTAATGGATGTCAGTGGATGTTAGTGTATGTCAGTGGATGTTAGTGGATGTTAATGGATGTCAGTGGATGTCAGTGGATGTTAATTGATGTTCGTGGATGTTAATTGATGTTAGTTGATGTTAGTGGATGTCAGTGGATTTTAGTGGATGTTAGTGGATGTCAGTGGATGTTAGTGGATGTTAATGGATGTTAGTGGATGTCAGTGGATGTCAGTGGATGTTAGTGGATGTTAATGGATGTCAGTGGATGTTAGTTGATGTTAATGGATGTTAGTGGATGTCAGTGGATGTCAGTGGATGTTAGTGGATGTTAGTGGATGTCAATGGATGTTAGTGGATGTTAGTGGATGTTAGTGGATTTTAGTGGATGTTAGTGGATGTCAGTGGATGTCAGTGGATGTTAGTGGATGTTAGTGGATGTTAGTGGATGTTAATGGATGTCAGTGGATGTTAGTGTATGTCAGTGGATGTTAGTGGATGTCAGTGGATGTTAGTGGATGTTAGTGGATGTCAGTGGATGTCAGTGGATGTCAGTGGATGTCAGTGGATGTTAGTGGATGTTAGTGGATGTTTGTGGATGTTAATGGATGTCAGTGGATGTTTGTGGATGTTAGTGGATGTCAGTGGATATTAGTGGATGTCAGTGGATGTTAGTGGATGTCAGTGGATGTCAGTGGATGTTAGTGGATGTCAGTGGATGTCAGTGGATGTTAGTGGATGTCAGTGGATGTTAGTGGATGTTAGTGGATGTTAATGGATGTCAGTGGATGTCAGTGGATGTCAGTGGATGTTAATTGATGTTAGTGGATGTTAATTGATGTTAGTGGATGTTAGTGGATGTTAGTTGATGTTAGTGGATGTTAGTGGATGTTAGTGGATGTTAGTGGATGTTAATGGATGTCAGTGGATGTCAGTGGATGTTAGTGGATGTTAGTGGATGTCAGTGGATGTCAGTGGATGTTAGTGGATGTTAGTGGATGTTAGTGGATGTCAGTGGATGTCAGTGGATGTTAGTGGATGTTAATGGATGTCAGTGGATGTTAGTGGATGTCAGTGGATGTTAGTGGATGTCAGTGGATGTTAGTGGATGTTAGTGGATGTCAGTGGATGTCAGTGGATGTTAATGGATGTCAGTGGATGTTAGTTGATGTTAATGGATGTTAGTGGATGTTAGTGGATGTTAGTTGATGTTAGTGGATGTTAATGGATGTCAGTGGATGTTAGTGGATGTTAGTGGATGTTAATGGATGTCAGTGGATGTTAATGGATGTCAGTGGATGTTAGTGGATGTCAGTGGATGTTAGTGGATGTCAGTGGATGTTAGTTGATGTTAGTGGATGTCAGTGGATGTCAGTGGATGTTAGTGGATGTTAGTGGATGTTAATGGATGTCAGTGGATGTTAGTGGATGTCAGTGGATGTCAGTGGATGTTAGTGGATGTTAGTGGCTGTTAGTTGATGTTAATGGATGTTAATGGATGTCAGTGGATGTCAGTGGATGTTAGTGGATGTTAGTGGATGTTAGTGGATGTTAATGGATGTCAGTGGATGTTAGTGTATGTCAGTGGATGTTAGTGGATGTCAGTGGATGTTAGTGGATGTTAGTGGATGTCAGTGGATGTCAGTGGATGTTAGTGGATGTTAGTTGATGTTAGTGGATGTTAGTGGATGTTAGTGGATGTTAGTGGATGTTAATGGATGTCAGTGGATGTTAGTGGATGTCAGTGGATGTTAGTGGATGTCAGTGGATGTTAGTGGATGTTAGTGGATGTCAGTGGATGTTAGGGGATGTCAGTGGATGTCAGTGGATGTCAGTGGATGTCAGTGGATGTCAGTGGATGTCAGTGGATGTTAGTGGATGTCAGTGGATGTTAGTGGATGTCAGTGGATGTTAGTGGATGTTAGTGGATGTTAATGGATGTCAGTGGATGTCAGTGGATATCAGTGGATGTTAATTGATGTTAGTGGATGTTAATTGATGTTAGTGGATGTTAGTGGATGTTAGTGGATGTTAGTTGATGTTAGTGGATGTCAGTGGATGTTAGTGGATGTTAGTGGATGTTAATGGATGTCAGTGGATGTCAGTGGATGTTAGTGGATGTCAGTGGATGTCAGTGGATGTCAGTGGATGTTAGTGGATGTCAGTGGATGTCAGTGGATGTCAGTGGATGTTAGTGGATGTCAGTGGATATTAGTTGATGTTAATGGATGTCAGTGGATGTTAGTTGATGTTAATGGATGTTAATGGATGTTAGTGGATGTTAGTGGATGTTAATGGATGTCAGTGGATGTCAATGGATGTTAGTGGATGTTAGTGGATGTTAGTGGATGTTAATGGATGTCAGTGGATGTCAGTGGATGTCAGTGGATATCAGTGGATGTCAGTGGATGTCAGTTGATGTCAGTGGATGTTAGTGGATGTTACTGGATGTCAGTGGATGTCAGTGGATGTTAGTGGATGTCAGTGGATGTTAGTGGATGTTAGTGGATGTCAGTGGATGTTAGTGGATGTCAGTGGATGTTAGTGGATGTTAGTGGATGTTAGTTGATGTTAGTGGATGTTAGTGGATGTTAGTGGATGTCAGTGGATGTTAGTGGATGTTAATGGATGTTAGTGGATGTCAGTGGATGTCAGTGGATGTTAGTGGATGTTAGTGGATGTTAATGGATGTCAGTGGATGTTAGTTGATGTTAATGGATGTTAGTGGATGTCAGTGGATGTCAGTGGATGTTAGTGGATGTTAGTGGATGTTAGTGGATGTCAATGGATGTTAGTGGATGTTAGTGGATGTTAGTGGATTTTAGTGGATGTCAGTGGATGTCAGTGGATGTTAGTGGATGTTAGTGGATGTTAATGGATGTCAGTGGATGTTAGTGTATGTCAGTGGATGTTAGTGGATGTTAATGGATGTCAGTGGATGTCAGTGGATGTTAATTGATGTTCGTGGATGTTAATTGATGTTAGTTGATGTTAGTGGATGTCAGTGGATTTTAGTGGATGTTAGTGGATGTCAGTGGATGTTAGTGGATGTTAATGGATGTTAGTGGATGTCAGTGGATGTCAGTGGATGTCAGTGGATGTTAGTGGATGTTAATGGATGTCAGTGGATGTTAGTTGATGTTAATGGATGTTAGTGGATGTCAGTGGATGTCAGTGGATGTTCGTGGATGTTAGTGGATGTCAATGGATGTTAGTGGATGTTAGTGGATGTTAGTGGATTTTAGTGGATGTTAGTGGATGTCAGTGGATGTCAGTGGATGTTAGTGGATGTTAGTGGATGTTAATGGATGTCAGTGGATGTTAGTGTATGTCAGTGGATGTTAGTGGATGTCAGTGGATGTTAGTGGATGTTAGTGGATGTCAGTGGATGTCAGTGGATGTCAGTGGATGTTAGTGGATGTTAGTGGATGTTTGTGGATGTTAATGGATGTCAGTGGATGTTAGTGGATGTTAGTGGATGTCAGTGGATGTTAGTGGATGTCAGTGGATGTTAGTGGATGTTAGTGGATGTCAGTGGATGTTAGTGGATGTCAGTGGATGTCAGTGGATGTTAGTGGATGTCAGTGGATGTCAGTGGATGTTAGTGGATGTCAGTGGATGTTAGTGGATGTTAGTGGATGTTAATGGATGTCAGTGGATGTCAGTGGATGTCAGTGGATGTTAATTGATGTTAGTGGATGTTAATTGATGTTAGTGGATGTTAGTGGATGTTAGTGGATGTTAGTTGATGTTAGTGGATGTTAGTGGATGTTAGTGGATGTTAGTGGATGTTAATGGATGTCAGTGGATGTCAGTGGATGTTAGTGGATGTTAGTGGATGTTAGTGGATGTCAGTGGATGTCAGTGGATGTTAGTGGATGTCAGTGGATGTCAGTGGATGTTAGTGGATGTTAGTGGATGTCAGTGGATGTTAGTTGATGTTAATGGATGTTAGTGGATGTTAGTGGATGTTAGTGGATGTCAGTGGATGTCAATGGATGTTAGTGGATGTTAGTGGATGTTAGTGGATGTTAATGGATGTCAGTGGATGTCAGTGGATGTCAGTGGATATCAGTGGATGTCAGTGGATGTTAATTGATGTTCGTGGATGTTAATTGATGTTAGTGGATGTTAGTGGATGTCAGTGGATGTCAGTGGATGTTAGTGGATGTTAATGGATGTCAGTGGATGTCAGTGGATGTTAGTGGATGTCAGTGGATGTCAGTGGATGTTAGTGGATGTTAGTGGATGTCAGTGGATGTTAGTTGATGTTAATGGATGTCAGTGGATGTTAGTTGATGTTAATGGATGTTAGTGGATGTTAGTGGATGTTAGTGGATGTTAATGGATGTCAGTGGATGTCAATGGATGTTAGTGGATGTTAGTGGATGTCAGTGGATGTTAGTTGATGTTAGTGGATGTTAGTGGATGTTAGTGGATGTCAGTTGATGTTAGTTGATGTTAGTGGATGTTAATGGATGTCAGTGGATGTCAGTGGATGTCGGTTGATGTTAGTGGATGTTAGTGGATGTCAGTGGATGTTAGTTGATAATGGATGTTAATTGATGTTAGTGGATGTCAGTGGATGTTAGTTGATAATGGATGTTAGTGGATGTTAGTGGATGTTAGTGGATGTTAGTGGATGTCAGTTGATGTTAGTTGATGTTAGTGGATGTTAATGGATGTCAGTGGATGTCAGTGGATGTCGGTTGATGTTAGTGGATGTTAGTGGATGTCAGTGGATGTTAGTTGATAATGGATGTTAATTGATGTTAGTGGATGTCAGTGGATGTTAGTTGATAATGGATGTTAGTGGATGTTAGTGGATGTTAGTGGTGTGTGTGTGTGTGTGTGTATCTCTGTTATGCAGGAATGTCTGCTGTGAACAGCTCTTTAGCATATCGAAGGGATCTCTGTAATCAGAGTTTTTCAGAATCATTAACAGATAAATTCAAAAGTAAACTGTTTGATCTGGAAAAAAACAATTAGGAAGCTTCTGGGTGAAAGTATAGTTTCCAAGAAGAGAATTAATCTCTTATCATTAAGATTACAAGTTGATTATTGATAAATAAACTGTTTAACCAAATTATAACAAACTAACTGACCCTCCAAACCTGGGTTCAGGGAGGTGTGCTGGGGTCCACTGGGTCCTGTGTTCTGTGGCTTCGAGAGATTAATGCAAAACAACAACAACAACAACAACAACAACAACAAGTTATGCAGCATTTAGAAAAAGAGCTGCAAAGTATGAAAACACAACCAGATACAGTAACACAGTGTAAATACAGACATAACCATCAGATGTGGAAGAAGCACAGAAGATTTAGGAAACAAACAAAGTGCAGACTTTCTTATTGGCTATCGCAGCTCACTTTGGGTGAAGGCAGGGTTCACCTGGACGGGTCGCCTGTCCATCACGGGACCAACACAGAGACATGGATGTCACTCTGAGAGAGTGTTGCTATGACGATGTTTATCCCTGATGTCAAATCAGAGTCCTTTCTTAAAACCACGGAACCTCCTTCAGTCAGACTGGTACAAAGAAATATGTCTATGGTTATCAAGTAATTAAATAAATCAATAAAGTCTACAATAAACAGCTGTATAAAGAGAAGTTCAGCTCACATCACTTCAATAAGATATTTCTCAGTGTTTTATTATTTTCCAGATGCTGAAACGGCTGTTTTACTGATGTTTTTCTGTACATTTTAATATCTATAGAAATGATTTACTTGATAAGCCACAAACTAAATGTTCCCAGCAGTGATGTTCATTCTGACTGAAGAATAAATTTAGTTATTAAACAAGCTGACAGATTATTTCAAAGTGTAAGTCATATACAATTATGCTTATTATGCCATTTATTAAAGTCATTACACTTCAACGTAGCATTTTATATCAAACAGGAGGCGTCTGTCGGCTGCATGAATATAAATGTAAATAAATACAAGAGATGCTTCTAGTTCTTAATTTACATTTTACGTTTTTCATTGTTTCGTTGTCGATTGTCGTCCACGGAGAAATCACAAGCTGAAGTGCTGACTCAGCGCCGACAGCTCGTCCTGCAGCAGCGTGTCACCGTGCCGCGCAGCGCGTCACCGCGCAGCAGGAGCAGTTTCTGAACTCGGTTTTACTGCACTCACTAATCTGTGACTTTGACTCTTTGACTGCAGGCGGTGAGCGCCGGCCTCAGCAGGACAACAGCGCCTTCTCTCCCATCAGCCCCCTCACCAGCTCCGGTAGCCCCGCCTTCCCCCCGCAGCCCGCCGCCCATCACGGCCGCTCCGTCTCCATATCAGTGCTCCCGTGCTCAGATGGCCCGAGACCCAGCGTATCCTCTGAGGAAATGACTGACGCCGAGCTGAGCACCCCTCCAGCCACCCCCGTCTCAAAGATGTGCACCGCCAAGCCCTCCCACACCCCCCCGCTGCCCTCCCACAAACTGCTGCAGCTCCTCCCGAACATCGTGCTGACCAGAAGTAAGAGTCAAGAGTCCCAGCTGGCCAACCGCATTGAGGATCCCGCTGCAACCAGGTCGGTGTTTACAGTCACAGCTTCCTGCTGACTCAGCAGAGCTCAGATTTTCATTCACCAATACTGGACCAAATGTACCAACTAGAGGGGGGGTGTCAAACTCATTTTAGTTAAGGGGCCACATACGGCCCACTTTGATCTCAAGTGGGCCAGACCAGTAAAATCATAGCATAATAACGACAATATTTCTCTGTTTAAATCATTGGTGAAGGTTTTTGGATGATAAACTCTATTTTAATGTCTTTCTACAATAAACTAGAAACATAAAGACCAAAAGCTCAGAATCAGCCCACTGTTTCTCAGCCTGGGATCTCCTCTACAGACTCCCTCGCAGCGAGCTGCTGCTTCCGGAGCAGACGTCACATTTACGCTGTTTTTGAAGCAGTTACTGGATCGATTAAAAAAACGATAAAACGTTTGTACTCATAAACCTCCATATTCTCATAGAAATGCAATTTATGTCTATCTGTAATTTTCACACTTGGCAAAGTCATCCAGCGGGCCGAGCTGGACCCCCTGGCGGGCCGGATCCGGCCCGCGGGCCGCATGTTTGACACCCCTGAACTAGAGCCTTCACGGCTGCTTTGAGTCCCTCAGAAACACGTGAGCCGAGCTGAGCGAGCTCGTGAGGAGGAGCAGTAACCATCCACGCTCTCTCTCTGCAGGAGCTGTAAGAAGAACAAGGTTCTGGCTGCTTTCCAGCTCAACGGCAGCGGGAACAGTTCGGAGGACACGGCGCTGAGGTCCCCTCTGCTGTCCGCCCGGACCCCCGGCCCCGTCCCCGCCTCGGCCCCCTACATGATCACCGTCGCCCCCGCCCTGCTGGACAGTGAGTGTCCTCGCAGCTGCTGTG
>NW_027185391.1:1325186-1345186 GCF_022577435.1 Embiotoca jacksoni
AGGATCAGAGGTGGGCGGAGCATCTGTGAACAGAACCAGGCTCAGAGGTGGGCGGAGCATCTGTTAACAGAACCAGTATCAGAGGTGGGCGGGGCATCTGTTAACAGAACCAGGCTCAGAGGTGGGCGGGGCATCTGTTAACAGAACCAGGATCAGAGGTTGGCGGAGCATCTGTTAACAGAACCAGGCTCAGAGGTGGAGAACATCTGTTAACAGAACCAGGATCAGAGGTGGGTGGAGCATCTGTTAACAGAACAAGGCTCAGAGGTGGAGAACATCTGTTAACAGAACCAGGATCAGAGGTGGGCGGAGCATCTGTTAACAGAACCAGGCTCAGAGGTGGGCGGGGCATCTGTTAACAGAACCAGGATCAGAGGTGGAGAACATCTGTTAACAGAACCAGGATCAGAGGTGGGCGGAGCATCTGTTAACAGAACCAGGCTCAGAGGTGGGCGGGGCATCTGTTAACAGAACCAGGATCAGAGGTGGGCGGAGCATCTGTTAACAGAAGCAGGCTCAGAGGTGGGCGGGGCATCTGTTAACAGAACCAGGATCAGAGGTTGGCGGAGCATCTGTTAACAGAACCAGGCTCAGAGGTGGAGAACATCTGTTAACAGAACCAGGATCAGAGGTTGGCGGAGCATCTGTTAACAGAACCAGGCTCAGAGGTGGAGAACATCTGTTAACAGAACCAGGATCAGAGGTGGGCGGAGCATCTGTTAACAGAACCAGGCTCAGAGGTGGGCGGGGCATCTGTTAACAGAACCAGGATCAGAGGTGGAGAACATCTGTTAACAGAACCAGGATCAGAGGTGGGCGGGGAATCTGTTAACAGAACCAGGATCAGAGATGGGCGGAGCATCTGTTAACAGAACCAGGCTCAGAGGTGGGTGGAGCATCTGTTAACAGAACCAGGCTCAGAGGTGGAGAACATCTGTTAACAGAACCAGGATCAGAGGTGGGTGGAGCATCTGTTAACAGAACCAGGATCAGAGGTGGGTGGAGCATCTGTTAACAGAACCAGGCTCAGAGGTGGGCGGGGTATCTGTTAACAGAACCAGGATCAGAGGTGGGCGGAGCATCTGTTAACAGAACCAGGATCAGAGGTGGGCGGAGCATCTGTTAACAGAACCAGGCTCAGAGGTGGGCGGGGCATCTGTTAACAGAACCAGGCTCAGAGGTGGAGAACATCTGTTAACAGAACCAGGATCAGAGGTGGGTGGAGCATCTGTTAACAGAACCAGGCTCAGAGGTGGGCGGGGCATCTGTTAACAGAACCAGGATCAGAGGTTGGCGGAGCATCTGTTAACAGAACCAGGCTCAGAGGTGGAGAACATCTGTTAACAGAACCAGGATCAGAGGTGGAGAACATCTGTTAACAGAACCAGGATCAGAGGTGGGCGGAGCATCTGTTAACAGAACCAGGCTCAGAGGTGGGCGGGGCATCTGTTAACAGAACCAGGATCAGAGGTGGGCGGAGCATCTGTTAACAGAACCAGGCTCAGAGGTGGGTGGGGCATCTGTTAACAGAACCAGGATCAGAGGTTGGCGGAGCATCTGTTAACAGAACCAGGCTCAGAGGTGGAGAACATCTGTTAACAGAACCAGGATCAGAGGTGGGTGGAGCATCTGTTAACAGAACCAGGCTCAGAGGTGGAGAACATCTGTTAACAGAACCAGGATCAGAGGTGGGCGGAGCATCTGTTAACAGAACCAGGCTCAGAGGTGGGCGGGGCATCTGTTAACAGAACCAGGATCAGAGGTGGAGAACATCTGTTAACAGAACCAGGATCAGAGGTGGGCGGGGAATCTGTTAACAGAACCAGGATCAGAGATGGGCGGAGCATCTGTTAACAGAACCAGGCTCTGAGGTGGGTGGAGCATCTGTTAACAGAACCAGGCTCAGAGGTGGAGAACATCTGTTAACAGAACCAGGATCAGAGGTGGGTGGAGCATCTGTTAACAGAACCAGGATCAGAGGTGGGTGGAGCATCTGTTAACAGAACCAGGCTCAGAGGTGGGCGGAGCATCTGTTAACAGAACCAGACTCAGAGGTGGAGAACATCTGTTAACAGAACCAGGATAAGAGGTGGAGAACATCTGTTAACAGAACCAGGATCAGAGGTGGGCGGAGCATCTGTTAACAGAACCAGGCTCAGAGGTGGACGGAGCATCTGTTAACAGAACCAGGATCAGAGGTGGAGAACATCTGTTGACAGAACCAGGATCAGAGGTGGGCGGAGCATCTGTTAACAGAACCAGGATCAGAGGTGGGCGGAGCATCTGTTAACAGATCCAGGATCAGAGGTGGGCGGAGCATCTGTGAACAGAACCAGGCTCAGAGGTGGGCGGAGCATCTGTTAACAGAACCAGTATCAGAGGTGGGCGGGGCATCTGTTAACAGAACCAGGCTCAGAGGTGGGCGGGGCATCTGTTAACAGAACCAGGATCAGAGGTTGGCGGAGCATCTGTTAACAGAACCAGGCTCAGAGGTGGAGAACATCTGTTAACAGAACCAGGATCAGAGGTGGGTGGAGCATCTGTTAACAGAACAAGGCTCAGAGGTGGAGAACATCTGTTAACAGAACCAGGATCAGAGGTGGGCGGAGCATCTGTTAACAGAACCAGGCTCAGAGGTGGGCGGGGCATCTGTTAACAGAACCAGGATCAGAGGTGGAGAACATCTGTTAACAGAACCAGGATCAGAGGTGGGCGGAGCATCTGTTAACAGAACCAGGCTCAGAGGTGGGCGGGGCATCTGTTAACAGAACCAGGATCAGAGGTGGGCGGAGCATCTGTTAACAGAACCAGGCTCAGAGGTGGGCGGGGCATCTGTTAACAGAACCAGGATCAGAGGTTGGCGGAGCATCTGTTAACAGAACCAGGCTCAGAGGTGGAGAACATCTGTTAACAGAACCAGGATCAGAGGTTGGCGGAGCATCTGTTAACAGAACCAGGCTCAGAGGTGGAGAACATCTGTTAACAGAACCAGGATCAGAGGTGGGTGGAGCATCTGTTAACAGAACCAGGCTCAGAGGTGGAGAACATCTGTTAACAGAACCAGGATCAGAGGTGGGCGGAGCATCTGTTAACAGAACCAGGCTCAGAGGTGGGCGGGGCATCTGTTAACAGAACCAGGATCAGAGGTGGAGAACATCTGTTAACAGAACCAGGATCAGAGGTGGGCGGGGAATCTGTTAACAGAACCAGGATCAGAGATGGGCGGAGCATCTGTTAACAGAACCAGGCTCAGAGGTGGGTGGAGCATCTGTTAACAGAACCAGGCTCAGAGGTGGAGAACATCTGTTAACAGAACCAGGATCAGAGGTGGGTGGAGCATCTGTTAACAGAACCAGGATCAGAGGTGGGTGGAGCATCTGTTAACAGAACCAGGCTCAGAGGTGGGTGGAGCATCTGTTAACAGAACCAGACTCAGAGGTGGAGAACATCTGTTAACAGAACCAGGATAAGAGGTGGAGAACATCTGTTAACAGAACCAGGATCAGAGGTGGGCGGAGCATCTGTTAACAGAACCAGGCTCAGAGGTGGACGGAGCATCTGTTAACAGAACCAGGATCAGAGGTGGAGAACATCTGTTGACAGAACCAGGATCAGAGGTGGGCGGAGCATCTGTTAACAGAACCAGGATCAGAGGTGGGCGGAGCATCTGTTAACAGATCCAGGATCAGAGGTGGGCGGAGCATCTGTGAACAGAACCAGGCTCAGAGGTGGGCGGAGCATCTGTTAACAGAACCAGTATCAGAGGTGGGCGGGGCATCTGTTAACAGAACCAGGCTCAGAGGTGGGCGGAGCATCTGTTAACAGAACCAGACTCAGAGGTGGAGAACATCTGTTAACAGAACCAGGATCACAGGTGGAGAACATCTGTTAACAGAACCAGGATCAGAGGTTGGCGGAGCATCTGTTAACAGAACCAGGCTCAGAAGTGGACGGAGCATCTGTTAACAGAACCAGGATCAGAGGTGGGCGGAGCATCTGTTAACAGAACCAGGATCAGAGGTGGAGAACATCTGTTAACAGAACCGGGATCAGAGGTGGGCAGAGCATCTGTTAACAGAACCAGGCTCAGGGGTGGGCGGAGCATCTGTTAACAGAACCAGGATCAGAGGTGGGCGGAGCATCTGTTAACAGAACCAGGATCAGAGGTGGAGAACATCTGTTACAGAACCAGGATCAGAGGTGGGCGGAGCATCTGTTAAGAGAACCAGGATCAGAGGTGGGCGGGGCATTTGTTAACAGAACCATGATCAGAGGTGGGCGGAGCATCTGTTAACAGAACCAGGATCAGAGGTGGGCGGGGCATCTGTTAACAGAACCAGGCTCAGAGGTGGGCGGAGCATCTGTTAACAGAACCAGGATCAGAGGTGGGTGGAGCATCTGTTAACAGAACCAGGCTCAGAGGTGGAGAACATCTGTTAACAGAACCAGGATCAGAGGTGGGTGGAGCATCTGTTAACAGAACCAGGCTCAGAGGTGGGCGGGGCATCTGTTAACAGAACCAGGATCAGAGGTGGGCGGAGCATCTGTTAACAGAACCAGGCTCAGAGGTGGGCGGAGCATCTGTTAACAGAACCAGACTCAGAGG
This sequence comes from Embiotoca jacksoni, assembly GCF_022577435.1. Taxonomy (NCBI): domain Eukaryota; kingdom Metazoa; phylum Chordata; class Actinopteri; family Embiotocidae; genus Embiotoca; species Embiotoca jacksoni. Next base: position 1,329,793 of record NW_027185391.1, read on the forward strand.
TGGAGAACATCTGTTAACAGAACCAGGATCAGAGGTGGGCGGAGCATCTGTTAACAGAACCAGGATCAGAGGTGGAGAACATCTGTTAACAGAACCAGGATCAGAGGTGGGCGGGGCATCTGTTAACAGAACCAGGATCAGAGATGGAGAACATCTGTTTACAGAACCAGGATCAGAGGTGGGCGGAGCATCTGTTAACAGAACCAGGATCAGAGGTGGGCGGAGCATCTGTTAACAGATCCAGGATCAGAGGTGGGCGGAGCATCTGTGAACAGAACCAGGCTCAGAGGTGGGCGGAGCATCTGTTAACAGAACCAGTATCAGAGGTGGGCGGGGCATCTGTTAACAGAACCAGGCTCAGAGGTGGGCGGAGCATCTGTTAACAGAACCAGACTCAGAGGTGGAGAACATCTGTTAACAGAACCAGGATCACAGGTGGAGAACATCTGTTAACAGAACCAGGATCAGAGGTTGGCGGAGCATCTGTTAACAGAACCAGGCTCAGAAGTGGACGGAGCATCTGTTAACAGAACCAGGATCAGAGGTGGGCGGAGCATCTGTTAACAGAACCAGGATCAGAGGTGGAGAACATCTGTTAACAGAACCGGGATCAGAGGTGGGCAGAGCATCTGTTAACAGAACCAGACTCAGACGTGGAGAACATCTGTTAACAGAACCAGGATAAGAGGTGGAGAACATCTGTTAACAGAACCAGGATCAGAGGTGGGCGGAGCATCTGTTAACAGAACCAGGCTCAGAGGTGGACAGAGCATCTGTTCACAGAACCAGGATCAGAGGTGGAGAACATCTGTTAACAGAACGAGGATCAGAGGTGGAGAACATCTGTTGACAGAACCAGGATCAGAGGTGGGCGGAGCATCTGTTAACAGAACCAGGATCAGAGGTGGGCGGAGCATCTGTTAACAGATCCAGGATCAGAGGTGGGCGGAGCATCTGTTAACAGAACCAGGCTCAGAGGTGGGCGGAGCATCTGTTAAGAGAACCAGGATCAGAGGTGGGCGGAGCATCTGTTAACAGAACCAGGCTCAGAGGTGGGCGGAGCATCTGTTAACAGAACCAGTATCAGAGGTGGGCGGGGCATCTGTTAACAGAACCAGGCTCAGAGGTGGGCGGAGCATCTGTTAACAGAACCAGACTCAGAGGTGGAGAACATCTGTTAACAGAACCAGGATCAGAGGTGGGCGGAGCATCTGTTAATAGAACCAGGCTCAGAGGTGGGCGGAGCATCTGTTAACAGAACCAGGCTCAGAGGTGGGCGGAGCATCTGTTAACAGAACCAGACTCAGAGGTGGGCGGAGCATCTGTTAACAGATCCAGGATCAGAGGTGGGCGGAGCATCTGTTAACAGAACCAGACTCAGAGGTGGGCGGAGCATCTGTTAACAGAACCAGACTCAGAGGTGGAGAACATCTGTTAACAGAACCAGGATCACAGGTGGAGAACATCTGTTAACAGAACCAGGATCAGAGGTTGGCGGAGCATCTGTTAACAGAACCAGGCTCAGAGGTGGACGGAGCATCTGTTAACAGAACCAGGATCAGAGGTGGGTGGAGCATCTGTTAACAGAACCAGGATCAGAGGTGGGTGGAGCATCTGTTAACAGAACCAGGCTCAGAGGTGGGCGGAGCATCTGTTAACAGAACCAGGATCAGAGGTGGGTGGGGCATCTGTTAACAGAACCAGGCTCAGAGGTGGGCGGAGCATCTGTTAACAGAACCAGACTCAGAGGTGGAGAACATCTGTTAACAGAACCAGGATCAGAGGTGGGCGGGGCATCTGTTAACAGAACCAGGATCAGAGATGGAGAACATCTGTTAACAGAACCAGGATCAGAGGTGGGCGGAGCATCTGTTAACAGAACCAGGATCAGAGGTGGGCGGGGAATCTGTTAACAGAACCAGGATCAGAGGTGGGCAGAGCATCTGTTAACAGAACCAGACTCAGAGGTGGAGAACATCTGTTAACAGAACCAGGATCAGAGGTGGGTGGAGCATCTGTTAACAGAACCAGGCTCAGAGGTGGAGAACATCTGTTAACAGAACCAGGATCAGAGGTGGGCGGAGCATCTGTTAACAGAACCAGGCTCAGAGGTGGGCGGGGCATCTGTTAACAGAACCAGGATCAGAGGTGGAGAACATCTGTTAACAGAACCAGGATCAGAGGTGGGCGGAGCATCTGTTAACAGAACCAGGCTCAGAGGTGGGTGGAGCATCTGTTAACAGAACCAGGCTCAGAGGTGGAGAACATCTGTTAACAGAACCAGGATCAGAGGTGGGTGGAGCATCTGTTAACAGAACCAGGATCAGAGGTGGGTGGAGCATCTGTTAACAGAACCAGGCTCAGAGGTGGGCGGAGCATCTGTTAACAGAACCAGGATCAGAGGTGGGCGGGGCATCTGTTAACAGAACCAGGCTCAGAGGTGGGCGGAGCATCTGTTAACAGAACCAGACTCAGAGGTGGAGAACATCTGTTAACAGAACCAGGATAAGAGGTGGAGAACATCTGTTAACAGAACCAGGATCAGAGGTGGGCGGAGCTTCTGTTAACAGAACCAGGCTCAGAGGTGGACGGAGCATCTGTTCACAGAACCAGGATCAGAGGTGGAGAACATCTGTTAACAGAACCAGGATCAGAGGTGGAGAACATCTGTTGACAGAACCAGGATCAGAGGTGGGCGGAGCATCTGTTAACAGATCCAGGATCAGAGGTGGGCGGAGCATCTGTTAACAGAACCAGGCTCAGAGGTGGGCGGAGCATCTGTTAAGAGAACCAGGATCAGAGGTGGGCGGAGCATCTGTTAACAGAACCAGGCTCAGAGGTGGGCGGAGCATCTGTTAACAGAACCAGTATCAGAGGTGGGCGGGGCATCTGTTAACAGAACCAGGCTCAGAGGTGGGCGGAGCATCTGTTAACAGAACCAGACTCAGAGGTGGAGAACATCTGTTAACAGAACCAGGATCACAGGTGGAGAACATCTGTTAACAGAACCAGGATCAGAGGTTGGCGGAGCATCTGTTAACAGAACCAGGCTCAGAGGTGGACGGAGCATCTGTTAACAGAACCAGGATCAGAGGTGGGCGGAGCATCTGTTAATAGAACCAGGCTCAGAGGTGGGCGGAGCATCTGTTAACAGAACCAGGCTCAGAGGTGGGCGGAGCATCTGTTAACAGAACCAGACTCAGAGGTGGGCGGAGCATCTGCCTCGACCGGTTGGGGTGAGAGGAGAGCAGAGAGAGAAAAGGACAGCATAGAGATAGAAGAGAAGAACTGTTGGTGGAGACAACAAGCGCAGAGCAGAGACATGCAGCTCCACGATGGGACATCTGGAAAAGAAAGAACAGAAACTACACGAGTGAAGGAACTGAATGGAGACAACAGATAATAAGAAGAAACTATGGGAGAGAAGAAGATGGTGAGGTATGAGTCAGTTAAAGAGTAGGAGGAAAGAAAAGAAGCTCAGCATGTAACGAGGTCCTCCAGCAGCCTCGGCCTATAACAGCATAACTAAGGGTTGGTTCAGGTCTACCTGAGCCAGCCCTAACTATAGGCTTCATCAAGAAGGAACGTTTTGAGTCTAATCTTAAAGCTAGAGAGGGTTTCTGCCCCTCCAACACAAACTGGGAGCTGGTTCCACAGGGGAGGAGCCTGAAAACTGAAGCTCCGCCTCCCATTCTACTTCTGGAAACTCTAGGAACCACAAGCAGACCAGCGTACTGAGAGAGAAGTGCTCTGCTGGGATTATATGGTTCTATAAGATCTCTAAGATATGATGGAGCCTGGTCATGTAGAGCTTTGTAAGTCATCAAGATAATTTTAAATTATATTCTTGATTTCACAGGAAGCCAGTGAAGAGAAGATAAAACTGGAGAAATATGATCTCTCTTGATAAATCCCGTCAGCACTCTTGCTGCAGCATTTTGGATCAGCTGCAGGTTTTTAATGAGTAATTTGGACATCCATCCTTTATATGGTGGCTAAAGGACAAATCCTCACCAAATATGACTCCAAGGTTCCTCACAGTTTTGCTGGAGGCCAAGACAACATCATCTAGAGTAACTAAGTGATTACAGAAAGAGTTTCTGAGGTGTTTAGGACCAAGTACAAGAACTTCTGTTTTGTCTGAATTTAGAAGCAGGAAGTTTTTGGTCATCCGGGCCTTTATGTCTTTTAGACAGGCTTCAAGTTTTACTAACTGATTAGTTTCATCTGGTTTTATAGAAAGATATAGCTGAGTGTCATCTGCATAACAATAGAAGTTGATGCAGTGCTTCCTGATGACATCTCCTAATGGAAGCATGTACAAAGTAAAAAGTATTGGGCCTAACACTGAGCCTTGTGGAACTCCATAACTAACTCTTGTTTGTCTGGAAGACTCATTGTTGACATGGACAAACTGGAATCTATCTGATAAGTAGGATTTGAACCAGTCTAATGCAGTTCCTTTAATCCTCGTAACGTCTCCTAATTTCTGTAATAAGATCGTATGATCAATCGTATCAAAAGCAGCACTGAGGTCCAGAAGAACAAGTACAGAGACGAGTCCATTATCTGAGGCTAATAAAAGGTCGTTAGTAACTCTCACCAGAGCTGTTTCTGTGCTATGATGAACTCTAAAGACTGAACATCTTCAAACAGATCATTCCTTTGGAAATGATCAAAAAGTTGATTTGAAACAACTTCTTCAAGGATTTTAGAAATAAACGTCAGGTTGGAAATTTATTCCACCAGTTCTGGTGGAATAAAGTGAACCGCGGGATTTAATAAGTGCTCGAATGTCCTGTGAGTCGCTGCAGATCCGACATGCACAGTGTGCAGGAGGAGTCACAGCGCTGCTTCACATCATGAGGCCCCGCCCCTTTTCACACCACACATAGTGATGCGTTTCCCAAGCAACAACAACAGAGAAACTGTCCAGATACTGATGGTCTGAACTATAGATGCACATGATGATGGTCGATTCCCCAACATTCATCTCCGTGACTCCGTTTTGTGCCAGGAGGAGGAGGCTGAGGAAGACTACCGAGCTCAAGATGAGGAAGCAGCTGATCAGAGTGACAGAAAGAAGAGCTGCTCCACGGAGGACTGTGATGAGGACGGTCTGGAGGACCTGCCTTCCTCCATCTACCGGCGCGACACCGCCGGCCGCTTGCGGGGCCTCATCTCTCGTAAGGCCAGCCAGACCAGCGTCTACCTGCAGGAGTGGGACATCCCGTACGAGCAACTGCAGCTGGGAGAGCTCATCGGCAAGGTGAGGACACAACTACACAACTACACAACTACACAACACGCGTTGGACCCGACCGCCGGGTCCAACGCGGCTGAACGTTGTCCTGCAGGGCCGCTGGGGGAAGGTGCACAAAGGCCGCTGGCACGGGGAGGTGGCCATCCGTCTGCTGGAGATCGACGGCAACAACCAGGATCATCTGAAGCTCTTCAAGAAGGAGGTGATGAACTACAGGCAGACCCGGCACCAGAACGTGGTCCTGTTCATGGGCGCCTGCATGGCTCCGCCCCACCTCGCCATCATCACCAGGTACAGCTTCCTGACTCCTCCCCTAAACCCTGTTTGGGTGTGATTTATTGTTTGTGTTTGAACTGGGTTTCAGTAACATGCTGCATGTGTTTCCTCTGCAGCTTCTGTAAAGGTTTGACTCTCTACTCTGTTGTAAGAGAAAGAGGTCACATACTGGACATCAATAAAATCAGACAGATCGCACAGGAGATCGTTCAGGTAAACTATCATCTTCATTTCAATCTAGGAGGGTTTCTGATTTTCTATAAAAGATGCTTGAGGGAGGAGAAAGTGTTCAGAAGGTGTAAAATAGTTCACAGACTCTTCGTGTTGAGTGCAGTCGTGCACATGCAGCAGGAGGAAGCTGAAACCCTCGTGAGCGTCCCGGTGGAACTCGGTGTTGACAGTCTGACTCTGGGGGATGAATTCACGGTGACACAAAGAAAACCCAGCTGGTGTCTCCTGACCTGACGCCTTCTACAGTCTTGGACGGTGAAGCTCCGCCCCTCTTGAAACGTGATGTCATCAGAGCACCTCTCCTGTCCCAGCTCTCTGTTGACCGTTTCCAGAGTTTGAAATCTGATGTTTCTCTGCTGAAGTTTAAAGCGCTTGTTGAACACAGACTACTGTTCACACTGCGCTGCGTTCATGTGCGACAGGAACAGATTGACCCTTTTAACAGTATTGTTATTATCTGAAACGGCATTCGGTGGCTCCCCTCGCTACAGCGAGGTTACAACCCTTGGTGAAGACTCAGCGTGATGAGGCTGTGCTTCATGCAGCTCCCTCTCTGTTGCAGGGGATGGGTTATCTGCACGCTAAAGGCATCATTCACAAGGACCTGAAGTCCAAGAACGTGTTCTACGACGCCAAGAAGGTGGTGATCACTGACTTCGGCCTGTTCGGGATGTCTGGAGTCGTACAGGAAGGCAGGTGGGGGTGAAGAGACGCTTCGAGCCGTGAGTGTGTGTCCCTGGTGAGCCTCAGCTGGTGTCTTCATCAGTCCTGTGTGTGTGTTCAGGAGAAAGAACGTGCTGCGGATACCACAGGGTTGGATCTGCTACCTGGCTCCAGAGATCATTCACCAGATGAGCCCGGAGGTGGACGAGGACCAGCTGCCGTTCTCCAACGCTGCTGACATTTATGCATTTGGGTATTGATTGATGCACGAAACACGTTTTAACATTTAGTTTACAGTTTCACCGCTCTGATTTTTGTGTTGTTTTTATTTTCAGCACAATCTGGTACGAGCTGCAGATCGGAGACTGGCCAATCACCAACCAGCCTGTGGAAGCTAAAATCTGGCTGGTGGGCAGCAACATGGGCATAAAGAAGGTGCTGACAGAGGCCAATCTGGGAAAGGAGGTTACGGTGAGTCTGTTTGTGGGAGGGGCAAAAGAAAGGGGCGGATCAAAGATGAATATAATTTTACTCCTCAGTGTGGGGCCCGGTGGACTTCAGCCCTCAGTGTCCCACAACGTTGTCCGTCTGGACACGTCCTCTGTGTGGTCCGTTGTGTGTTTGCAGACCTCCGTGTGTCTCAGAACCTTTGTGACACGTTTTGTTGGTTGCTGCCTATGTTTTCCTCTTTATATCTGCTTCCTGTGGACTCACACGCGCCTCCTTGTTTTTCTGTTATGCAGATGACACTGAGCTGTACATTCACATAAAACCTGCTCATTCCTGTTGCTCTGTGATTTCCTGAAGCTTCTGATTGGCCGAACCGTCCCTCAGCTCCATAAAGTTTTATCTCTGGTCTCCTCCCCGACAGGAAATCCTTTCTGCCTGCTGGTCCTTCGAAGCGGACGCCAGGCCGACTTTCCCCCAGCTGGCCGGCATGCTGGAGAGACTTCCCAAACTGAACCGCAGGCTGTCTCACCCCGGACACTTCTGAGAGACGACACAGTATGTACGATAGAGAGAGGACGGACATCACCCTGAAAGAAGCAGCCTGCAAAACCATCCACACCGACACTCAAAAAGAGAGTCTGCATCATTTTACTGAGTGAATACACGTTAAAATCCACATGTTCATCATGGAAACAGAAATAATATGAAGCTAAAAGGAACAAACACATCATCAGTCAAATCAAATGCTGTACATAGAGTTTTGTAAAGAAATGTGAATATTGTGAAGCTGTCCTGTTGGGGATCAGAGATTATAAATGACCTTTTCTAAGGTAACTACTGTTTTGAATTTTAAGGAATGATCTATTAAGGAGATTTTCATGTGGCTTTTGGTTGTTGCTCCCTTCGCACGTCCTCTGTTCACCTGAACACTTTAACAGCATCTCACTGCTCTCCTCTGCTCCAGTTATCCCTGATCTCCATGGCCTCCTTTGGATCCAGTATTATCTATGCTTTTGTTTCCCCGTCTGTTTGTGTGCTCATCTTTTCTGCTATACTCCTGATTTCCTGAGCACAATTAGTAAATATGTCTGACCCACAGCCTGGATATAAAAGAGTTCGTAGCTTCAGGTCTGTAAAATGGTTCTGATCCAGAAGTGTCTTCAGCTGCAATACCAGCGAGTGCCACTAGAGGTCGGCTCCAAAAAGCCTCCGGCTCCATAGACTCCCATTCAACTTCTCTCATCAAATTTCCAAACACGTTTCTATCTTACAACAAGATGATTTTTCAAATTAGTTGGATGTATTTTCTTGACATTACTGGATACCAAATTGACTTAGATTTAATTAACAACACAGTCGGGAAATAAGAAGCTTTTCTTATTTTCTTACGAGACTTTCTTCATCAAAGTTGTTTCATCTATCGATCTGTATGAAAGCATGAAAAATATCTTGTGATATCTTGAAAATAACTTTAAAAATGAGAACATTTCCTCTTCATAAGAAACTGAATATAAACCTTTGCCAGCCAGCTGCTGCTGTAAAGATCAGTCCAGCTGGTTAGTTTCCGGTCTGTCCACTGCTTTTCTCCTCTTTTCTGACTGCTGAGCTCCTATGAATGTAAATCTCAGTAACTCGTGTCTGCATGTGAGAGGACGGACACTCTTATAGCTGTTGATCCTCAGAGCTGGAAGGCTGCTGGTTTCAGCCCGACTCCACTACAGCTGCTAAAGAACAGCTTTTATTCAACGGGTGCCAACACAAACTTTCCATGTAAAGGGTTGGTCCCCTCATAGTTCAGACTTTCTTTACCTTTTCATTCACCTTGAGTGTTATCTGGTCATGCCAATTGATTTTCTTATTCCAGGTTTTAAGGTGCTCGTCTGTCTGTGAGATTTCTGCCTCCAATACTGATACGAGAGTATTAAGAAGTTGTGGTACTGCTGCTGCGGCGCCGTGACGGAGCGCTCCAACCTTCCTGAATAAAGTCGGTAGATTATCGGTAGCTGCTGTACATCAGCATGTTAGCAGCATGGTTTAGTTAACGTACCACCGCACACGGCCTCAGAGCCGGTCCTGTCCCGTCACGTTCATGTCTGAGCACCGACGAGCCGAGCGCCTCGCTCACATCGTGGTAAATCTGACGGATATCTCCGAACCTGGAACAATGAAAGCTGATATCTAAACCGAGAGATACCACAGCAGGCCTTTAACCCCAAAATGTGAATCCTCAACACTTTCCTCTGCAGACATGCAGTTCTGTAATAATGCTGTAATAATACTCTGCACGCTGCAGAGTGTGGCAGCTCTGGCTCGGTGTAAGAATTGACCCCGTTTCCAATGATTAGACATTATTAAGGGATCAAAGTGCAAACTACTGAGTGATGTCTGCCACACTGAGACATGAGGAGTGAACTGTTGATGTGTTCAGTCTCAGTCTGACGGGGAGCTGCAGGACGAGGCTGCGAGGCAGATTCAAACTCCTGTGTGTGTTTGCATCTGTGCACTCCTGCAGTTATGGTGAGAGTTAACAGGATGTGGCTGCTGTGTTTGTGTTGCTGTGTTTCCTCCGAGTCAAAAGTACAGTGACATACTTCAGCAGAACATTAGGAGCCAATCAAACGTGATCGGAACATAACTCAATGAATTTATGTAAATACAGTAGACTACTGGAGGTTGTGTTTAAAACACATGGTTCATGTTTGGGTTTCAATTTGAAAGCTTTTTAGTTGGTACTTAAATCATATTTATGTCCAGATACTGATGTTTTTCTTTAGCCTTTTGTGTTCTTTTTTCTGTGGGGGAGTAATCTGTAGATTATTTTTTGTACGTGTTGATACTTTGAAAGTATCTGGTCTGAACAGTTTAAGACATTAAAGGTTATCAAAAGTGACTCAGTGTTCTCTGGTTCAATGTCTCACAAGTGAAACAAATTATTACACTACTTGTCACTACTACTAGTGACTTGTGTGTATTGATTCTACAACCCCGTTTTAAAAACAGTTGGTTTGCCACAGATAGACTTCAGTCACTCGAAGGTCAGATGACCAATTTAGCCATGTTGTCCAAAATTTCCACACAATGGTGCAGCTGTCAGCGTTGTCGTCTCACAGTCTAAAGGTCCTGCGTTCGATTCCCGCCTCAGACTTTCTTTGTGGAATTTGCATGTTCCTCCATAAGTAATAACTTAAAGTATGTCTTCCAAAATATGGACAACTAAGTTATGCATGTTGTCCATAATGTAAAATGCCTCCCAGTCAGAAGGTTCCAGGTTCAATTCTTGCCCTTTATGTGGCTTTTCATCTAAGATGTTAATGTCATCCTTTCCAGGGTGAGTCTTGAACCTGGAACCTTCTGACTGGAAGGCAACAACACCAACCACTGCACTGTAGATCGCTCTTCAATAACATGTTTATAAGTCATATAAGTCAGAAGAGAATGCAATAAAGCAGCACATTGGCTTAGTTCCAAGCCAGCGTTGTCATCTCACAATCAGGAAGTACTCGGTTCGATCAGGGGCTTGGAACTCTGTCTGTGGAGGATTGCATGTTCTTGCTTGGAGTGTGACTCTTTGTCACATTTACGACTACATGCATGATGTTTGTTTTACATCATGGACTACATGCGTGATAACATATTTTGGATGACAAACCTTTATGTTATTACCTACGCAGGAACATGTAAATTCCACTTAGAAAGTCCCAGGTGGGGATCGAACCACGGACCTTTAGACTGTGAGACAACAACGCTGACAACTGCACTACTACGCTGGCTTCCATTGCATGAACGGAAGTCATACTCACAGCATTTTGTCCGAAATATGAAAAGCACCCAGCGAGAACCCGGGCAGGAACAGGGAGGACATGCAAACTCCACACAGAAAGGCCTCAGGCCAGGATCCAGCGGAGAACCTCGTCACCGAGGCGACGGTGCTAACCACTGATCCACAGTGCTACCACATTATGGTGTCATCCAAAATAAAATAAAAAAACATCATAGAATAGTATATCGTCCACAATATCATGAATAAGTCAGACAAAAGACAAGTACGTCATCCAAATTTTCCCAAAAACATAATAGTATAGTATGTAATCCAAAATATCGTAATATCATGTCGTTTAAAATGTCAAATAAACTTAAAACCACAGTATGTCGCCTAAAATTTCATAAAAACATCATACTTACGTAAAAACTTTCCTCCAAAATGTCAAAAAAGTTCACACATAACGTATGTTGTCCAAAATTTTGTAAAACCTCATAATATTGGACGTCCTTCAAAATGTCATAAAACATCATCTGTAGTATGTTGTCAAAATTTTCAAAAATATTTTCTACTACAGTATATCGTCAAAAATGTCATAAAACGTCAGACTATAGTTTTTCCTCAAAAATGTAATTACAATTTTTTCTTTTAGTAGAAACTACAATTTACAGATGACCCCTTAATGCCTCACATGCAGCATATCGGTCTCCGAGGTAGTTTAAACCCTGTCCAACAGTGTGGTGTCGGTTCGTCCTGTGTTTGATCCACCCAGATTAAAAATCCACCCAGACCCGTTTTATTTTCAGCTCCTCACAAAAGCAGAATTAAGATATCCAGGATGACAGAGTTGATCCAGGCTTGAACCAGCCCAGTCAGTTCATTCTGGTTGAAGCCGTTTCCCAAACACCAAATCAGCTGATCAGCTGATCAGGTGCTGCTGGTTCAACCCAGGTGTCATTAATACACATTCACAGCTGTCTTCAAAAGACCACGAGGTCGATGACACATTCACTGATGTGAAATGGAAAAGAGGCTGTTTGCTTGAATCCCAGTGAGAAACAGCTTTTAATGGAAGCATACGAGGAGGAAAAGGACCAAATATGTAAATAAAGGAGCTGATGCTTTAATTAAAGAGCGTGAAGAGGTGTCAGACAGCAGTGGACTGACTGAATGTGTAGTTTCATCTACCGACCACAGATCTGACCTAACTGTCATAACCTTATAATTCAAGGAGTTCATCGCTCTAATTATCAGCTGTACACATTAATGCCTTTAAAGTGAGCAGAGGACGTTCAATGCAACAGAAATGAGAGTTCATGTATTTTATTCCAGGCTCAGGGTTCAGACGGATCACCTGGGAAACGATTCATAAATACATCCGGATCACTTCCTGTTTTATTTGTGTAACTGCTGGTTGATCAGTTGAAGTCTCTTCTTGGAACCACAGAGAACTCAGAGTTTAAAATATCTGTTTCTGTTAAACAGGCTCCAGTTTCTTTGGGTTGCATTGTGGGAAATGTATGATTCTGTGTTTGTGGACTAAATCTCAGGATTGTCATGTCTCTTCAGCGCCCCCTGTCGTTATAGTGCTGCAGTACAGGTGATGTTTCATTGTGTTCTTCAAAATGAAAAGTGTAACTGAAAAAAGAAACTGACCAGAGGTTTAAAAAAAAAAAAAAGCATCGTTTATCACGGTCAATACATCAGACTGATCCGTAACCATGACATTGTACAATACAAAGGCATGAAAAAAAACATGAAACATTAAAATAGGTACTGCATCTTCCAAAAGCTAATTTTCCATTCATAAATACCTGTTTGCCATTTCAGTTCACTGCAGAGAAGTTTCTCTAAAAAGCCAGAAATCATTTCTACAAATCGATGAGCATGATGTGAAGGAAGTGACGGTCAGCTGACATTCGTGGTGCCGGAACCACAACGGGTTTCTCTCTGTACGGTACGGAGAAGGCCGACAGCTGTCCTGGAGACGAGGAGGAGGAGGAGCAGGGAGGAGGAGCAGGGAGGAGGAGGAGAACACGGTCCTGCTGTGGTCATGTGACCGCTGACACGTGCTGAGACGACGTGGTGATCTTCGTTTCCACGGCAGCGAGTCCTGAACTGAACATGACAACAGAACGTCAGATATTATTCTCCGATTTCAACACCTGACGAGTCAAAATCAGCGTTTATCATCTGTTTCTATCTGATGGTTTTTAATCCAGCCCAGTAGAAACATGTCAAACACTGTGTTCCAGATGACATCCAACATACATGACATCCTTCCAACAGTCCTCTAACATGTCAGGACTCTTACTGTGTCGTACAGGAAGTAGTGTTGTTTCAAATCACACTGACAGGAAATGACCTCATCATGTGAACACGTCACCCTCCAAAATATCTGCATCTTTTATTATTTTACCCAGAATTCAGTGTGTTTTTGTGTCCTCCGTTTAATAAACACACTGATTCTTCTGTCCAGCAGCAGCAGTGAAGAAACCAGAAACATGGAGAATTAATTTGATTGTGATGCAGACTGTTCCTGTGTCTTTAAGTACATTGAGCTGATAGAGTTCAGCAGCAGGACTGGGACTTGAGAAGGAGCAGCGTTACTCTGGTGAGTAAAACACCTGCTGCATGACGTTCACTGAGGACTTTTTATAATTACGTTTTTCTCTGTCCCTTTGTTGATAAGGAAAAAAATCAGATTTGACCAGAAACATAATTGAAGGGGTTTCAAAATAAAAATGTCACCTCCACTGATCTGGTATTTAGAGACTCTGAAACAGGTTGAGTGTGTTCAGTTCAGAGCAACGGCATGTTGTGGTTATTAGAAACACACCATCAGATGGTAATCAAGACAGATTTACAGGCTGACATGGGTCTGCTGATACGAGTCGTACCTGTGTGGAGCTGCTGGCGTTCCCTCGACTCCTAACTTGGGTTGGGTCTCTCTGCAGACTTCCGGATCTGTGAGGAGGAACAGACGATAGGTCAGCTGTCGGCCTGACGAACGGTCTGCTGAGGAGCTGCAGCAGTGAGCAACTGCAACCACGACAAGATGCTGACAGACAGCTGAGTCACAATATTCTACCGACGATGAATAATGAAGGCTGACTGTTGAAAAAAAACAAAAAAGAAGGGGGCTGCTCAAAGCATCTAAAACAAGAAGAAAACAGATGCAGGTTCATCTAACTACCAGGAGAGGGCAGCAGTGCTCTGGAGCCGACGCCAGGCTCTGAAACCAGGAGACAACACAAAGAGACTAGCAAACAAAATAACTGCTGATGACCAAAAACATGGAAGCAGTCGTGAAGCTGAGACCAGAAATCAACAACAAGCTGCATTAGATGGCCAGAAATTCAGGAGAAAAACAAGAGATGAGTGGCTGTGAGCAGATGGGAGTCTGGAACGTGATCCTCCGCTGAGCGACGACATGGTGGTGCAACTCAAATCAGACACCAGAGACAGAAAGAAAAGCTGAACGACAGGCAGGAGTGTTACTGTACCTGTGACTGCTCTTTAAGGAAATCTGGGAGCTGAAATTCACCTTTAAAGACCTGGAAAAACAAAGTAGGCCACGTTTAGAGAGTCTGCCGTTACCATGGTGACAGGTCAGGACACTTCACTGGAAATCACTTGAGAGATTACAGGATGGAGGCTACGTCTGCACAAATTAGACAAATTAGTCTCCAGGAAAAAAAAACTGTCCTTTCATAGAAATAAATGAATAAATAAATAAAAAAGAGTTCATTTGTTTGATTTCCACAGAAACTGAACGGTTTCTAAACAGAAGTCACCTTCGAGTTGAAGGAAAACACTGCAGCACAAAGCTGAGAAAGAAGTTGGACTTTAACAGATGAAGACAGGAACCAGCAGGGGGCAGCAGAATCTGTTCCTCTTTCATCGTACCGGAGCTGGATCGTGTTCGAGTCTCTGGAACAATGTCCATCCGAAGACGTCCCTGCAGCGTCCCTCCGGACCAGAACGGGTCAGAACTCAGGTTCTGATGTTGATCAAGCTACAATTCTCTGAACTCTGACTCAGATGTTACAGCCCCACGCCGCTCCGCGCACGTCACGTGCACGTCTCACGTCACGGTACACGTCTCACGTCACACGTCTCACGTCACGTCTCGGTGCACGTCTCACGTCACGGTACACGTCTCACGTCACACGTCTCACGTCACGTCTCGGTGCACGTCTCACGTCTCAAGTCACGGTGCCGTCTCACGTCACGGTACACGTCTCACGTCACACGTCTCACGTCACGTCTCGGTGCACGTCTCACGTCACGGTGCATGTCTCACGTCACACGTCCCACGTCACGTCACGGTGCACGTCACACGTCACGTCACGGTGCACGTCTCACGTCATGTCACACGCCACAGTGCCGTCACACGTCACGGTGCCGTCTCACGTCACGTCACGTCACGGTGCACGTCTCACGTCTCACGTCACGTCACACGTCACGTCACGGTGCCGTCTCACGTCACGTCACGTCACGTCACACGTCTCACGTCACGTCTCGGTGCACGTCACACGTCACGGTGCATGTCTCACGTCACGGTGCATGTCACACGTCACGGTGCCGTCTCACGTCACGTCACGTCACGGTGCACGTCTCACGTCTCACGTCACGTCACACGTCACGTCACGGTGCCGTCTCACGTCACGTCACGTCACGTCACACGTCTCACGTCACGTCTCGGTGCACGTCACACGTCACGGTGCATGTCTCACGTCACGGTGCAT
>NW_027185391.1:1350186-1400186 GCF_022577435.1 Embiotoca jacksoni
ATATGGTCACTTCCTGCTCCAAACCGCTCCGAACTAGCAAAGATGGTGACGGACAGAATCTGAACTGGAGGATTCATAACGTTCACAAACCAACGATGACATCACTGATGGTTGATGACATCACTGATGGATGATGACATCACTGACGGTTGATGACATCACTGATGGTTGATGGTTGGTTTCAATACATATGGTGGTCATTGCTTATTGGTTAAAGGTTGCTCCAATAGTTTTCAAATGAACCCCCGGGTAGAAACAGTCCTCTCTGGAGCAGAGCCTGACCCATATAGTCACACAGTGCATTTGGATCGGGCAGTACCGGGCTACATCGGTGGGCTGATGGATCATCAGAATATTGTTGTTTTTACCGGTCGTCTCCGTGTGCCTGTTGTTCAGGGTGCACGAGAGCGCTTTGCAGTGTTGTTCCCAAAGCTGGAATTCCAATTTTCTTTCCAGGATTTTCTGACATTAAATCAGAGACATGCATCCGTGTTCTCTGAAATGACCTGTGATTGGACCAAATCTCCATCACGTGCCAGAATTCAGCCAAGAGGAGGTGCAGCAGTGCCGTGCTCTCAGACTGCTTCAGCTACAATATGCTGAAAGGTTGTTGTAGATTTTATTCCTAATGACACCCCAAAAAACTCACCGATCTGCCAAATGTGAGCACTGTCCGACTCTAATTTTAGCATTTAGCTCAAAGAGCTGCTGGTGTGACTGTGGTCTATTGATCTAGCTATAAACATATTTCTGTTCTTTGATGAACTAGACTATAAAATATATCATGAAAAATGCAAATCCCTATTTCCCAAGAAGAAAGTCCCAAACCTAACGGACATTAAATATACATTTGCAAAAAACTAACAAAAAAACACAACGTATTCTAACATTTGAGGTGCTGAAACCAGCTAATTTTTGCCAGTTTTGCTAAATACTTTAAAAAGTTGATCAATATTATATCAGACAAAACACAAAACCTGCCACAGCAGGCCTCAGCAGAGCCTGGCAGGGCCCAGTCAGGGAGGGACCAGCCCAGCTGGGTCAGCCAAGGTCCCTGCTGGTACAAGCAGCAGGTCAATCCGGTGTGGTTGTGCCAAAACTAAAGCCTGCAGCGGTTCAGCCTCGGTGTTATGGCAGCAGCTCGCTGTGACTAAGCTCTGGTCTCAGGGGGTTAAATGTGGTAACGGCCCAGTGCCTTTGAAACGCTGCCAGTGTCGAGCCACGACCAGCAGGGGGCCGGTTCCAGCTGCACTCGGCTACTTTCACCCTGAAACTAAATGCTTCACTGGTGTTACTGGACCGGGCCGGACGTCTCCCAACAATCATGTCAGATCAGGGTTGGAGGCCACAAAGTCCTGAGTTGGACCATTTTCAAATATCAGTGTGTGCAGACGGTTGGAGAGAAAAACCCTCAGGACACTTTAATGACTTCCAGCTCCTAATCTCCCCGTGGCGCGCGCGCACACACACACACACACACACACACACACACACACACACACACACACACACACACACACACACACACACACACACACACACATTTCTCATCTGATATTTTAACACTGGTTGTCTGTGGCTGCCTGGATTGATGGAATGAGTCTGACTGTTGTCTCTCCGGACCTCTCCGGACCCTCCAGACCTCTCATGAAACGTGCTATCTACGTTGCACATAAAATGTTTTACTATTATATAGTATTTATATCTGTGTCAGATGGATACACTTAAAGGTGGAGCAAAAGCCCCGTCTGCTTCCCCATCGTCTCCTCAGGAATTCTGGGTCTTCATGTGTTTGCAGTCCTGACAACAGTTTGTAGTCGTGATGATGACGAGGCTGACATCACCTCCACACACCTGACTGGTGTTCAAACTCTGTATGATTGATGGGTTTTCAGTTTTGGACATAGACCTGGTCCATTTCACCGTCAGAAACGTCCTTCAAGACACGGTTAGTTTAAAATCAAACAAAGATCTGCAGCTGCAGGCTGCGATGAGATCAGCATAAGAACACTAGAGATGTGATGATGACAGACAGCTGCTAGAGATGGGACTGGTTTCTCCAGCGTCAGACACTAATGCAGCTCAGGTCTTCATCTGAGCTGAAAGACTGAGATGCATTGATCCATAAACTTTTCATGTGCGCTGCTCATTAATAAATCTCTTCACCGTCTTCTTTCCATTCTCATCTCGTTGATGGTTTCATGCGTACGAGTCTCCGTCCAGGTCTGAGAGCCACAGAGCGCCGGGTCGATATCATGAGATTAGCCTGGCCTCGCACCGACGTGGAGGAAAAGGTCCAGAGCTCTGCCCCCGGACCTGGAGCTCCACACATCCCTCCACTAACTCATCTTATTAATGTTACACTGCACAAACTGACAACTTATTGATCCCAATATCCATTTCTCACCAGGGATCAGAGCAGCTGCAAAGCCACTTAAAAGCCATTGATTGTGGCTTCAGGAGTCGGACCTGAAGAGCCTCATTTACAGCAGGCCGACCCGACCGTCACGGAGAGCAGAGTTCGGAGGTCGGAGGTCGGAGGTCGGAGGGGGAGGGCAGAGGTCCGGGGGGACAGCAGAGGTCCAGGGGGAGAGCAGAGCTCTCTTTACATTTAGGATTTAACATAACTGGCCAGCTGCACTTTCTTTCAAAATCTTAAAAGTGACTTTAGTAATAACCGTAGTTTGGACTTATAGAATTATAAATAGGGTTATAGAATAATAATGCTGATGACATGTTTTCCATATCTTTAGTACCCACACAGCGCCGCCCGTCGCTCACAGTGAACACAGGCTGGGAACTCGGCTCGTATTAACATTAGCGCAGCTCTGCAGGACGGACCAATCAGAGGCCAGCGTCTGTGCTTCACGCTGTGATCTTTGGTGGACACGGCAGGTCGCTGCAGCGGCGGCAGAGTGTTTGGAGCTGATTGGTTGAAATGAACCGGAGGTCGACGCCCAGTAGGATGGAACCACTGCAACCGACAGACCATAATCACATGGCTCACACCCGGCAACAGCTTTAGTCCTCAGCGACCAGCCTGACAACCAGAGCCGTTGGACACGTCGGGCTCAGTTCTTCTTCTGGACAACACATCGTGGTCCGTCTTCATGTGAATACGTTCCTGGAAGCTTGGTGGTTTGAACCGATAGAAGCGGTGGCGTCGGGGAGATGTGATCGAGTGATGCTGCTCAGGAGGATCTTCATCCAGATGTTCCTTCACTCAGTGAAACAACACGGCTGCTCCCAGCAGGCCGAGCTGCCTTCATCATCCTCAACGCACAAAACAGTCCACTCGGCTTCCAAACTATTTCTCTGCCGAGCGGCTCGTTGTGGTGGAATCAGGAGGGGGGGTGTTGGTTTGGGAGGGTGGGGAGATATTTGGTTGGAGCTGGGTGAAAATTCAAGACAGCAGAGAGCATTTCCACATGTGGCTTCATCATACAGCGGTTTAGTCGGTGGTTGGATGCCAGATGTCTTATGCAATGCTACACAGGATTCAGAAGGGAGGAGGGAGCGACCACAGAATGAGGCCTTGAATTTATTCACAAGACTAAACTTTCAGATGGAAAAAGTTCAATAAGTAGAGTCACAACACGGTGAATGAAACTGGAAGGAAGAACGAAGAGAAGATGAAGACGCCGTCTCCTTCCACCAGCGAGGCGGACTGTCGTTGCCCTGGAAACGTCCAGAACGAAAACCGTCATGTGACCACCCGAGTGTCCTCCTTCCTCTCAGCAACTGATGTAAGAAACAGGACTGGGTAGCACATGAACGTCTTCAGAACAAATACCAAGTCAGAAGTATTTCTATAGTTATTAAAAACACAACTGTGATGTCGTTTCACAACACAAGAACTCTGTCTAAAGGTTGTTCAGCAGCTTGGTCAGAGCACTCGTCATGTTTTATATGACATGAGCCCAAAGAGCCTATTTTGGATCATTGTTTTGGTTCTCCAGTCCTGAAGCTGTTCTCCATCAGCACTGAGACCACGACCCGACTGACCCACTGCCAGCTCAGAGCTATGATCCAGCTCTGTTAGATCTCATCACGTCTCTCACGTCTGTCAAACTCCTGATGTAGAAGCAGAGTGAGCGCCGGGCCAGGGGCCAACGTCCTCTCTGGGTCCAGCTGGGAGGAGATCCTCCAGCGCAGGAAGGACCGGGGCAAATAAACAATAACAAAGCCTGCACATTAATCATCTGCAGATGTACACGGCATAAATGTGACAAAACAGACGTCAGCACAAACACGCTGTCAGCGAAGCAGGCAGGTCTGCTGCTGGAGAGCAGGAAGCAGTAGACACGGATATTTACTGGATCCACAGAATGTAAACAGGACCGCAGGCACGTCGGAGGACCTTAGCATGCACAGCATGCTGATAACAGCGTGACGATCTGGTACGCCAGCAGCACTCTGACATATGGCAGCCGTGATAGAGGACGGCAAACACAGCGTGAAGAGACACTTTAAAGGAGCAGCACAACCTTTCACTGCTCAGCTCTGATTCTAGGAGCCTCCAACACAATGGAGCTACTGATTAGCTAGTGGTGGTGGTGGTGGTGATGGTAGTGGTGGTGGTGATGGTGGTAGTGGTGGTGGTGGTGGTGATGATGGTGGTGGTGGTGATGATGGTGGCGATGATGGTGTTGATGGTATATATATGATATATGTATATATCATATATATCTGATATATCATATATAGCTGATATATATATGTATCTGATATATATATATATCATGATATATATATATATATGTGTATATATATATATATATATATATATCATACATTATATGATTATATGATATACATATATATTATATGATATATATATATATATATATAAATATATATATGACGGCATTGTGATGCTGCTCGTTGGGTTGGTGTCCAGCGTTCGGATGGTTTGAGGGAATCCAGCAGGAGGAACGTGATCTCACAGGAAAGAATGAACTTTGTACAATCCATCATGTTGACAGGAGATTATGACTCGTATGGAAACCATCGGGAGTGTAAGATGTGAGAGGAGGGAGAGGGTTGGTTGGAAAAAGGAGCGTGACCACAAACAGAGATGGAAACTACAGCTGTGTCTCCTCCTCAGCTCTTTCTCTAACTATAGAAGTCAAAGCTCACAATGTTCATCTGCTTATTACCGTCTACTGATTAGTATCAACAGGAGTAAACATTTCTCAGTGTGTTTGTTGTCTCCTGAAGATGTTTACCAGCTGTTGGTTTTCTCTGAAACATCATGGGATGGTTGTTTCTGGTTAAAGCTGGATTGGGGAACACTGAACGTCCTCACTCAGGAGGTTCTCACTCCAGAGTCGATGGTTGAATGGTTGAAGGAGATTTCCTCTGAATCTGGAGTAAAAACGATGAGTTTGGAACCTGTCCAGAAGGATCAGAAGGACCTAGGACTGTAAGTGCGTGACTATCCGTGGTGTTATGGTACGGGTGCTCGGAGCGACAAAAAAGGACCAAAAGACTATGCTGTATATATATCATATATACAGTGGTGTGAAAAAGTGTTTGCCTCCTTCCTGATTTCTTATTTTTTTGCATGTCTGTCACACTTAAATGTTTCAGATCATCAAACAAATTTAAATATTAGTCAAAGATAACACAAGTAAACACAAAATGCAGTTTTTAAATGAAGGTTTTTATTATTAAGGGAGAAAAACAATCCAAACCCACATGGCCCTGTGTGAAAAAGTGTTTGCCCCCTCCTGTTAAAACATAACTTAACTGTGGTTTATCACCCGAGTTCAATTTCTCGAGCCACACCCAGGCCTGATTACTGACACACCTGTTCTCAGTCAAGAAATCACTTCAATAGGACCTGCCTGACAAAGTGAAGTAGACCAGAAGATCCTCAAAAGATAGACATCATGCCGAGATCCAAAGACATTCAGGAACAAATGAGAAAGAAAGTAATTGAGATCTATCAGTCTGGAAAAGGTTCTAAAGCCATTTCTAAAGCTTTGGGACTCCAGAGAACCACAGTGAGAACCATTATCCACAAATGGAGAACATGGAACAGTGGTGAACCTTCCCAGGAGCGGCCGGCCGACCAAAATTACCCCGAGAGAGCAGCGACGACTCATCCGAGAGGTCACAAACGACCCCACGACAACATCCAAAGAACTGCAGGCCTCACTTGCCTCAGTTAAGGTCAGTGTTCATGACTCCACCAGAAGAAAGAGACTCGGCAGAAATGGCTGCATGGAAGAGTTCCAAGACCAAAACCACCGCTGAGCAAAAAGAACATTAAGGCTCGTCTCATTTTTGCCAGAAAACATCTTGATGATCCCCGAGACTTTTGGGAAAATACTCTGTGGACTGACGAGACCAAAGTTGAACTTTTTGGAAGGTGTGTGTCCCGTTACATCTGGAGTAAAAGTAACACCGCATTTCAGAAGAAGAACCTCATACCAACAGTAAAATATGGTGGTGGTAGTGTGATGGTCTGGGGCTGTTTTGCTGCTTCAGGACCTGGAAGACTTGCTGTGATAAATGGAACCATGAATTCTACCGTCTACCAAAACATCCTGAAGGAGAACGTCCGGCCATCTGTTCGTGACCTCAAGCTGAAGCCAACTTGGGTTCTGCAGCAGGACAATGATCCAAAACACACCAGCAAGTCCACCTCTGAATGGATGAAGAAAAACAAAATGAAGACTTTGGAGTGGCCTCGTCAAAGTCCTGACCTGGATCCTATTGAGATGCTGTGGCATGACCTTAAAAAGGAGGTTGGTGCTGGAAAACCCTCCAATGTGTCTGAATTACAACAACTCTGTAAAGATGAGTGGGCCAACATTCATCCACAGCTGGAAAAGACTCATTGCAAGTTATCGTAAACGCTTGATTACAGTTGTTGCTGCTGAGGGTGGTCCAACCAGTTATTAGGTTTAGAGGCAAACACTTTTTCACACAGGGCCATGTGGGTTTGGATTGTTTTTCTCCCTTCATAATAAAAACCTTCATTTAAAAACTACATTTTGTGTTTACTTGTGTTATCTTTGACTAATATTTATATTTGTTTGATGATCTGAAACATTTAAGTGACAAACATTTTTATGTATATGTACATGCATATATATATATATATATATATATATATATATATATATATATATATATATATATATATACATACATACACATATATGTATATGTGTTCTCACCCTCAGACAGTGACACACACACACACTGCTGATGAGCTCTGCCTGCAGCTTCCAGTGACAGACACTGATGCAGCTTTAACAAGAGCTCAGACCTGTTCATTAGGGCAACTACTGTTTTCTCTGCCATAGTGTGTGTGTGTGTGTGTGTGTGTGTCACCCTCTTTCATCGTCTTACTGCAGTCACGGCTTGACACACGTTTCATACTGAGGTGTCAAATACAAGATCATTTTACACTGTTCAGACTTGCCAGCAGGTTTTGGACCTGGACAGCAGCATCACTGAGGTTCAACACTCACTGCTCAGCGTCAGCAGTCCAGTTCAAGCTGAAGGTACTGGAGAGGGTTGATGTCAGGAAAACATGTCTTTACCAACCATCAGTGATGTCATCAACCATCAGTGATGTCATCGTTGGTTCATGAACATTATGAATCCTCCAGTTCAGATTCTGTCCGTCACCATCTTTACTAGTTCGGAGCGGTTTGGAGCAGGAAGTGACCATATTTGGACGAGCTGGGGGAGGAGCCAGCGGTGGATCTGACCGATCTGATCGGAAACCTGACGATACTACGTCCCGCCCACCGATAGCTGTAACCTGACTGCACCACAGGCCTGTCAATCAAACAGACACGCCCCCAAAAACAGGTCTTCTTGAATCTTCTTTTCTAATTAGAAATAAATCTACAGCTAGCATAACACCAATCAATCTCCCACCTGAGGAGCGCTGCGTCTCAGCAGCATCGCCACGCTAAAGAGAGGCGGCGGTCTGTTTCTGACGACAGCTGCTCGGAGACTGCAGCGAGCTGAACAGCCGGGCAGGAAGTCAGTCGGAGAAAATAAAATCCCAGTCAATTTCCATAATAAAACACCCATGAGCAGACATCAGCGAATACCTCCGCGGTCTTTCAGTTAGAAAATAGAAATGCGTTCTCCTCCTACTGCAGACAATCAACAGGAAGATTCATGTTCTTAATGACTAAAACTGTTTTAACTGTGTCGTCAGGCTGCAGCACAAAGAAGGAAATGATGACAATAAACACACAACGGACAATGAGCCGTTTAACAACAATAGAAGCACAGAAATGAAGGAAACATGATCAAAGCAGGAAGTAAAATAAAACACGTCTGATGTGGGAGATGAAGCTGGGCCGAGGACCGACTGTGTTCAGTGGAACATGCAGGTGAGACGTTTTATCCCAAAACATGCCACCTCATCATATTGGATCTCCACCAGCTTCAAGGTCAACCTGAAGGTTAAATACCAGCTTTAAGATCAGACTCGGAAAAAGACTCCAGGACGGTTTCAGACTACGAGGTCAGAGTTCACCTTTAATTCCTCACAGGAATGCAAGCTGCAGCCTCTCAAAAACAACCCTCCCGGCGCTGGTCACCTGCTCCCTGGTGGTCCTGATGATTTACAGGCATTCATCAAATCAGAACTTCTTTGTGTTCGCGCCTCTTTCACCTCGACGCGTCGACCTCCGCAGCCCCAGAGATATAAAGAAAAGCGGCGCTGCTGAGCATGTCACCTGATAGCTCCGCTTCAGGAAAAGAATACGAGGAGGGTGGACGTCTGGAGACATCTCTGCTCCGGCACCGAGTTCACGTAACGTTCAGAGCAGGTCGGACGTTAACCGTTCAGTCTCTGAATCTACCTGCTGTTCTTACAACAAGACGCTGGAGACCACATCTGTGTGTGTGTGTGTGTGTGTGTGTGTGTGTGTGTGTGTGTGTGTATGACAGAATGTCAGACATTGAGGACTGAAGTGTCCTCATGGTCGCTGCAGCAGCTCTCGGAAAGAGAGAGAAAAGTAAATGGATGTTCAACACCCACTGCTTTAGAGTCACTGAAGTCCACAACGACCCACATTCAGAACCGCACACCACACAACCAACACACCACACAACCAACACACAACACAACCAACACACCACACAACCAACACACCACACAACCAACACACCACACAACCAACACACCACACAACCAACACACCACACAACCAACACACCACACAACCAACACACCACACAACCAACACACCACACAACCAACACACCACACAACCAACACACCACACAACCAACACACCACACAACCAACACACCACACAACCAACACACAACACAACCAACACACCACACAACCAACACCACAAAACAACCAATAACACAACCAACACACCACACCACACAACCAACACCACAAAACAACCAACACATAACACAACCAACACACTACACAACCAATAACACAACCAACACACCACACCACACAACCAACACCACAAAACAACCAACACATAACACAACCAACACACTACACAACCAATAACACAACCAACACACCACACAACCAACACACCACGCAACCAACACACCACACAACCAACACACAACACAACCAACTCAACACACAACCAACACACCACACAACCAACACACTACACAACCAATAACACAACCAACACACAACACAACCAACACACCACACAACCAACACACAACACAACCAACACCACAAAACAACCAATAACACAACCAACACAACACACAACCAACACCACACAACCAACACCACAAAACAACCAATAACACAACCAACACACCACACAACCAACACACCACACCACACAACCAACACCACAAAACAACCAACACACAACACAACCAACACACTACACAACCAATAACACAACCAACACACCACACAACCAACACAACACAACCAACACACCACGCAACCAACACACCACACAACCAACACACAACACAACCAACACACCACACAACCAACACCACAAAACAACCAATAACACAACCAACACACAACACAACCAACACACAACACAACCAACACCACAAAACAACCAATAACACAACCAACACACCACACAACCAACACCACACAACCAACACCACAAAACAACCAATAACACAACCAACACACCACACAACCAACACACAACACAACCAACACACAACACAACCAACACACAACACAACCAACACCACAAAACAACCAATAACACAACCAACACAACACAACCAACACCACACAACCAACACCACAAAACAACCAATAACACAACCAACACACCACACAACCAACACACCACACCACACAACCAACACCACAAAACAACCAACACACAACACAACCAACACCACAAAACAACCAATAACACAACCAACACACCACACAACCAACACACAACACAACCAACACCACAAAACAACCAATAACACAACCAACACACAACACAACCAACACACAACACAACCAACACCACAAAACAACCAATAACACAACCAACACACCACACAACCAACACACAAAACAACCAACACAACCAACACCACAAAACAACCAATAACACAACCAACACACAACACAACCAACACACAACATCACGTGAACACATTAAAAGTGATTCAGTGCTTCGTTTCCTGAAGTTTGGGGACCTACAAGAGGCAGAACGCTCCACCAAACATTGTATGAAACATTTCCCATAATCCACCTCCATCATATCTTAAAATGCCCAGACTGATGACGTCGCCGTGATGTCACTGGACAGTGACTGTCAGGTCGGTGTAACGCTCCTCTATGGAGGCAGAGTTTGGGCAGAATTTGTCTTAATGTGTAAAAGTTAAAATAACATCATGAAGTCAAACCTCAGTAAAACTATTCACCTGAAACCTTCCTCCAGTAAACTGAGACTTCTATTAGAGCAAACAGTCGACGGTTGGAGTGATTAAAGAGTAAATGAAGTGAGTACTCACTCTCCTGGTGTTGTCCAGGACTTTGGGGTCGGGCCGACCGTAGTTGGGGGGGTTGGCGTGCGGGTCGTAGCCCAGCCTGGAGAGCATGGGAGCGATGACGGCCATGTCCCTCACCACGTCGGCCGGGATCTTCCCCACCCACTTGGACAAGGCCTCCACGTTGACGGGCTTGATGACCTGGTCTGTGGACCGCTCCACCCTGACGACACAAACATGGTTCAGCAGGGAAGAACAAAGTCACTTCTTCTTGGTTGGTAGAATATACAGCGATAAATATTCAGGATTTAACTGCAAGTGGGTCCATTTAGCTCAGAGTAGAAGCATCCTTTCTTCGTTATAAACCTTTAACTTTTGGTGTTTTCAGACTGCAAGAACTATTTCTCAGTTCTGAGATCGGTGGGAGAAAGTTCCCTTTTTTCTGTGTCCTCACCGGGGAAACCTAGAACCTTTTAAGTTCCTGTCACTCTGTTTTCTGGGACTTTTTTTTATCTCCTCCCTCTGCCTGGGTCCTCTCCCCGTTACCATAGCAACTGTGGTGACACACAGGAACATAAGACAACCGCTGGGTTTAAAATAGTGTAAACAGGAAGCTAACAGTAAACTACAAAGTTTTAAATGGAGATACACAAAATCCATGATTTCTGAAGCCGATACACATCAGAGGAAATACAGCGTGACTTCTGTTCAGAGAGAAATAAAGAAGCCGCTCCGTTGACGTGCTGCTGCAGAGCTGTGATGCTGTTTGAAGCACCGCAGCTTGTTCTGCATGTTCATGTAAAGTGTGATCGTCTGACTTCAGGCGCAACACCTTCCTGAAAATGTTTCACAATAAAAGCCTTTATATTGTAATACAGTAACTGACAACGTAAATGAGAGCAGATCATAACAAGCTTCAAGTGAATCAGTTAATACTAATACTAATATTGCTTCCTGTATGCTGCTGTAGTGAAAAAAAAATTCCCCTCGGGGATTAATAAAGTAACTACCTAACCTAACCTAACCTAATACATCTTAAAAGTAATTATGATAAATCTAAACTGACAAACAGAAAAAGTTCTCAGAACCTGTTTAGTTCTGGAGGAAACTCTCTGAGCAGAAGTTCCTCTGAAGAAAGTCCTGACAACTGTTTGGTCTGAAAACATCTACTTGGCAGAAGGTTTGAATCTTGGCAACATTTGAGTGAACGAATCAAACAGATCCATTGGAGTCAGGTGACAAGCATGTGACCCTGTTTGGCGACCAGAGCTCTCTATATCACTTGTTAACCAGTGTGGGATCTTCATTAGCATCCTTAGCTCAGCTGGTCCCGGTCCATCCCTCAGTTCTGTTCCCACGGAAGCATCTGATTGGCTGTAATTGGATCAGGAAAGGGTATTAAAGATGGCCCCCCGCCCTCGCTCCCTCTGCGGGTCCCCGTTAAAACGTCGGCATGCATCACTTTTCATATGATTCACCATCACTGGAGAGTTTAATGTAATTCCTCTGAGCTCAAACATTCACGGCCAGTTCTGAAGTCCAGAACCACTGACCCGATGCAGGAACTGAAAGCTTCACGCTAGGAAATCTTTTCTGGAAAACATGAACCAATACAACCAGACATCATCAGACTTCAGAGGGATTTAAGCCTCTTCATAGTGAAATTAAAAGCTCTTTTTTTTTCTCTCCATCCACCGTGATGTTGGACCCAGTAAATTATTCATTGTTTGAAATGAAATATTCACCCAGTGAGCGGCTCTGAGCTGTCGCTTTAGTTCAGCACCACTGACGAGCCGGAGACGAAGATGTCACATTCATTTTTCTACAATATTCACCCGAACAAACCAGCTGATAGATTGCTGCTGCACCGGAGAGTTCAACATCTGACACACATCCAGAAGCGAGAGCAGCTCGGAGCTGCATCACCGCCACCGTGAACACGAGCTGCTGCTCAACAACAGGTCGAAAGAAAAGCTGCTGAACACATCACAGCTTTAAAACAAACACAAGTTGCAGGTATACAGAAAATAAGTGCAGAAAACTCTCAGTTTACAAGAAACAGAACAAACGTCAGTGTTTCTGTTTTTATATTTGACCTCCATGATGCCAAGTTCTTTCACGTATAAAATGTCTTGTAACACAATTATTTATTTTTGTGATTTGTTATACTGAAATTATTTTGTTGTAACTCTGGACAGGAAAAAGGCGTCAGGAACAAAAAGAAGATTCAAACGAGCGCTTATCGATTGATCTGCTGATTATTTTCTTCTTTTATCGTTTTGTATGCAACATGTCAGATAATAGTAAAACAGCCCGTCACAGAGACACTAGAAGAGGAAGGTGGGCAGAGAAAGAAAACCTCAAAAGATTCAAGTTAGAGAATTTAATATCAATGAATAAATACAGGAATAAATAAATAGTGAAACAGTTAAGTGATGGTTTTGTCAGTCAGTTCCGATCCTATTTTTCCACGGCGAGATTCAACTAAATGAAACCAGAACTGTAACTGTGAAACATCCTGGAGAGGAAGCAGTACACAGCTTTTACTAAACACATCAGCGTGGTGTTCATTCATCCCGCCGCACGTCTGAGGAAATAAACTGCACATCTTACACACTTTTTTTAAACTATCCAGGCAAATATTGTGAAACATGCTGAAAAACTGCAGCGGTTTCTGGAGGAGTTTCATACCGATGAGCTGACGACAGAATCTCCTGCTTCCAGACACACGAAACACAGAAACACAGCAAACAGAGTTGTGAGTGAACGAGGGCAGCCGCTGGCTTTGAATCCTAAAACATGACAATAACAAAAAGACACACCGGAGCTCCGTTCAGTACAGAAATAACGGCGAGTGAGTGTGAGTCCACTGTGATGCTCCCGGGCAGCTTGGATGAAGAACATGTCATTGCTGCTGAAATAAAAGCCTCTGAAACCAAAAAGCCACTTCTTTCCATCCCCCGGCTGCTGCTGGTGTTTTTAGTTCGCTTTCCGTCTGCAGTCCCGCCTCTCCATCCCTTCACTTCCTGTCCAACTCCACGCTTCAACGCAGCAATTCACTTCCCTCTAATGCATTTACTTTGCAATTGAATCTTTACACTGTACGGGTATAGTCTCCTGCATGATTAATAGAGTGAGCTGGTTTTGTCATCTCAGGAGGATGGTGCAGATGATTTCTGAGAGACGGGCCGCGATCCAAACATCCACTCTACAACAAATGGGCCGGGAATCACTTTAGCTAACTCCACCAGGACCCAGGAGGCCGCCGGGTGACCACGTGGAACATAAACTGATAAAGACAGAGCGGGACCTGCAGAATGACCTTCACCGGCTCATTACACACAGCCAACCTTCCTGATAAAAAAAAATAAAAATGAACTGAAGGTCTCCACAAAACACAGCAACAAACAGGCTGCAACATCCAGAGGAACACAGGAAGTGACCCGGGTCACAGGTGAGACCGGTCCGGTCCAAGAACTCCAGAAACTCAGCAGCCTGGACACAGATTGGATCAGAAATCAAATCTAAACCGTTCAGACACACCTGAGCGTTCTGAAATCACCTGGAGTAGCCGCATTATTCACGGAGGTGGGTTCAACATGAGGATCAGGGGCCCTTTAGTGGTCCCTAGAGCCCCAAATCTGAGGGTCAAAAGGTAATTAAAGGGATAAGGCAGCAAATGTACATTTCTTTTAAACACTAACATTATAATTTGTAGAATCTCCCTCCTTGAGAATTTAAAATTAATTATTCTGCAGCGATAGTATGTGACTAGATTATGAATTAGGAGTGTGTGTTCAGGAGTGCGTGTTCAGGAGTGCGTGTTCAGGAGTGCGTGGGCAGGAGTGTGTGTGCAGGAGTGCGTGTTCAAGAGTGCGTGTTCAAGAGTGCGTGGGCAGGAGTGCGTGTTCAGGAGTGCGTGTGCAGGAGTGTGTGTTCAAGAGTGCGTGTTCAAGAGTGCGTGTTCAGGAGTGCGTGTTCAGGAGTGCGTGTTCAAGAGTGCGTGTTCAAGAGTGCGTGTTCAGGAGTGCGTGTTCAAGAGTGCGTGTTCAGGAGTGTGTTCAAGAGTGCGTGTTCAAGAGTGCGTGTTCAAGAGTGCGTGTTCAGGAGTGTGTTCAAGAGTGCGTGTTCAGGAGTGTGTTCAAGAGTGCGTGTTCAGGAGTGCGTGTTCAAGAGTGCGTGGGCAGGAGTGCGTGGGCAGGAGTGCGTGTTCAAGAGTGCGTGGGCAGGAGTGCGTGGGCAGGAGTGCGTGTTCAAGAGTGCGTGGGCAGGAGTGCGTGGGCAGGAGTGCGTGTTCAGGAGGCCAAAGGCCAGGAACAGACATGAGGAGCAAGATGGAGGCGGTGGACCATTCAAAGGTTTAAACTGATGCCAACGTTAAATCATTTGCACTCACACTGATGAAGGAATGACGCACACCTCCTCTTGGTTTTAACTGAGATGTGACAAAAAACCTTTTGGCCGCCACATGACCACTTGCCTTCAGGCTGATGCTCCTAATGGCCTCCAGCTCGTCAATTATTCATCGCCGAACCTCCTCTACCCAAGGTGGTGTTCTGTATCACCGCCGGCTGATAGCAGAGAATCGGAGAAAGACATCAAGATTGCATCGGGGATGGAGGGTTGGGGAGGAGGGATGGAGCGGCTCCCTGTTCTGGGAGAAGTAATGGAGCGAGACTCTCAGCTGGGCCGGGCCTCCACTAAGTCAAGGCCAGGTAATTGATGTTAATGCTGAGGCGAGGTCCCGCTCCGGGGCCCGGCTGCCCACCGATACAGATTCTCATGGAGATAGAGACCCGACAGGGGAGAGGAGGAGTGCTGGCGGTTGCAGGTGTCATGGGGGTTGACTTTAATGCACTGTGGCCAAAGTACTTGAGAGGAGGCGGGGCGACATGTTCCTGATGGTAAAAGGTAGCTGCGCTGCCCTGAAGGCTACTCGTGGCTGCAGCCTCCTTCTGCAGCAAATTGGATCAGCAGCCATTTGGAGACGAGGTAAGACACCGGACCAACACACATGTGGAGTGCGCTAAATAAAAACCAGTGCTGGACACACACAGAGGAAAAAGCTCACAACTACATGATGACACGCTCACACTGTGGAGAAACATCCGACACGAGCTGCAGCTCAGATTAGAGACGTTTTACAACCTACACGCTGCGATTTCAACATCAGTTTCTCTTATTTCAATTTGAACACATTTACGACATAAAATACAAACGTCATATCAACAACCGTTTAATGAGCGTTAACTGTCCCTCCTATTGCAATCACAATAAATAATGCAACTACAAGCGAACTCTCCGCTACATGCCGGGAGCTTCATGCAATCTTTTAAAATTCCCACGATTTGTCCACAAAAAACATCGTCATCCGAATCTGTGCTGAAAGTATTAACGACATGAAGTAAACCTTTTCAAACAAAACTGACTTTATTAATAAAACTAACTCCTCATTTCCAACCAGAAAGTCTCTGCTCCTGTTTTCATCTCCAAATAAAACTCTGTTCACCAGAGGATTTCTTTGGAAATCACTGCTGTGTCAGAAACCTGTCTGAGTTTGTCCCTGACCATTTCCTTCCTCAGCCAACAGGAAAGCAGCGTCTCGAAGCAGATCCGAAGCAGAGCCCGTTAAGAGAGCTTCAGGGCTCTGCTTCGGGTCCCCGTTCATTCATATTTGATGGAATCAATTTGTGGAGGTGACGTGAGCACCAGACCTCCACAGATCTGCGTCTGGATCCCAAACAGCTCGGTCTTCCTGTTTCAGCCTCATGTTTTTAAGTCTCGTAGCATCTAAAGAAAAGAAGTCCCTGTTTCACCAACACAGGACGACCGAATGCTATTTTCCAGCGTCTGGAAGCTGATAGTGAACGTGTTGACAGACAGACGAGGGCACCGCGGCCTCTCTGAGAACCTCAAGGGTCCTCGCCATTAAGTGGTGGCGGTGGAGCGGTGCGGCTGAAGAGCACTCCAGCATCTCCGCGGTGCCTCAGCTCAAACCACAACATGCTTGAAAGCATCTCAACATGTTTTGCAGCGTTAAACTGAGGATTCGTGACGTTTATTGTGCTTCATGTTTGATTTATTCTTAAAGACTCAACCTAAATCTAAAAGTCAAACTGCTCTGTGACAAAGCAGCTGGTTTTATTCTCACACATTCTTAACTTACTGTCAGAATCTGACTTTTAGTTTATATGGATTTTATATTTTTAAGATGTCACATCACAATTAGAGTAAAGAGCTGTTAAGATAGGCTGAGAAATGTCAATGTGTCATTTGCAAAGATAATCTGTTGTTTAAACCTTTCGCACAATGAAGCAGTCATTACAAATCAACCTTCTTATCAAAGATGAAAACGACCACGAGGATTCTGTCTGCTGTTGGTGAACAAAACATTCATGTGAATTGTGCTCACATGAATCAGTCCCTCCACGATTTCATGGAGTTTTTTTTGCGATTGTTGCGATCAAAAATGTTTGATTTTGAGGCCGATTTTCTCAGAAATGTTGATGTAATTTGTGGAGAAAATTTCAGAATTTAGAAAAAAATTGCAATTGTGATTTTGTTTTTAAAATTTTTTTTTTTATCACTAACTGATAAATGAATAAATCTGTAATCACTTCCTGTGATAATAATCATGCTGCACATCATATTTTAGATCAATTTTTTTTAATGTATTTATTGAACCATGGAGATAAAAGTTCCTAAAATGCTGCTTCCAGAACAGACACTCACTTTATTAATTAAGTCAGCTTTGTTTGAAAAGATTTACTTTATGTCGTTAATACTTTCAGCTCAAATTCTGATGATGTTTTTTGTGGAAAAATCGTGGGAATGTTTTTTTATTTAAAGTTTCTAGACCTATAGTGGAGTTTGCTTGAATTTGTGTTGATTATTGTGATTTCCTAGAAGGACCAATAAACTCTAAGTAAGCTGACCACTTCCTCTCAGCCCTGCGGCACATATCACCATCATTATGACTGTAAAACAATATTTCTCAAGCACACTTGCATTAAAAGTCGTTTTATAGTTCTCATCAAACCTATGAAGTCATGATCGGAACAAGCTGTGACTGTTCAATCATCCCGTGGATCTTCATGAAAGAAGCAGACATGAAGACTGAACTGATCTCAGAGTGATGAAAAGTGATGACATGATAAACATAAAGGAGCTGAGCGCTCAGTCGGACACACGTCTCTTTAAATCCAGCGCTTTTTTCCTCCATCTGTGGGAGCTGTGGATTTGGCTCGAGTTTCCTCATCTCCTTCTTTCCACATGACCTCATCTGCAAACACTAAAGTAGGGGACGGCAGCTTTTTCCAGGTCAAAGGTCAATAAACCTTGAGAGGTCAGCACTTGGCTGCTCTGTCATTTCATGCATGGCTGTTTGAAATGGTCACGTGTCTGAATGTGCCTCAGCCTTGTTTCCTGGGTAACTGGTGTCATTCGCTATGACATCACTGCAGGAGGACATGAAGAACACGACGTTCTCATGTCCTCCGTCCATGTCCGTCAGCAACTGTTGAAGGCAAGGAGTATTTCTGCACTGTTGTTCTGTTTAAAGGGCTCAACTATTTGGCGAGCAACTGAATGACTCTGGAGAACGGAGGTCGGACTGACTGCAGCGCTACGTCAGCAGTGCGTTGAGCTAAACGTTCCCCTCCAATAAAAACACCCTCTGATGACTGTGGACATTTCCTGTTTCATATTTTTTACATGAATACTTCCAATCATGGCCACATACGAAGAGAAGCATTTTGAAAGAGGCTGTTTGAAATTAAGTCTAATAAACTTAACAGATGAATAAAGCAAATAAATAATAACAAAGTGTTTGAAGACAGGAAACAAGTGCAGGATTTATTCCACAGCCTGTTGGAGCACAAATTGTGATTTATTAGCAAACTATTTCTCAGATTAATGCTCCACAAAATGTCAGAAAATAGTGAAAAATATCCACTATATTCCTTGTTACATCATTTAATATATTGTTTTGTTCAAGTCCCCCAGATATTCAGTTTACAGTTGTACAAAACAGCTCAATGATCCGTGTGCATCCTTTAAAAAGCTACTTTTCTCCGTCAAAATAGTAATTTTTCTGGCGATCAGCTGATTGATTACTTTACTAATGATTGCAGCTTTACTTGCATCCAACCAAAAGTTTTAGTTCAATCATAAGCTTTAAACAAACTGTTTTCTGAATGGATAGTTTTCTAAAATTAATTATTGTTATATTACTTTACAGCATGGATAACCTGCCTGTGGCTGAACTCCATCTCTGACCTTTACTCTACTTCATCCTCCCTGTTCTTCTGGTTTTTATCACTGATAAAAGTGGAGAAGGACATACTAGAAATCTTTGGAATCTGGAAAGAAACCTCCCCTCACTGTTCACTGCAGAGGAAGTTCATGAAGCACAGAGAGAGTTCTCCATGGATGCAAAGCTTTTTAATAAAAACCATGAGTGTTTTCATATGCAGCCCTTAACAAAACGTGGTGTGGAGGTCTCCGGAGGATATGGAGTGTGTTCTGGTGCTACGTGGCAGGAAGGGGTTGGTGGGGGGAAGGAGGGGGGCAGACTGAGGCGAGGAATGGGGTTTTACCTCTTAAGCGTTTCCTCGACAACTTCCAGAGACACAACGTCCCAAGTCAGTGAAACCAAAACGAGCCTGCCACCGGGCCGAGCCGAGCCGAGCCGGCTCACAGTAACACCAGTGCAGATGTCATTTCATGTGCTTTGAGTCACTAATGAGTCGGTTCCTGACGGTGAAGCAGCTGCAGGCTGTAAAGTATAATGATGGAAAGCCTGGAGGCTTTGTAAAAACATGGAGGGATGTTTGGAGGCGCTGCACGCTTCGGTCAGAGGCCCGCAGGAAGTGAGATTATCCCGACAGCGATACCTCGCTCCCACCTGACGCACCGCTCACCCACATGTCAGGTTAACAGCCCATCCAGACTCCCTCTATCCCTCCAGGCAGAGTAGTCAGCAGCGAAGGAGACGCGGGCATGTCCGAGCTCATTCCTATCGCACCGGGAATGTGATGTACGACGGACCCGGATCACCGTGTGGAGCTCGTCGGCCTGGCAACAACCCACCACGTCTTTATCCACGATAACCTCAGCACAGAGCTACTTAATGAAATGAAACCACATTTATGGACAGATGTGATTATGCACTCCAAACGGGTTAAAATATTAAAGAACCTCTGAGGGGGAAAAAAAGGAGCTGGAAATGAGTCATAGCATGACGCAGAGATGGAAGATGATTCAGTGAATCCTCACCGGCCGCTTCACAGCACCGGAGGCATCTGAAGGGGCCAAGAGCTCCGTCTCAATGTACAGATAAATGACCCCTGACCCCCGCTTTACAAAGAGGTGTACTCAACCCTAACACAACCAACAAGAGACAACAAGTCGACAGAGGGAGCCGAGGGAGAGGACATCTATCCCTGAGAGGCCTGCGCTGTAATTACTCTGGAAAATGAAAGAGTTGAGTCTGGCTGTAACGACGAGGACAAACCCCCTCCAGACCTACAAACTACAAACAGAGACAGCAGTCATAGGGACGTTTCACTCCACGCTTCCTCCATCACAGTAGTAACTGTTTCTGCAGTAACACGTAAAAGTTCAACAACCACTGACTACACGGATTCCCTCTGATCCTCCGGTACCAATCTGCACCCAAACTGGAAAGCAGAGAAACGGATTGTATTGTTGTTGTTTATCTCCCACCTGGTCCTTATTCAGAGTTTCTAACTGAATTCTGACTTTTTTTTTTATCAGATTTAGTGCTGAGTTCAGATAAAGTGATGATAGTGGGAGACTTTAACATTCATGTTGACGTGGACAACGACAGCCTCAGTTCTACTTTCAGATCATTATTAGATTCTATAGGCTTTTATCAGGATGTAAATAAACCCCGTCACCGTGGTAACCACACCCTCCATCTGGTTCTGTCGTATGGCATGGAAACTGAAAATGTAATAGTATTTCCTCAAAACCCTGTTTTGTCGGACCACTTCTTATTAACATCTGAAGTTCCAATAATGGACTACACAGCATGTGGGAATAAATCCCACGACAGTAGATGTCTGTCAGATGATGTCGTGGCCAAGTTTAAGGAAGCAGTTACATGTTTATCCTCTTCGATGCCGTGTGTTAAAGCAGTGGAAGACATCTACGTTGATCTTAGTCCCACACAAGTGGATCATCTGGTAGAAAACACTGCAGTATCTCTGCTACAACTCTAGATGATGTCGCCCCTCTGAAGAAGAGAGTCATGAACCAGAGGAAGTTGTCTCCATGGTACAACTCAGAACTACGCTCTGCTAGGCAGCGACTAGAAAGATGGAAAGGAAATGGAGTTCCACTAATTTAGAAGAATTTCACCTGCCTGGAAGGAGAGTCTAATATTATATAAGAAAGCTCTTCGTAAGGCCAGAACTTTATATTATTCATCATTAATAGAGGACAACAAGAACAACCCCAGGTTTCTTTTCATCACTGTAGCAGGCTGACAAAGAGTCCCAGTTCTGTTGAGTCCTCTATTCCTTCAGCTCTCAGCAGTAATGACTTCATTAACTTCTTTACTAATAAAATTCTTACTATCAGGGAGAGAATCGGGCCGACCCTTCCTGACACCATCACTGATGTGTTGCTAAGCAACAGCAGCCCTGAAAGCAACTGTAGGACCAGATGTAAACTTGGAACATTTCTCTCCTGTTGATCTCTCTGAGTTAACTAGAATTATTTCTTCATCTGGATCCTCTAGCTGTCTGTTAGATCTCATCCCAACTAAACTTTTTAAGGGAGTCTTCCCTTTAATTAATACTTCCATATTAGATCAGATCAACCTATCTATTGTAACCGGCTATGTACCGCAGGCTTTTAAAGTGGCTGTAATTAAACCTTTACTTAAAAAGATGACTCTTGATCAGCTGTTTTAGGAAACTACAGACTAATTTACAACCTGACGTTTATTTCTAAAATCCTTGAAAAAGTTGTTGCAAATCAACTTTGCGATCATTTACAAAGGAATGATCTATTTGAAGATGTTCAGTCTTTAGAGTTCATCATAGCACAGAAACAGCTCTGGTGAGAGTTACTAACGACCTTTTATTAGCCTCAGATAATGGACTCGTCTCTGTACTTGTTCTTCTGGACCTCAGTGCTGCTTTTGATACGATTGATCATACGATCTTATTACAGAGATTAGAAGATGTTACGAGGATTAAAGGAACTGCATTAGACTGGTTCAAATCCTACTTATCAGATAGATTCCAGTTTGTCCATGTCAACAATGAGTCTTCCAGACAAACAAGAGTTAGTTATGGAGTTCCACAAGGCTCAGTGTTGGGTCCAATACTTTTCACTTTGTACATGCTTCCATTAGGAGATGTCATCAGGAAGCACTGCATCAACTTCCATTGTTATGCAGATGACACTCAGCTATATCTTTCTATAAAACCAGATGAAACTAATCAGTTAGTAAAACTTGAAGCCTGTCTAAAAGACATAAAGGCCTGGATGACCAAAAACTTCCTGCTTCTAAATTCAGACAGAACAGAAGTTCTTGTACTTGGTCCTAAACACCTCAGAAACTCTTTCTGTAATCACTTAGTTACTCTAGATGACGTTGTCTTGGCCTCCAGCAAAACTGTGAGGAACCTTGGAGTCATATTTGATGAGGATTTGTCCTTTAGCCACCATATAAAGCAAATCTCCAGAACTGCCTTCTTTCATCTACGTAATATTAATAAAATCAGGAAAATCCTTCCTCAGCGTGACGCAGAAAAACTCATTCATGTGTTTGTTACTTCTAGACTAGATTATTGTAATTCCTTGTTGTTAGGATGTCCAAATTACTCATTAAAAACCTGCAGCTGATCCAAAATGCTGCAGCAAGAGTACTGATGGGATTTATCAAGAGAGATCATATTTCTCCAGTTTTAGCTTCTCTTCACTGGCTTCCTGTGAAATCAAGAATAGAATTGAAAATTCTCTTGATGACTTACAAAGCTCTACATGACCAGGCTCCATCATATCTTAGAGATCTTATAGAACCATATAATCCTAGCAGAGCACTTCTCTCTCAGTACGCTGGTCTACTTGTGGTTCCTAGAGTTTCCAGAAGTAGAATGGGAGGCGGAGCTTCAGTTTTCAGGCTCCTCCCCTGTGGAACCAGCTCCCAGTTTGTGTTGGAGGGGCAGAAACCCTCTCTAGCTTTAAGATTAGACTCAAAACGTTCCTTCTTGATGAAGCCTATAGTTAGGGCTGGCTCAGGTAGACCTGAACCAACCCTTAGTTATGCTGTTATAGGCCGAGGCTGCTGGAGGACCTCGTTACATGCTGAGCTTCTTTTCTTTCCTCCTACTCTTTAACTGACTCATACCTCACCATCTTCTTCTCTCCCATAGTTTCTTCTTATTATCTGTTGTCTCCATTCAGTTCCTTCACTCGTGTAGTTTCTGTTCTTTCTTTTCCAGATGTCCCGTCGTGGAGCTGCATGTCTCTGCTCTGTGATTGTCGTCTCCATCAACAGTTCTTCTCTTCTATCTCTATGCTGTCCTTTTCTCTCTCTGCTCTCCTCTCACCCCAACCGGTCGAGGCAGATGGCCGCCCACCTCTGATCCTGGTTCTGATAACAGATGCTCCTCCCACCTCTGAGCCTGGTTCTGTTAACAGATGCTCCGCCCACCTCTGAGCCTGGTTCTGTTAACAGATGCTCCGCCCACCTCTGATCCTGGTTCTGTTAACGTGTTAAGTGCCATGAAATAACCTGTGTTGTGATTTGGCGCTATATAAATAAAGTTGAATTGAATTGAATTGAATTGAATTGAATCTCAGCCTGGCCTCTTTTCAGAGTAAAAGCACAGAACAAACTGTCGGAGGTTGAAGATGGTTCGGGAAAAAGGAAATCAAAATGTCGTAGGAGCACTTACTTGGAGAGGGACACTCCTCCGGCTTTCCCGATGAGCTCCTCGTGGTGGAGGACGGCGTCATTCCAAGGAATGTCCAGGAATTTCAGCAGCGTCCTCATCCATTTCTCCGGATGGAGGACCAACTGTTCGTAGTGCACAGGTAAGCATTTGTCTGCAGCGTCCAGGCACTGAGTGTACATTGTTTCTATGGCGCGGTTCCACTTGGTCAGGCAGTCCCGGTAGCTGCCCAGGTCGAAGCCGGCGATGGTCACCTTCCGTGAGATCATGGAGTGGACCGAAGCCCGGCCGTCGCGGATCATGAGCACAAACTTGGCACGGGGGAAGATCTTGGCCAGGTAGGAGAGCGACTTCAGTGCAAAAGGGTCCTTGTTGCAGAGAAAGTTGGCGGGCTCGCCGTGTTTGACGATGATTTCCAGCAGGAAGGCCTGCATGGCGGCATCCAGCACCTCGTCGGTCACCCCGGCCTCGTCCAGGCGCATCTTCTCCCGGCCCGAGCGGCTCCACATCTGCTTCATGGCCAGGATACGCGGGATCACGCGGGTCTCTTCGCCACAGCGCACCTCTGGGTGGGCGTCCAGCATGGCGCGCATCAACGTGGTCCCGCTGCGGGGCACTCCACCGATGAACACCAGCGGCATGTCTTTGTTGTAAACAAAAGGCGTGCTGAGGTTCTGGCCCGTCCGTAAGGTGGTCCGCATGCTGCCCCCCAGCGCCGACAGAGGCAGGACTCCACCCGGCTGGCTGTGCTCCTCGATGCGGTGGTGGCACTCCATGGCGTGGCGGCCCAGGTAGAAGACGGTGACCGAGCTGATGACCAAGCAGGCCACCAGCAGGTTCTGTTTCAGCTTGCCGATCATGTTGTAGCCCGCAGACAGCAGAGGACAGAATCACCACAGGGGGCAATTTAGGGGGAGGGATGGGAAAGAGGAGTTGAAGGGTAATTAAGGTTCCCACCCTTTAAGGTTGTTTGCTGGGAACCGGGCATGGATGGAGCTCCCTGGTGCACAGCAGGCGGCGGGTCCCCAGCTCCATGAGGCCTGGATGGAGGCACAACAACAGAAACACAGTTAGATCTGGTCACATACCGGCGTACCTTTAATCAAGCATAGCTAACAAACCTCGCAACAAGGAGCAGTTTGTGTCCCAGATTTTAAAGAAACCACATGACCGGCATCAGACGCCGAGGCACTTCACTGTCGGCATATCACAGCATCTCAGAGAGGATCTAGAGAAGACGAGCGTCAGGAAGCGTGATCACCCCGTTCTACGACAGGCCTTCTGATCGCAGGCCAACATCCTTCTGCACTTTAGAGCTTTGAATCAGCAAACAGCTCCAAACGGCATTATGACAGTGAAGATGGCAGCAGAAGGTCTAAATGAGTCTCTCACCTGTTTTACGGAGCGTTAGCACAGAGAATAGATAAATGACTGAGACTCACTGCTGACAACAGACTGAGGATGTAGAACAACTGATCTTTGCAATAAACCACAGAGAGCTGCGTTTCTTATCCTGCTAGACACGACTCTGGCTTTGATTCTCTGGTAGCGGACACATTATCTGTGACACTGAGCCTTCAGACGCTAATCCTGTATAGGCTCCCACACCTCCCACACCTCCCACACCGCAGTGGGCTGAGTGCAGCTGATTGGTCGGAGGGTTTTCTGTGTGCTGGAGAGAGCAGGAAGCCAGAGCAGGTCGCCGAGGCCTCACTTCAAACCATGTTCAGGCCTTTTGGTATTTAAAATTGATAAAAATGTTGGAAAAAATACATATACAAGTAGCTCCGCCCCAGAGATCTGATTGGTCAACTGAACATTATGAACAAATCATCATGACATCACATCCTGCTCATCACTACAAATATCCCTCCACCTCCTCAATGGGAAAATAGAATTAGAACTGAGTTTCATATAATATGTAATATAATGTAGTTTCTACTTGTTATATTTCTATTAAATGACCCATTTGGTGAAGTCGGGTCTCTTTTGGTCCTTTTTGGTCGCTCCGAGCACCCGTACCGTAACACCACGGATAGTCACGCACTTACAGTCCTAGAGGAGGCTAGCTGGACCGGTTTGGTTTGAACACATGACACGGAGCTAAAATGTTAAAAACACATGAGAACATGGATATCTTTGTTCATCAGATATCTTTGTTCACCAGATATCTTTGTTTATCGGATATCTTTGTTCATTGGATATCTTTGTTCATCAGATATCTTTGTTCACCAGATATCTTTGTTCACCAGATATCTTTGTTTATCGGATATCTTTGTTCATCAGATATCTTTGTTCATCAGATATCTTTGTTCACCAGATATCTTTGTTCATCAGATATCTTTGTTCACCAGATATCTTTGTTCCAACCAGACTGAACTAGCTGATCAGTTTAGTGTTTCTATGTTCTGTATTTATTCAGTTGGAGACTCGAAATCCTCTCTGTTGCTAGGTGGTTGCTAAGGGTCCGACTACTTCACAATGGTCACTACAGCAGGTGTTTCATTAACTGGTGTCCAGCTTCTGCACAATGGGAACATAAAACCTGGGATGTTGTCTCACCACCAGGACTCCTCCTCATAACAGTGTCCATGTACGTCATCTCTGAGCTGAGAACAGGGTGAGAAGTTGGTGTGAAGGACGACGAGGAGCTGCTTCCGTCAGGATGGTTTCTGAAACCTGCTCCTGGTTTCTGTATTTGCAGGTTGGCGGTAGAGGAACCTGATCTCTGCAGCGAGACTACTTCTGGTGGAAATGAAACGATTTCTGTTCCATGTAGACAAATAGTGGAGTTTCCGGAGCTGTGCGTGACCAAGGCTGCAGACAGGGCGAGGATCGCTGTGTCAGCAGAGCGTCAGGACGAGGAGGGAAATCAGGATAAGGGGGGATGTTTTCTCATCGTCAAAATTCACATTCATTCAAAGTTCTAGCTTTGAGAAAAGTAAAAGTCAAATTCTGCTGCTGTAAAAGAAAAAAATAACTCCTAATTACAAACTAAGAGGGAACGTGTTCTTCTTGACACGCTGTGTGAATATGTGGATGTTCAGTGACCAGGTTGAAGCATGGAAATGTGTTGTTTCTGAAACCTACTGGTGCCGTGTTGAGACCCGTCTGTGCTGCCGGGTCAGTGGAGTCATTACACATGACATTCGCCGCTATTCAGAGCTGGGCTGCAGACATTCACTGTGATTGTTAAACATTGTCTGGCAGCATTGTTCTGCAGCAGCGCAGCAGGCGCTCTGACATCACTGACAGGCTGCTGCTCGTCGCAGCCGACTCCCCCTTCACGGTACCGAGCAGCTCGGACGCATCTCCGTCGGGGCAGAATGACGCAAGACGCCGTCATCTCCTCTGCTCTGGATCATGAAGTTTTAATCAGGGATGTTTGTTCCCAGCCGGTAAACACAGAACAGTGGAGGAGCGTTTAATGTCCCGGGAGTACGCAGAAGAGATCCCAACATCCTCACGGCTATGTTTAGAAATGCTTTTGTGTGTTGAGAGGCAGAGTTTATATCTGACAGGCGGCGTTTACTGCTGACAGAGGCAGAATTCAACAACTTCTTCCATCTGTGCCCGGCCCTGACAAAACCACACTGACGGAGAAACAGGACCGGGAGGCAGCAGGACGAGAAACGAACATCACAAACCACACGACTGACTGAGTCTCAAAATATCTGAGGTTTGGACGGCGGCACAGGAATTCAAATATCACAGAGCAATTACAACCATCAATAACATGACAATTCAAACCTAGAAATGCTCCTCAAGGGCTTTTTTTCTACCAGAAAGAATGCACACCTGCAGAAACACTCAGTGCTTGTTGGATGAAACTGGACAAAGTCAAAGATTCTGCAAACAATAGCAGCTAAGTGTGTGTGTGTGTGTGTGTGTGTGTGTGTGTGTGTGTGTGTGTGTGTGTGTGTGTGTGTGTGTGTGTGTGTGTGTGTGCGCGCGCGCGCAATTTTGTCATAATGTCAAGAACATCATTGCAGAAACAGTCTAAAGCGTCAGGACATTATTTTGGGTCCATGTCGGCCACCTCTGAAGGTTCAGTTATTGACACCTTAAAGGACGCGCTGCTGTAACAAGTGTATGAACAGGAGAAGCAGCCATGACATCCCACTGTGGTTATTATGATTCCAGCTCTATCTCTTTTCTTTAGAAAAAAGAAACGTGGAGAAGATGTGCGCCAAAGTTATTATATCTCTGTGTAACTTTTGGTCCTTGTCTGGTTGATGTGGCCATTTTTGAAGGAACTCTAACTCTGCAACCCCGACCGGACTGTTCGGAGGGACGGGTTCTCCATAATTGTTAAAATAAATAAAGACATAACAAAAGATAAAAGTGACAATATATATTAAGTTAAAATGCTTATTGAATGATTGATACGCCCACATTACTAATGCCCCACCCACATCACTAAATTAGTGATCCGCCCACATCACTAAAGCTCCACCCACCTGACAAATACCCCGCCCACATAACTGAATGATTGATCCACCCACATCACTAATGCCCCGCCCACATAACTGAATGATTGATCCACCCACATCACTAATGCCCCGCCCACATAACTGAATGATTGATCCACCCACATCACTAATGCCCCGCCCACATCGCTGAATGATTGATCCTCCCACATCACAAATGCCCCGCCCACATCACTGAATGAGTGATCCTCCCACATCACCAATGCCCCGCCCACATCACCGAGACGCTTCGTCACACAGACGAGGCCCCGACGTTGTTGGAAAGCTCAGGTTGTGCAGTTTCAGAGGATTTGTGCTGCATCTCTGACAAATACTCACAATTCAACCCAGAAGAAGGGATGGGAAATTGGAAACAATTTGCGTCCAATTCTTCACAGTTTCGGCTCATTAACTAAATAGTTTATAGAATATTTAACAACTTTTTGGGCTTTTTCTTTTCTTTCAGCCCACCAACACCATCTCACGTCTCCGTGTCTTCTCTGTGATTCAGCGTTGAAGGGAGGGGGGAGTAACAAAGCATGCCGGCCTGCCAACACCTTTAGTCTATTAGTGGGAGTACAAAAAGGGTCTGTGGTTTCTCCAGTGCTGCCACTGCACTTAAAGGGAAAGTCCACCAAATGATTCACTTTTACAGAGACATCACCACTGTGGGAATAAAGTCCTGTTGAAGAGCAGCTGCACAGACTGACAGAAGTGAACTAAACAAAGTTTCATTAGAAGCCAGGAAATGAAAGGAGGCTCGGCAGGCAACCAAGAGATGAGACACACCGAGGTAGAAGGTGAGAAAGATAAGGGATGAGTCACAGGCCAGTCAGGGTGAACTACACAGCTGCTATCTCAATCTTTAACCTCAGTACTTTACATAAAGTGTAAGGAACTGGTGATAATTGTGCCTCTGCAGATGTGGAGCCATTAATACTGGCTGTGATAATCAACCACTGAAATGTAGAGCTGCCGGTTTCTTTCAAATTTCATACTGGCACCAATATAATGCCCACTTTTTGTGCCATAATAAAAAGAGGCTTCTCAATTAAAGACATTCAA
Organism: Embiotoca jacksoni; assembly: GCF_022577435.1. Lineage (NCBI taxonomy): Eukaryota > Metazoa > Chordata > Actinopteri > Embiotocidae > Embiotoca > Embiotoca jacksoni. The sequence goes on from NW_027185391.1 coordinate 1,379,600, forward strand.
TCGCTAGTACAATAAATTAATTAAATAAATGCGCTGCTTTGGCTCTGATGCAGCCATCTCCCTCAGTCTGACCCACAGACTGGATATAAAAGAGTTCGTAGCTTCAGGTCTGTAAAATGGTTCTGATCCAGAAGTGTCTTCAGCTGCAATACCAGCGAGTGCCACTAGAGGTCGGCTCCAAAAAGCCTCCGGCTCCATAGACTCCCATTCAACTTCTCTCATCAAATCCAAAGTGAATAAAATGTGTCCATCAGTTATCTCGGTGTTGTTAGCTAAAGTCACTCCTTCTTATTAGTTTTCTGGAGGTCCATCTGAAAATAATCCCTCATTCATTAGAAAAGTGTCAGGAGTCCTGTTTTCCTCCGTTTTGCCCCCGATCTCCTCTCCTCCTGTGTCCCCAGTCCCCTGTCTGCTTGTTCTGTGTCCTCCTCTCCTCTCCTCTCCTCTCCTCTCCTCTCCTCCTGTGTCCCCCCCAGTCCCCTGTCTGCTTGTTCTGTGTCCTCCTCTCCTCTCCTCTCCTCTCCTCCTGTGTCCCCCCCAGTCCCCTGTCTGCTTGTTCTGTGTCCTCCTCTCCTCTCCTCTTCTCCTGTGTCCCCCCCAGTCCCCTGTCTGCTTGTTCTGTGTCCTCCTCTCCTCTCCTCCTGTGTCCCCTCAGTCCCCTGTCTGCTTGTTCTGTGTCCTCCTCTCCTCTCCTCCTCTCCTGTGTCCCCTCAGTCCCGTCTGCTTGTTCTGTGTCCTCCTCTCCTCTCCTCTTCTCCTGTGTCCCCCCCAGTCCCCTGTCTGCTTGTTCTGTGTCCTCCTCTCCTCTCCTCCTGTGTCCCCTCAGTCCCCTGTCTGCTTGTTCTGTGTCCTCCTCTCCTCTCCTCCTCTCCTGTGTCCCCTCAGTCCCGTCTGCTTGTTCTGTGTCCTCCTCTCCTCTCCTCTCCTCCTGTGTCCCCTCAGTCCCCTGTCTGCTTGTTCTGTGTCCTCCTCTCCTCACCTCCCGTGGCCACGCCCCTCACCGGTCCCAGCAGATGCAGCCACTCACCCCTGATCACCACCTGCAGGTGTGCTGCATCTCCATGATTACCTCCTCGGACTATATGTACCCTGCCACTGCACTCCTCTGGTGGTCGGGTCATTAGTTAGTCACCCGTCCGTCCTCCGTCCGTCCTGTTCCCGTTCCACCTGTTGGAGTCACCAGTCGGTGGAGTTGCCCTCCCGACTTGGAAGCAAGTGGACACTATAGGTGCCACCTTTTGGTTTGTTTGTTCGTTTGTTTGTTTTTATTTATGGAAATAAAAGACTGTATTTTGGAATTGATACCCAAGTCTGTGAGCCTGCATTTGGGTCCTAGTAAAACACATACCACATAACAAAAAGAAGATTCAAAAAGACCTGTTTTTGGGGGAGTGTCTGTTTGATTGAGATCCGGTCCGCTTGGAGGTGAAGCGCAGCGACGGCTTCACTGATAACAAACTGCGGTGGAGATCCAGAGCGGTGTCGTGTTGCACTCGCACCGGCGCCGAGATGTGTTTGTGTTAAATTAATTGAGGCTCTTCTCTCCTGTTACTGATATTTCATTCTCCACAGGATATTTTTCCAATTGATCTGTTAGGAAGCAGTGGAGGCCGAGGCTGCTCTCCACGGAGTCACGGTGAAACCAAACCACATTAAACACTTAATAACGAGGGCGACTCGGCACCTCGTGGAGCCCTGATGGGGGAGAAGGTACCAGCAGGAAACTGGGCTTTCCTCCGGCTGCTCTGTCACGTCTGCTCTCACATTAGTTGCTTGATAACACTGAAAAGGTTTCTTGGATTAGATGAGTGATGGCTGACTGTTTAGGGCAGAGGAAACCAGCCGGTGTGATCAACCTGTCAAACACCGTGAGGAGCTGAACAGTCAGTTTGTTCACAACCAGATTATGTTTTTCCACACATACAGATATCGGTCCTTCCAGGAGATTGCAAGAATGAACACAAATTCAAGCAAAGTCTTTAACAATTTGCAGGAGTCTGCAATTTAAAAAAATTAATGCGATATTTCCGCAAATGGTTTTAATGGTCTTATTTTCTCCTGCCAAGTTGATTGTATTGAAGTGGAAGGAACACAGATGATTTGCAATTTGTTAAATATTGTTTATGTGGCTTCAATAATAAGCCGAGAGGAACATCAGTCCTCCCTGCTGCTGTCCATGTGCAGGCCTCATCTCCAGCTGTCAGCCTCGTCCCAAAAAAATCATCCATCCTTTAGTTTCTAATCGGATCCGACACATTCCTGAACTTCCACGCGACTGCAGGATCAATCCGGGCCATTACCCCGTCCATGACCTCTGACCCCTCAGGCTCCGTCTTGAGTCAACCTTGGGCTCCCGGGGGATTTCATTTGCTCTACGCACCTGTCACACCGTTCCTGAGTGAAGGCTGTGCAACTAAAGCCGAGACAATCTGACATTTCTTCAGATGGGAAAAACCAGCCCCCTGGCACAGCTCATCTCCCTCGGTGTGGGTTTAATCACTGGGCCTGTAGCGACGGAAAAATATTTGTCTTCAGTTGTATTACATTCGCAGTCGGCCTAAATGTTTGCACCAAATTAATGAGGTGTTTTGAATTTAATGTTACGCCTGCGTCCCTTTTTCCACATAAAAGATCCCTCACACACCCGTGAAATCACAACCACAGGCATCAGACAGGGACTGGCAGCTTTTATTGCTATTTGCTAACGGCATTTGAAACACTTGTTCAGGACCACGAAGGACTCGAACCAAACTGCCCTTCTCTGAGCACAGATCTGAACACGCTGCACAATAAAGACTCTCCGTGATGAACCCTGCTCTTTGCTCACTGATGGGGCGAGCATGCCTCGTGTTGTACTGGGATATCCCGTTACACACACCTGCATCGGAGAGGGAGAAACAGCACCGGCGGTTTTTGTGCATGTGAAAGGTCAACATGCACAAAAAGCATTAACTGGATTGTTTCAAGTTCTGCTTCTGACAAGAGCCTCTCAGACGGGCCAGGCTGATCACAGGAGCTGCTCGGGGGAACGTCTCCGGAGAGCGGTGCTCACATTAGTCCTTCAAAAAGGAAAACTACACACTAAATCTCACTTTTCTTTCTTAACTTGCAATTTTTTCTAATTCACGCAATTCTACACAAAAAAAAACAACATGACATTGACATTATTGAGAAAATCTGCCGCAAAAATCTAACTTTTGTCATCAAAACAATCACAAAAAACCTCTGAAATCCTGGAGGGGCTGACTAACAGAGGGAGGGGGTGTTGTAGGTAACTGTAGGTCACACATCACATGACAGTAAAACTCTGAGACCCTGAGGATGAAACCAGGTGACTGGTCGGTCCGACTTTCAGTCAGGAGACAGGCTGGAAACACAACGCTGCAACTTTCATGTGTACGTGAAGGAAAACGGTCAATCTGCTTACTGGGAACCCTGAGAATGCTTTAATCCAGCTTCATCTTTCCTCTGGTTGCTCAGGCCTCTCACCGAGTTGTGGATTTATTTGTGGAGGTTGAACATGTGATGGAATTAAGTGTCTAAACAGCAAAGAATTCACAAGTCAGCTGATGATTTTACACATGAAACCATCACTCAGGATGGACACTGCACTGTCCACCTCAGTCTGTCTGCTCGATACCTCGCTCTGCTACAGGGAACAACCCTCTGGCCTGTTGGTAATCCTGTAAACCAACGACATGTTGGGCAGCACTAAGCCCAGGATGCAGCGATGGTGCAAAGTAGTGTCGGGGGGAACTTAGTGTGGGGGAACATTTGCACGTGAGGAGGCGAGCCCTGGTATTAAAAGGAGGTTATTGTTTTCAGGGATTATGAAAACTGTAACACGCAGATAACAGAAAGGGAGAATGTGGACTGAAATAGTCGGTCTACATCCGATGAGTCAGACGAGCTCTACGGTGATGAACAGTATCTGCAATGAGCTAATAGAGCCCAATGTTTTGGTCCTGCACTGGGTTTATAACGTGTAAATATAATTCATGATGCAGCTGAGAGTCCAAACAATGATGCTTGATCTTAATTACAGCATTAGGCTAAGCCTATTACTGAAATATATAAAGAAATGACTGACAATGGCAGATACCAAGAATGAAAATGAACAAAGCACCATGGTGGTCGATTTTCACTGGAATAATCTGATATCGATTCATAAATCCTGAGATTGATCTTTCAGCCACTGATGTTCAGACGCTCCACTCGGGTGCCGTTGTTGTTGAATAAAAGGTGCATTAATGTGACTGCTTTGGGGTCTATTCTCAATGTAAACTTTAATATTATTAATAATGCACTATGTTAGAGGGTTCTGGGTACAATTTACAGAATTAGTTCTCTGAAATTCTGTTTCATATCCAAGCAAAATCAGTATTGTAACTTAAATTTCTCTAACAGAATTAATATCAAATCGATGCAAGAGCATCATTTCTGTTAGATTCCTGCAGCTATTTTCATACAAAGAAATGGAAACAATTATACATAATAATTGCAGTCAACTCAAGTTATTGCAATCAGGCGATTATGAATAATTGTGACCGGCGGAGTCGCTGTGGGAAGCTGTTGGAAACTCAAGAGACATAACGGTGATATGAAGATCCAGGCAGCAGCGACGGACACATCCACAGAAGTGACTAACACACATGAACAAGACGGCTCACTGCTGGTTTGATCAGAAGGATGGATGAATGAATCACATGCTGTCAGATCAGATCCAAACCCAACAGAACACCATGGAGCGACGTGATTGACAGCTGGAAGAAAGCTGTTCATTCCTCCACAAGACTTTCACACACTCTGACAGTCTATGACGAGCAGCATTCAAGCCTTACTAACACACACTTCCATCCATCACCCAGTCAGACCGGTCCGGTGCACGTGTGAAGGCCCAGTCCACTGAATGCATGATATTTTTGGAATTTGTAGATGTGTAATATGTCACAACACTGCCTCTGCAAAAAAACATTCAGCTTCCTCTATTGTGAGCCCGTATCTAACACGCGGTTCACACAGGAAGCACTCACACTTTATACCACAGCTGTTGTGCATCTTCCTCTGTGCAGTCACCATCGCTGTCCTGTGTTGGAGCTGCATGCAGCACTCAGGGACATCAACCCTACCTCAGACGTCTGCTCACTGCGACCATGAAGGGGTTATAAACCATGAGTGACACATCAGTAATCAGCAAGGTGACCAGACAGAGTGTGTGTGTGTGTGTGTGTGTGTGTGTGTGTGTGTGTGTGTGTGTGTGTGTGTGTGTGTGTGTGTGTGTGTGTGACTCATGCATGCAGGAGTATGAATCCCCTTAGTGAGGCAGTGAGACACAGTGTGGGTCGTCAGCAGGCCGGTCGAAGACTCTTCCAGGACCACGCTGATGTTCTGGAGCTGCAGCGATAACAACCAACGCTGCACCGCTGATTATTCTTTACATCATCTTATATTGTGCTTTCCAAGGATTTTTGTTTATTACTTTCCCGGACATGAAACTTAATTCATGGCAGTAAATGCTACAGCCAAAGACTTTACTTAAAATATATTGATGATATCTAGCAGATGTTGTGATGTAATCCTCCTCATAGATTACTACATAGAGCAGGTCTTCTGTGGAAATTCACTTTCATACTGTGAAACTAAAGCAGATCAGCGGCTGTATGGAAGGAAAGTACACAGAGCAGTCTGCAGCTTGATTTATTCAGACTCAGCTGGAAGTGGGTCGCTCCTTCAACAGGGTGGAAAACATTTGTTTTCATCAACTATGGAGCCGCTGCACTACATGTCTGTTGTAATATCAATATCATTATTGCATGTTGTATTGCGTAATGGACAAATGCTGTGTTTATTAAGAATAATGATAATGCTATAAATCTTACCAAGTAAACAAAGATTAAGAAATGAAACTGTGTGATGGTTATCTCCATATTTACCCAGCGTTAGAGACACATACTGCATTGACTGCTCTGGAGCTGGAAAATATGAGGTGTCAGATGTTTGTGTTGAATCTGAAACTATCACTATCAATTCATTTAACTGTTTCGGCTATTAAAAAGCCACAAAATTCTGAAAACGCCAATCACCAAGATGACAACTCCTATTTTTTTTGTTTTAACCAACCAAATAGGGAAAGATATTTGATTTAGTTAAATATAATCAATTTACTTTCCCAGTATTTCATCATGTCAGCAGTGCTTCTTCTTTAGAGGAAGTTATTCTGCTAAACGAGTGACTTAACTGATCAGAGCATAAAAAAGGAAATTGAATGTTTACAATACTTATGATCTTCTGTGTCAGTTTAAAAGTTGATAGCAGGAATTTGCTGCATAACGCCACACAATAACTTTACTGCCTTTATCAATTAAATACACCGATTTATTTGCATCTAAATCAGAATTAGACAGTGTGAACTTTGGGCTGCTTGCATGCAACATTTACACTATAGGAGCCACAATAAAAGGTCCATTCTTTTCCCCAAGTCGCCAGGGAAACCTGAGCAATGTGTGTGGGTGGTCACCCTACTGTTCCTGGACACTTCTCATCAACAGCCCTATTTTCTGTTTCCAACCATCGGGACTTTAATGTCTTTAGTATTTTAGAACACATGACTAAACATTAAAAAAGGCAATAAAGAGGTAAAAAGAAAAAATCCTGATGTGTGAGCAGTGGACTTTGTGAGCTGCAGACAGGCTGCGTCCTCCCAGTGTGATCCATCAGTGGAGAGTTTCACACTGAGAGGTGCAGCAGATGTGCTGATGTCTCCGGCTATCAGCATTACTATTCTGGGAGGGTTGATGAATGTGGACCCCCACGTCACCGAGTCCTTGAGCAGCGAGCACCCTTTGGAGGAACCTCATAAATATAGACCCCGCTCTGCAGTGTGAAACCCCGGCCGGGCTCGGCGGTCACACAGCTGCTGGGCTGAATGTAATAATTGTGATGCGGCGGTGGGTGTTCTGTTCAGACACGGAAATGAGAGTCTAAGTGAGCTGGAGCCCAACTGATCCAGCTCTGCAGCTGTGGAGGCCGAGAACAAATACTCTGAATTCAACTGGACTCTAGTCTTTAGTACCCCCCCCCCCCCCTCCACCCGGGACCACCTGCTCACAGCAGATGTGCTCCTGGCTACTGAGACTGGCACACTGTGCCCCTGAATGGCCACTGCAGACTCTTCTTTCAGCCGTCTTGGACTGCTGGAAACATTCACCTTTGTTGGTTTGAAGGTTATTATCTATTTGTTTTAAGTCCATTTCAGAGCTAGTCCTACATCTGCAAAAAAAATAAGCAACTAAGGGGAATATAAAAGTCATCAATGGCAATAGTTAGGCTGTTAACTGTCAGGAAATTGGTGATATAATATGTACCACGATATAAGCAATGTTCATCATAATGCAATACTGTAAGCAAGGCGATATATTTGTGATTTTGTTTCATTAAAACTGTCAAAGAACACACCAGATGCAGAAATCTGAGTAAAGAAGTTTACCTTTTTTTTGTACAATCAGACCAGTGGAATCTGCATTTGCATTTATTATAGTTCACGTAACATTCAGCATCTTGGCACTATTTATTGTCTATTCAAAACAAATGAATTTGCATGTAAACTGTTAATAGAAAAATGTATGCAATGTTTATGAGAATCAATGAGAAACCATAACATCACTATAGTCAGGTGTTTCTATATTTTTGTGAACCCAGTGCTTGAAATCGGTGCTCACCAGTATGCAGTACCTACATAATAGTTCCTAAATAAACTGCATTACCCAGGAGGCACCACGTGATGCTCACCTGCCTGCTGAAACATTACCTAAAGGCTAATGTGAACCGACACGTTCCCACTCCCACACATTCCCACTTCCACACGTTCCCACTCCCACACGTTCCCACTCCCACACGTTCCCACTCCCACACGTTCCCACTCCCACACATTCCCACTTCCACACGTTCCCACTCCCACACGTTCCCACTCCCACACGTTCCCACACATTCCCACTCCCACACATTCCCACTTCCACACGTTCCCACTCCCACACATTCCCACTCCCACACGTTCCCACTCCCACACGTTCCCACACATTCCCACTCCCACACATTCCCACTTCCACACGTTCCCACTCCCACACATTCCCACTTCCACACGTTCCCACTCCCACACATTCCCACTTCCACACGTTCCCACACGTTCCCACTCCCACATGTTCCCACACGTTCCCACTCCCACACGTTCCCACATGTTCCCACTCCCACACGTTCCCACATGTTCCCACTCCCACACGTTCCCACATGTTCCCACTCCCACACGCTCCCACACGCTCCCTCACGCTCCCACTCCCACACGTTCCCACTCCAAAGGCCCGCCAGAGACCCTAGACTGTATTTATTATCAGGATGAAAGTTTTTTTTTTTAACAACTAAAACACAGCAAACAGCTCTTTGTCTGTACACGACAGTACAAAGGAGGAAATAACAACAGTAGCAACGAAATGGACAAACTCTTGAGGTAGTAAACAGAACATTGTCATTATTACTACATTGATTAGCGACAGCGTTGTTAGTCCCCCTAAAAACATCTAGTAAAATAAAATGTCTACTCCATCCAACAGCACAAGTTAATTGTCTGGTGTTCCTTCTGACTGGTTTTGGACTTGACTTCTGGCCCAGTTCATAAGAGAACAGCTGCAGTCACCGTCGGTCGGCCAGGAATGCCGTGATTTCCTGTATCCATTTCAAATTAAAAGCCCTCCAGCATACACGGTTCAGTCACACACGAGATTTTGAGACTTGAGAAAATAAATGTATACTGTGAGCCCCCAACCACATGAAGAAGAGTACTGCCACTTATTTTTTTCCACGTACTGGGACGTAGCAGCAGCAAATAAAAACACTCCTCTCTGAACATGATGGAAAAGCAAAGTGTCTTTATCCAGTTTTTGGACTTCATTGTGGATGAAATGCACTCGGCAAAGAAAATATGTTTCTGTATGTGCAACGAAATCATGTCACCAAAACATCCACATGTTAATACTTTACATGACCAACATGATTACCTCAGGCAGGATCATCTTTTCCAACCCTGGCTGCACTCACAGGCCAAAACACTTACATATGTAACCCCAACACATCCCATTAGCCGCAGTTGTACTTAACCTCAAAGCCAAACTCTATTAAAAATACTGCAATTAAATGGTGCCTCGTTTATCAGACAAGGAGCACAGTTCACTCAAAGTCTACGACGGGTTTCGTTAATGTTCTGGTCGCCGGGTTAATTCGGCATCCCTGTCTGGACCACTGAGGCTACAGATGCCCATCAAATGTCAACTTTATATTTCACAGTTCTCGCCAGCAGCAGCGAGCTGTCTGCATTGAACAGACAGGGCCAGTGAGTCCAGCACCGAGGACGTGTTCGCAGACGGTTCTGCTGAGATCCGTGCAGCCGGGTGACCCGGCCGTGTGTCGAGGGAAGAGGTTGCCTCGAAAATGTCCCCGGTGCGCTTCAAGGTGTGTACCCTCCAGGTGTGTACCCTCCAGGGGTGTACCCTCCAGATGTGTACCCTCCAGGTGTGTACCCTCCAGGTGTGTACCCTCATCAAAGCAGACTTGTGATGCAGTTCGGTGCGCGAGCGCGGCACGTTCCGGACATATGTCCGTCAACGCAGCCCGCGACGTGTTTATTGGGCTGAATGAGTGGTTCGACCAGCCGGGGTCGGTTCTGCAGCCGTTACAGCGAACTACCAAACACCCTCCGATTATGTAACCACAATTTAGGAGGAACACTTATGCTGACGCCAAGAAAACGACGTATTACGATTATTCAAACGGCCGCTGACAAAACTGAGTTTAATGGTCGCAGCTCCGGAGCGGAGGGGAGGAGAGGAGGGGACATTACAACACCACGGCGCCAAAAACATACCTAATGCTGCGGAGACGGCGCGGGAGACCCGGGCTAGTCGGTCACAAAACCTCCACCGAATCCAGGTCCAATGTCTGGCCAGTCCCTGCCGTCCTCTGGACTCACTTTCCGGGCATTTTCAGTGTACACAGACCGTGTGAGTCGCACGGTTGACAGGCTTGTTGCGCCGCTGGTCGACTGGAGGCGAGATACCGAACAGCCTGCTGCAACGGAGCCGAAAGAAGAGCTCTGATTGGTCCAGAATTCAGAGAGGGTTGCGTGTCAGAGCTCCTGATTGGTCCATATGGTGTAGGGCGGTACAACAGCAGATTTAAAAGCACAGTACAATATGGACTTGGTGTCCAGACTGAGCAAGAAGTCAGTGATTAAATACCTCCCGTAGTATCAGAGCGCTGTTGTTTAATTTAATTTAACTTTATTCTATTTGATTTGTATATACTGTGCATTTTTTTAATTTTTTTTTTAATATTTTGTACTTTAACTACCTCTATTTGTATTCTGTAATTTTTGTTGCTTTTGCCTTGTATCTTTCTATGCTGCTGTAACGGAAAAATGTCCCCTTATGGGATCAATGAAGTATTTCTATCTATCTATTATCGATCTATCTATTAATCGATAGATAGATCGATCCATCCATCCATTATCTATCTATCTATCATTATCTATCTATCTATTAACTATAACTATCTATCTAGTTTTTTGGGGGTTTTTTTAAGTGATGATGTTATTGTTGGTGGAACAATTTGCTGAATAAAACTGACACGCATGTATTCAAACAGAAAGTAAAAAGAAAATGCAGGCTGAAGTCAGACATGATGAAAATGGAGTCATGTGAGTTTTGTATGTCTGTGGTCGGCCTCAGGTGTTGCTCCACATCTCAGCTCCACAGCCAGAGTTCATGTGAACTCGAACTGTTACTCTGCCGCTCAGCACCTCGTGAGCTGAACCTCAGTTTAGGTCGGGCCCAGCACAACACCGAACCGGGAGGGGTTTAAAACACAGGTGGGCTGCAGGTTTGGTTGAACTACAGCTAAATTGGACCTAAAGCAGCTAATTGAGCCCCCCATGGTGCAGTTTGTAGAGTACATAAAGTATGGTTGCTAACTTGGGCCAATTTTTGCTGTGTGGCTATTTTAGTAAATATGTAAATAAAACGTGTAAAAAGACCGTAACATTTGAATGCATCATTCGATGTCATTATTTTACTTGAAAATGAGCGTGTTTTTATGCACACAATAATAAACCTACTGATCCCTTCTATCCAACAGCAGAACAGTGGTGCTTAGTGAACAATAAACACAGACAAAGTGCTGCGTTCAGCGACACCTGCAGCTTCCTCGGCGGCTGCAGTTAGAAAACAGCTTGGTGGTCTTTCTTTTAGCTGCGTTGTCATGACGGCAACTGCTGAGGGTGAAAAGTGTCCCGAGTGTCTTCAGTTTCATGCCAGTTTTGAGGACACCATCAGAGTACAGCAAGTTTCTATACTTGACAGTGTGAACGGACTTATGCACTCAAAATAGTGACTTAAGTATAAGTACAGGATTCTGTTATGAGGTGGTGTTTACCAGGACCCAAATGCAGGCTCACAGACTTAGGTATCGGTTCCAAAATACAGTCTTTATTCCAATAAACTAAAACAAACAAACAAACAAACACAAGGCGGTACCTACAACGTCAATCTGCTTCCCAGTCGGGAGGGCAACTCAACTGACAGATCCGGGGAGACACGGCTGGCAGGGCAGCCGGCAGACCAGCGGACAGGACCGCTGGAAGAAACGGAGTCAATAATCCTCCGAGTCGGGAGGGCAACTCCACCGACTGGTGACTCCGACAGGGAGCTCCGCAGGAGGAACAGAAGCCGGCGAAACGTGAACGGAGGACGAACAAATGAACCAACAACCAGAGTTGTGCAGGGGCAGGGTACATATAGTCCGGGGAGGTGATCAGGGAGATGCAGTACACCTGCAGGTGGTGATCAGGGGTGAGTGGCTGCAGCTGCTGGGACCGGTGAGGGGCGTGGCCACGGGAGGTGAGGGGCGTGGCCACGGGAGGTGAGGAGAGGAGGACACAGAACAAGCAGACAGGGGACTGAGGGGACACAGGAGGAGAGGAGAGGAGGACACAGAACAAGCAGACAGGGGACTGAGGGGACACAGGAGGAGAGGAGAGGAGAGGAGAGGAGAGGAGAGGAGGACACAGGACAAGCAGACAGAGGACTGAGGGGACACAGGAGGAGAGGAGATCGGGGGCAAAACAGGACTCCTGACAGATTTAAGTCTGTCTTGAACAGGATCCAGTTTTAAGGGAGGGTTTGGAACCAAAGGGTTTCTGGTTTTATTCCTCGAACTACCAAGAGAAAAACATCCATGACTGACGTGTCCTTGTGCAAGGCCCTCGCCCCCTCTCCCCCTCCCCCACTGCTCAGAGTGTGTGTGTGTGTGTGTGTGTGTGTGTGTGTGTGTGTGTGTGTGTGTGTGTGTGTGTGTGTGTGTGTGTGTGTCAATGCAGAGGTCAAATTCCTGTGTGTGAATCATACTGCAAACTGTGTAACATACTGGAAAGTAAAATTAGTATTCTAAGCTGATACTGTGCTTTAGAGGTGCAAAACAACGGCTTAAAGGGCCACGGGGCAGCTTCCTGGTTTTTCAGTGTTTCATTTGCCTTTTCTCTGCATTCAATGAGGATAATTATTCATCTGGAAATCCAGGTGAGGCAGAGACAGAATAAGAGTAATGTTTTCATCCTGGTGTAGGAATGGTGCCTGTACATTACATGAGCTGATGTCTCTTTTCATTCACGTTGGCAGGCTGTGTCCCATAAAGGAGACGGAAATCCCTCAGTGAGCAAACGCAGTTATCTTTGCCTGAAGGTCGGAGACGGAGCGCGGCAGCGGGACTGAAAGCACATCAGGCCTCAGAGGGTAATCGGAAGGGCACATCAAGCCTCACAGACACAGATTGCTTTTCTGTTTCGGAAATATTTCTCATGGCAGTGAAAGCTTTGAAGGCAGCGACAGAGAAAAGATGGCCAGTGATCAATGATGCCATTATTGAGGACGCTCTGGTTTCAGTCACAGCGAACAATCAGCAGAGACCAGCACTCAGCATCTCCAGCAGGGTTCAAAAGTGCACGTTAACCGATACGAGCAGAGAAAACTGAGAGCAAACAATACGGCTCGCAACGATATGAGATGTTTAGAGGCTGATTTTGAAATAAAGTTGCAGATATTCAGCATTGTGAATTTGATTTGTTTTATATTTTATACCCAAAGGAAATGTACTCTGTCACGAGACACTTTTATTTCAGGTCTTTGAATTTACACCAAAGTTCTTTAAAATGTTCAAAATTATAAATAGGTGAATAAAACGTGAAGAAACAAAGAATGTAACTGCATCATCTCTTGTCTGTGAATCTGTGGTCAGACAGTAACTTTCTTCATATCAGATGACCGGATATCTGATAGTTATTTAAATATTTAATCAGTGTATTGATCCATCCAACCTCCCAGCCAAACATATGGACAGTTGATGGACAGTTGACACCTTTCGGACACTAAATAAGACAACCAGTGTCATACGGTGTTAATTGCAACAACAGCAAGAGGTTTGATACGATGTGGTTTGACCAACACTCATATTTCCCCACGAGACTCATTTACAGCTGTGCAGTAACGAGGCACCGTGTGTGACTGCAGATTATTTCTTCATCTTGATCTGAGATTCTCCACCGTCAAGGTCATCATCCACCGACGGGCTGCAGAGGGAGACGAGGGCAGAAACAGCTGCTGGCACAGTGCACTCCCTGGACACGCTGTTACTGGGGGGCCTGACGAGTGTGAGACCGGATGGGAGTCATGATGAAAGGAAATGTGTGGCGTCCAACAATGCCAATCTCCTCAGGGGGGAGGAGCGGAGGTCGAGGTGTTGAGGTCACCAATTACTCATAGAAACTACAGAAACTAGAGTTTGTATTTTGTAGTACAGGACAGCGAGAAGAGGATTAAATAAACAATATAGTGCAACATAAGAAAGTAAACTTTCACGAGTATTGAACAATTCTGAGGTACTTGTACTTTTGTCTGATGCTGCTTTATAAACTCACTACATTTCAGAGGAGAATAGATGCATTACTTCAGATGAAGATATATAAAGTGAATAAAATGCATATTATTGTATCAATAATGTGAAGTTGACATCACACCGTGTTGAGTTCTGGATAATGCAGCATGTTCAGAGGCTCCGGCTCCCTTTCTGTCTGTGAGCTGGAAGCTGTCATGATTTAGGAAAATAAACCTGCAGGATCTTCAGTTTATTCACACTAATCTATAAAATCACTTCCATTTCTACCAAATCATAAATATCTGCCTGTGAATGAGCAGATTTTGTGCATTAGCTGCAAACCTTTCATGAGCTTCTAGGGATTTGTGACTTTCAAACTGAGTGTTTGCAGTCCAATGATGAGATCATTTAGTGTGCCGGTGTGTGAGTGCAGGAGGCCTGTGATGGATCTGTGTTGTTCATTCTGTATCTCCAGCAGACTCCTTTTTCTCTCTCTGCTCTCTTCTCCGTCAGCTTCAACCCTTTTAACCGTTTACATTTGTTGCCAAAGGACTCTGACAGTACAATCACAGCGCCCTCCTCACAAAACGGTGTCCTGTCCCAACATGCAATGCAGCAGGATATATGAATACAACATCATTACCTTTAGTTTTATATTGTAAGTAGAGTTTTGCTCATACCAGCATACTTTATTGAAGTAAGGTTTTGAAAGCAGGATTTTTTTGTTTTAACACGGTAATCTTACGATTACGATATTTCTATTTTTACTAAAGTAAAATATTCTCGCCATGAAATGAATATAGTTCTTGTCCCCATCTCTAGTTTGGACAACAGAATAGGACTTCAAACATGTCTGACTTTTATTTCCAGCTGCCTGTTTTGCAACAATCATCTTCTCATTTTTGTATTTTAAAGGCTGACTGATCAAAACCAGCTTCACAGTACAAGTGTGTTATTTTCCAGAATTCAGGAGGAACTCAGAGAAATGTTCAGCTCTGAAATGATCTGCATGTCTGTGAACTTTGTGACGAGCGGTCAGGATGGTGTGCAGTCATTCATTCATTCACCTCTGAGGAGGATCGGGCTGTTTTCTACAAAGAATGTATTCACGATTGACAGAACGATTTCCCGGCTTCGCCCCGAGTCTGTCTGTGTCCGTGTTTGTTGTTTTACAGCACAAATGTCTCTTGGCAGAGACGTCCCAACAAAGAGCACGCAACACTGCACATGTCCAAATGTAACTCTCAGGATCTACGTAAAAACAAACAGACTTCACTGCAGCTGCAGAGTTTCTCCTCAAACACTCTGTTCAAATGATCTCGCTTCACAGCATGATTCGTTTCTGCAACAGCTCGACGAATCAAGTTCATTTTATGTCTGCAGCCTGGAATCAAGAATCACTGCGTGAGTAGCTACGCACAACGACAGCATGCTCACACAGGAGAGACAGAAATCAGACATCAGAAATGCAAGTGTACTTTAATAATTCTTCAACAATTTCACCATATTATTCCTTTTAGACCCAAATATCATCAAGATTAAATAAAGAATAATGTTATCTTGTGATAAGGACGGATCCTTTCAGGGTTGTGTCTGGCCAGAGAAGGACATTAAGATGGTAAAAGTCTTTTGTTCTTTCTATCTGGGACAGATCGGATGTAATAACTCACATTTTTATTCGTTCCTTTCATGTCGATTACTTATAAAAGTATTTTTATGTCATAAACTGTGTAGAAGGATTGTACGCTTCCATCAGGCTATTCACACATTCCTGAAGATGAGAGCAGACGATGGAGCATCAGGGACTGTTGCTGTTGTTTCAGACGGTTGTTGCAGACAGTAAAAGTCTTGCTGACAGACACAATAACACACGTTGCTACAGATATTAATCACCAGCTGCTTTCAGTTCTCCTCAGAAAACCGCAGCATGCAGATGGACAGACAGTCGCTTCACAGAGTCTTCACACCTCTGCATATGTCCAATTACATAGTATGTTAAAGGTAGGACGCCAAAAGTACCAGGATGTTCTACTACATCCGGTCATATTCTGCAGGTCAGCATGATACTCTGGATGTTCTGACCCACAATCCTTTGCAGCGGGAGATGCGTCACATCGACTGAGCAGCACAGACAGTTGGTGGCGCTAACGAAGAAAAAGAAGGAGAAGAAGAAGAAAGAGAAGAAGAAGAAGAAGGAGAAGAAGAAGAAGGAGAAGAAGGAGAAGGAGAAGAAGAAGAAGGAGAAGGAGAAGAAGAAAGAGAAGAAGAAGAAGAAGGAGAAGGAGAAGAAGAAGGAGAAGAAGAAAGAGAAGAAGAAGAAGAAGGAGAAGAAGAAAGAGAAGAAGAAGAAGAAGGAGAAGGAGAAGAAGAAGGAGAAGAAGAAGGAGAAGAAGAAGGAGAAGAAGAAGAAGGAGAAGAAGAAGAAAGAGAAGAAGAAGAAGAAGAAGAAGGAGAAGGCGGAGAAGAAGAAGGAGAAGGAGAAGAAGGAGAAGAAGAAGAAGAAGAAGAAGAAAGACCTGGAGACCTCTGCTGGGTTGACATGACGAATGATAAGAAGACAAACTGACCAGAACCATGACAGACAAAGTTTCTGTGACATGCACATTTTTAAGGAGCATCATCACTGCCGTCACCATCTTTACAAGACAACAGGGCCGAAGAGATGTCGTTCTTCACTTCGTAGGATTCAGATTTCATCACCATCGAACTGTTTTTCTGTGGGCATATTTTTTCTAACAGGAACAATGAAACATATATGAACTGAGAGCTGCAACAAAGGGCTGCAGTCTAGGGTCAACTCATCATACCCACTCCTCAGTGACTGTACAGCTTTTTAAACATCCTGGTCAGAGTTTCTATATTCATCAATACAATCGCTCCTTTCAGAGTTTGTTTGCTTTTTCCTTCATGTTCATGTGTTTTCTTCTCATCAGAAGTTGGTCATTTCTTGCATGGAGTCTACAAATTGCTTTTAGGGTTCGTTGAAAAGTCTTTTCTCTCCTTTAGTTCACGTTGTCCTACTCTCACTCTTATTGTTCCAGACGGCTTTTTTTATCTGATGCGATATTTGATGTATTGTTGTTCTGGAATATTTTATACTTGTAACTGTCTTTTCTTTTGGCACTACAGTGTCACCACAGAACTGAATGCAGCCTGTAATCTGTCAGTAGTATTGTGTAAACTCTGGTCCCAGTCTGTGTCCAGGAAGCAGCCACCAACCTCCTCCTCATTCCCGTCACCGACACCCACCGTCTCTGAGACAGGTTGGCTATAACTGGGACCTGAAGATGGGAAATAACTGGATGAAGTTCTGATCCAGACTTCAAAGGCGGTCCAATCAGTGTAATGCATCTTCAGCATTTCTCCACTATCATTATTGTGAGTATAATCCGTTTCACACTGACTGAAGTCCTGCAGTGCAGATATCGGTGCTTCAGGCGCCTTCTCTCATTTTTGGTAACACAGTGTTGGACTTTAACAAATGAGTTCACGGTCCTGACTGACCATTAAACAGGCATCTGTTCCATGTCATCTGATGTTTGCGGGGCTTCAACAAGGCCACAGTCAGAGACTTGTTCTGAAGTCGCTCCTGTTGTCTTGGTTCACTGTCCGTTGTTTCGGTCTCTGGAGCAGGTTTTTCTTCGAGGACCTCTCTGTGTTTGTTTCCTTCTGCTCTGACCAGCATTAGCATGATGCTACCACGGATGAGCAGAGTTGGAGTTCTGTCCGTCGGGTTCATGTCCTGTCTCATCTTTTTCCTCATCGCTCTCAGTCTTTTAAATGTCGGTCATGCTTTTTACTTCCATCTACAACGTATCAGCTCCACCACAGAGCTCTGACTGATAGGGTGCTGCTGAGATGTTGTCCTCCCAGCAGGTTCTCCATCCCTGAGGACCTCAGAGGTTCTGGAAGAGGGACCATTGGGTTCTCGGTCTCCTCCCTGAGGAAGGCCCTAATCGCTCTAAGAAGAGTCCAGAGGATCAAAAGCTTATTTTTCTTTCACAACACTGAGGCCTCTGTTCTGGGAATCAAAGCCCTGCAAGTCCTTTCAGTTTCAATCATGTGTCAGACACATTCAAAGATAACTAAAACGTACAGGTGAGCCTGACCAGAGTTTGGGGTCTGAATACTTTTCCAAAAAAAAGGATTTCAGGTTTTGATTTGCAATAATTTTGAAAAAATGTAAAAAATGAAGTTCAATCTACAACACAATAAAAGTGAATCACTCTGAATCCATTGTAATATACGGTACATACTATATATACTGTATTCACAAGAGTGACATTTTCACAGTAGCAATGATTACATGCTGATGTTTAGCAGGTATAATATTTACATTGTTTATTTATGAATTTAGCATCCAAACAATTGCAGAATTGCAATTTTTATCATGCAAACCTGTCTGCAGGTTGTGCCCCTGCAGGGCCGGACCTGTGTCTCGCCCTTCTACCAGTAGGAGTAATTTAAATATCACATGCTGCACCATGATCTCTACAGCTGTAAGACGGAGGATAAACCGTCACAACACCAATGAAATGACTTGTAACCGTCCTGCACTACAGGTTTACAATGAAATAAGCACAAATCTGCATCCGATGGTGGCCACTAGAGAAAAGTCACACTTACAGAGTGAACGTTGTGGGAGCGATAAACATCTGCAGTGACAGAAACATCCGCTGTCGATGTTCTACAGATAAACTCTGATACTGGGGAAAAATTCGTACCGGATTCAAATAACTTCTTTTGTCTCACTTGAAAACCACAGAAAGCTGGAGCGGACACATTTGCATTAAACCAGTAGTTCGCACTGATAAAAATAAGATCAAATGAACTACATGAACATTTTTAGAACGGTGCCTTTCATCCTTGTAAATATTCTTGTCTGTCATTTTGTGCTTCAAAGGACGGCTGAAATCAAACGTCCTGTAAACAGCTTTCCAGACAGCAGCAGTAACAGAAAAGGCAGATTAAAGAGATGTGTGGAGTCTGGTGGTGTACGACAGGTTTTATTCTGCTTTCAGACATCAAGTAACAGTTTTCCACATTTTCATCTCCATCTAATGGTACATATTAATGTTACGTGAGCTGAGAAAATAAAATCTCTATTTTTACTTGCAAGTATGAGCGATTCCAACAGCTTAACCACACATGATGTTAACATTATGATATCAGTATCATAGAGACGTACTGATGAGCTGAGTGAAAGTACAGACGTGATCATGTGGCAACAGAGTTACTACTAATACTGTATTTGACATCGCTGATCTTCTACAGGATCAAAGGATTTCTCATGTTTTTCCTGTTAAAACCAAACCTCAACCATCAGTGATGTCATCATCCATCAGTGATGTCATCGTTGGTTTGTGAACGTTATGAATCCTCCAGTTCAGATTCAGATTCTGTCCGTCACCATCTTTGCTAGTTCGGAGCGGTTTGGAGCAGGAAGTGACCATATTTGGATGAGCTGGGGGAGGAGCCAGCGGTGGATCTGACCGATCTGATTGGAAACCTGACGATACTACGTCCCGCCCACCGATAGCTGTAACCTGACTGCACCACAGGCCTGTCAATCAAACAGACACGCCCCCAAAAACAGGTCTTCTTGAACCTTCTTTTCTAATGAATGAGGGATTATTTTCAGATGGACCTCCAGAAAACTAATAAGAAGGAGTGACTTTAGCTAACAACACTGAGATAACTGATGGACACATTTTATTCACTTTGGATTTGATGAGAGAAGTTGAATGGGAGTCTATGGAGCCGGAGGCTTTTTGGAGCCGACCTCTAGTGGCACTCGCTGGTATTGCAGCTGAACACTTCCGTATCTGAACCATTTTACAGACCTGGAGGCTACGAACTCTTTGATACACAGTCAGTGGTTAAAACGTTTCATATGTTGTCTATGCACACTTGTTTTGGTTGTTCGTATTATTACAGCTTAACTTGACTTTTGTCCACTTCATCACACTTATGCGTAAAAAGTTTTAAATCCATAGCATGAGTAATAAGTAGCTGTCACTTTAAAAGTTGAATGAATTTGACTGACAAGAGATTCGGAAAATATTTGGGAAAAAAACTAAAAGGAAGCTGGAAGACACGAAAGCATTAGAAACCAGAAACTGGAGGGAAATGTCTCCGCTGAACGTTTCCTGGATGGATTACTACAAATTCCACAGAAGAAAAACAAGATGGGGTTTAACAGTAGGAGAGACTCCAGCATGGCCAAAGCCTTTGATCCCCTCCCTCCTCTGTGTCAGTGGTATCCTTGCTCTCACATGCAAGCTGCACAGACCCAACTGAACCAGAGCTGCAGATCTCAGTACTGCTTTTCTATTGACTGAATTGAAATAGACCCATATTGGAGGGATCTGGCGCCTCTAACTTATAACGCCTTCATGAACAACAAAACGTCCATAGAGACACCAATGTGCTGAAGAAGCATCATGTTGCAGACGTTACTATCATTAGCAGCTGGTGCTAAATATCACTGCTCACCTCCATTCAACACTGTTAAAACTAGAAGGTTCGTTTACATTAACTATGTCTATCTGTGATGGATCCAAGTGCTTCATACACCCACCATCCACCCCCAGATGTTCAGCTGATCCGTGAGAGAGCT
>NW_027185391.1:1405186-1632686 GCF_022577435.1 Embiotoca jacksoni
AATGGTTCTAGAAGACGAACATGTTTTGGTAGAAGTTAAGAGCCCGGTCCTGTTTATTCTTTTGTTTTTTGCTCTGTGAATCATCAAAGAAGCATCAATTAACTTTTAGTCACACTACTGCTGTAGTCGCTAGCAGGGATAAGATCTGGGAAAAGTTCTTTCTTTCTAAAGGAACATGGAGCATTTTTAATCATGGTCCAAACTCATTTTCTTGTTCTGTGAGAAGCGTTTCGATCCAACGTTCCCTTTGGCTGTGCAGCAGGGACTCCAGGAAACAATGCGATTGATGGAGGTACTTAATCCATTCTCTGAATAAATTAGATTGAACCAGCTGTCCAGTGCCAGCAAATAATATCATAATGATGCACATGTTCATATTCCAAGGAAAGAGAATCACTGCACAGCCAATATTTCCTGCTGTCTTTAAATCAGACAGGGGAGGGTGAAATAACAGGAACAATCATCTATCCTGCAAGAAGTTATAACATCAGACTGAATTATTTCCAAAATCAAACCTAAAGTTTCTGTGAATGTGTAAAAGGTTCAGGAAACAGACAACAAATACATTTTCATCTGTCAGTAACCAGTGATGCTTTAATGTCTTTAGGTTTATGATTTTCAGTCCAACTGTCAAATAAACATTAAATCAGAGTTTTAAAGCTGCTCTAATCAACCATTTTATATAAACAGTGGATCATATGACCAAATCCAGCGCTGGCCTGAGACGTCTGGGGGTTTGTTAGAAGCACTGGCAGAAGGCCGTGCTCCTCATTCTCAGCCCAACATGCATGTTAGAGATTATGACGTTGTGCTCTCTCCCCCACACCCACAGCATGTTGCCAATAGCAGCAAATTATGATTATCTTTTCAAAAAGCCTGCTTCAGGTATGTAACGGAGCTCAAATGAATGCTCAACTAACTTTCCTCATGGTGCAAAGTGCTGTGTTTTCTGAAAAACAAAAAACTCTAGAAACACCTGAGAACAAATAAACCAAACACTCCAGGCATGCTGGGAAACACACCACAATATGCTGAACTGAGTTTTATGGGGGTGTCTCCTGGTCTCTCACTCATTCTTTTTAGACGGATCTGCTGCAGAGTAACATAACTGTTTTTGGTGCCAAAGCAAATATTTTTCTCAGACTCCTCCCCTCTCATTTCCCAACATACCCTCATCCTTCGTAACCTATAAGAATCCTGCCAATGAATAGAAATCATGCCATTTTTGAGAAAACATGCCATGTTGGAAAATTTCAACAAAGACTAATTCAGATAGTCGACATACAATAAGCTGTGACTCAAATCCATAAATGTACAAGGTGGAACAGTAAATATATTGGCCAACCTGTCGAGTCACGTGCACAAGACCACGCGAGTTACTCTGATGCTGTGACGGGAAGCATTTACCACCGAAACCCAAAAAATTAAATAAATGATGGCAGTATAAGACAAGTAAAAAATGTACACGCGTGGACTCAATGCAGTGCAATCCTACTGGCACCACACGCTCTCACATCAGCCAAGCGCCCCCTGGAGGATGAAACAGTGTACAGTCATCTTTAAATGAAGTAACCTTGTGGTAAAAAGTGGGATGAGTTTTCAAATCTTGCATGTGAGTGAGAGGTTCCTGGTGGCGCCGGGCTCGTTTCAGATGAAACAGGTAAAACATAGCTAAGGCTGCCTGTGACCACATGTAATGTGGCGGGACTCCCTAATCGTAACGGACCCACAAAGAATGATCACTCAGCTCCACGGAGCTCTTTAGCGTCTGACTGCTCATTGTTTGGGTAGTGTTCGGTAAAATGATCCTGACACCAACCTGCAGGCGGTGAAAACTCAGACCCAAACACCTCGGAGGATGCTCTGGACCAACCATGGTCCCCCTTCTTCTCACTGATGCACATCTATTTCATTTTTAAGAAGGTCTGCCTTTCCTGTTTATTGTGGGAGATTCTTTGGCTGTTTTTGTCCTCTGGAGGAGCAAGTTTTTCTTGATACTCACAGAGCTACAAAAGAGTGAATTCTGGACTTTTTTTTTTTATGTTGGATGGATAGAAATACAAAAATGACTGTTAATTATTTGTGTCTACCAGATGGTTGACAGGGTTTAACATTTAGCGATCAGCTTCACATTTTGATATAATAGGGTGATAATATGTCAGAGATGTATTTACAGCTCGATGTGCTGCCCCAAAGTGGGTGAAAAAACAATTCATGCAGATTTAATGCCTCAGCATGCCAATATTAAAGGAAATGTAGATGAATAAAGGGACCATGTGTTGGAAAGTTATAAAAATGTGATCCTTGGGAGCAGCAGAGCCATGAAAGCACTGCATTAACATCAATACATAAAAATATGATATAGCTGATCACTGCTTCTTAGCAGAGTTCCTGCTTTGTTATTACGAATTACAGTCTGACTCTCACAGTTACACCAGCTGGGCAACATTTTAAAAGTGTTCAACAGTTCAGGGACGATATTATAAAGAAAAGTGCATTCTGACAAGGAATGGGTGATGATTTTTAAATATTTGAATAGTTACATCCTTCCTCATTCCCCGGTTTTTTGGCTGGCATCTGGTTGTAATGCATTACTCCCATCAATAGGTGGCTGTAATGAACCTAAAAGCTGCCTGCCAGTCGCCATTAAACAACATGAGGAGAAGAAGAACAGGTAAAACAGAGCTTTGCAGGTAAAACTGTAAAAAGCAGAAACATGCAAAAACAACTGCAGCCGACAGAAAATTCAGTTTGAAACTACTTCAAACCATAAATGAAGATGAGGTGCAGTCAGATCATCAGATCATCACAGATCAGCTCAGTCATCAGCGAAGCACCAAGCTGATGGTGCTTCTACCTAATCAATAATCCAAACCGGTATCTTGGCAAAGCATGAAATAGACACACCAGTCCATTACAGCACAATGTGACATAGCCGCGCTTTGGGCTGTCTAGGCGTGAAAGTTACACGTTTTGAAAGTGTGAAACCTATACGCGTGTTAATGTCATGTGACACAGGATCATGTCACAGAGGTCCCGCAGCAAAAGACAATAAAATATATTTTTGGGTGGCATCAATCAAAGACAACGAGGGTGAAATTCAGAAGGTGACAATGTTTTATCTGTATTCTTCATCCTCACTCCAGACGTGTTCTACATCCTCACCCCAACCCTGTTCTTCATCCTCACCCCAACGTTCTTCATCCTCACCCCAACCGTGTTCTTCAACATCATCCCAACCGTGTTCTTCATCCTTACCTAAACCATGTTCTTCATCCTCACCCCAACCATGTTCTTCAACATCACCCCAACCATGTTCTTCATCATCACGCCAACCATGTTCTTCAACATCATCCCAACCGTGTTCTTCATCCTCACCCAAACCATGTTCTTCATCCGCACCCCAACCGTGTTCTTCATCCTCACCCCAACCGTGTTCTTCATCCTCACCCAAACCATGTTCTTCATCCGCACCCCAACCGTGTTCTTCATCCGCACCCCAACCGTGTTCTTCATCTTCACCCCAACCGTGTTCTTCATCCTCACCCCAACCACTTTTTTCATCCTCAGCCCAACCATGTTCTTCATCCTCAACCCAACCACGTTCCTTATCCTCACTTCAGCTGTGTGCTTATTCAGAAAACAAATGTAAACATAAAAGTTTCATTTTCCCATAAATCCCTTGGCTCTATGCTTGCAGTAGGTTTAATTTTAATCCACTACAGGAAACCGTGTCACTTTCACACCTGGACAGCTCAAAGTGAGGCTATCTCACGTTTTTCTGGACGGGCGTGTCTACTTCATGCTTTCCCGTGATACCTGGTTGTTAATGATCAAATAAAAAACACTGATCAGTCTCATATTCTTAAACTGCGAATAAATCAGAGTGTCAGACAAATACGACTTCACTCTGAGCCTTTCACACAGCCAATCAGTGACCAGCTGTCATTCCAGAGTGATGTCAGGAGCCAGCAGTTCACATTAACGTTCACTTCATTTGCTTGCCACTTCCAAGGTCTGTGATTACTGGTGTTAAAAATAGTTAATGAGTGGTAAATAAATGAACTGAGAGCTGAATTAATTGCCATGACGACCAATGAGGAGTCTGCTGCACCACAATTTATGCCTAAGTTCCAACAGTATTTTTATTGAGTGGCAGCAATGTTCCTGAAATCCTTTTGCTGAGGGAGCAATGAGCAAGCTGGATGTAATGCATTTATAGTTTAATTGGCCCTGACACTTTATTGTATTTCCTTCCCACTTTGCTGAAGCCCTTGGGAGCTCTGTCCTCGGCTGGTGCCTCATTGGTGAAACTTGAGCTCAATCAAGACGATGGACTCCTCCAATAAGGACCTCCTGATTGTGCCGTGTCAGAGATTCTGCCTCCAAGTCGAATTTCACAGTGTGTGTGTGTGTGTGTGTGTGTGTGTGTGTCGGGGGAGTGGCTTTAGAAAGTTGAATATGTCGTCCAAACGTGCTCATTATGCCTGACTGGCCACCACTAATCACGTTTCCGGTTGACGCTGCAGTAACTGATAGCCGGCCGATGGAAGTCGGAGCTGAAGATTTCACTGCTGCCGGGACATTTTCCTCAGAACTCCTTTATACTGTGTTTCTAGACTCACTGATGTCTGAATATCTGCAGACAACCAACTCACGGCAGGCTTTCTTCACATATTAATATGTTATAGAAGCAGCTGATGTCTAAAATGAGTTTTTCTAACATATACTTCAGGTCTGCAGACTTCACATGAACGACAGTATGTGCAGCAGTCCTTGAACGCATCATTCTTCACACAACCCAATGCTGTGTTCCAGATGTTCTACTAGTGTTCCAGATGTTGTACTTGTGTTCCAGATGTTCTACTAGTGTTCCAGATGTTGTACTAGTTTTCCAGATGTTCTACTAGTGTTCCAGATGTTGTACTAGTTTTCCAGAATGAATCACTCAGAACGCTCCAAAACAGAAGTGTGAAACTCTGGACACTTTCCACCCTAAACGGTCGCCATCTTGGCTCCATAGAGGAAGGGGCGGGGCCACCGATTTAAAGGATTTTCAGATTAAAAGCATGTGAGGAAGCTGCAGCTGTTCCTGAACACAACATGTTTCTTTTCCACTGCTGCTGCTAGACAGAAGAATCAGTGTGTTTATTGAGTGTTAAACAGAGGACACAAAAACACACTGAATTCTGGGTAAAATAATTAAAGATGCAGATATTTTGGAGGGTGATGTGTTCACATGATGAGGTCATTTCCTGTCAGTGCAGAACAGCAGTGTGCCATCTGAAACAACACTACTCTACACAGTAAGAGTCCTGACATATAAGAGCACTATTTATTATCTATTATTATCTATTATATATATATATTATTATATATATTATTATATTTATTATTTATTTATTATTATTATCCAAAAACATGCACCTCAGGTCAGGTTACCTGGTGCCGCGCTAGTGGCAGCCTGTTGCAGCATCTCCCCCCTGAGAGCCCCCCTGCTGTAGTGAAGACATTTCCCCTCGGGGATTAATAAAGTGTATATATAAAAAAAAAATCTATTAGTATACTGAGGGAAATTTGTCATCTGGAACACAACACAACATTTAGTCCAAGCTGCCACGTTCACACACACAGAGGGTTAAAAGCTCAGCAGCCTTTTATTTGACAGAATTATAAGATTGTTTCTGTGACTTTGAACATCATGTACATGTGTAACGACTGAGCCCAGTGAGGAGCCCTACTGCCAAAAGCTACTGATTCAATTAGTTCAGTTTCAAAATGAATTGATAGAAATGTTTTGAACACCTTCAATACAGAAGCTGTTAAAATGTTTACTGATATCACAAACAGCTCTAAATGACTTCAAATTCACAAAGTGAGACACTTGGCCCAACATATCTTGGAAAGTCCTGAGCAGCTCTAAATAATAGATTTTTGTTACAAGCACAGCAGGGAGCCAGCAGGAAGTGATGCAGCTCAGCCAGAGGAGGACGGAAAACAGAAGAAGTCGGAGAAAAGCCTGGTTATTTCTGAGGAGCAGCTTCTGTTGGAATGAATGGGGAAACACTTTGGACTGTTTCTCTTCATTCATCTGTGACACAATCAGAGTCGTCAGTGACATTTTCCCTTTAAACACTTTAAACTGCTGCTTGACCATCAGCTCATCAGCTGTTCGTCTGTTAGCCTGCTAACTAGCCAGGAAGCTAATTTAGTAAAGAAATGGAAGTTCAGGTTGCTGCTGTGAATCTGAAAACTGGAACAAAACAAGATGAAGGTAGTGACTGATGAAGGAATGCTATAAAAGCATTGAGTCGGAGAGGAATTACATGTTCTGAAGACTCATACTGAATTCAGCACAATGTTCACTCCACTGAACTGATGCCTTAAATACTAATTCACTCACTCACTGATTTGTTCTCACTAAGTTCACTCCACTTTGACGTTTTCGTGTTTCATCAATGAAATCCAACACTTTCTGCTGAGTTTCTGATAAATGGAAAAGAAAGCTGGAAGACTTTCATATGTGAATAAGACGTGAAGGAATAATTGAGTTTCGGTAACATTAGCGAGGTACATGTTGGCTGATTTTACACAACAAGTTAACAACTAAATATAACATGGAATCAGAACATATTCATTTAATTCAAATAAAACAACTTTAGTTTGTACAATCTTTGTTTCCATGGCAATGGGGTATGACTAACAACTGGAAAACAATCAGTCGTGTCAGTAGACCCTTATGTAACGTACTCCATGTTTACTACTCCAGGAAGTAGTCGGACCCTTAGCAACCACCCTAGCAACAGAGAGGATTTCTAGTCTCCAACTGAATAAATACAGAACATAGAAACACTAAACTGATCAGCTAGTTCAGTCTGGTTGGAACAAAGATATCTGGTGAACAAAGATATCTGGTGAACAAAGGTATCTGGTGAACAAAGATATCCGATGAACAAAGATATCCGATGAACAAAGATATCCAATGAACAAAGATATCTGGTGAACAAAGATATCTGATGAACAAAGATATCTGGTGAACAAAGATATCTGATGAACAAAGATATCTGATGAACAAAGATATCTGATGAACAAAGATATCTGATGAACAAAGATATCATGGACTCATGTGTTTTTAACATTTTAGCTCCGTGTCATGTGTTCAAACCAAACCGGTCCAGCTAGCCTCCGCTAGGATTGTAAGTGCGTGACTATCCGTGGTGTTACGGTACGGGTGCTCGGAGCGACCAAAAAGGACCAAAAGAGACCCGACTTCACCAAATGGGTCATTTAATAGAACTATAACAAGTAGAAACTAGATTACAAGTACAGAGAAATAACTTTTTGTTACCAAGTTAATAATAAATCATAGTAAGGACATTTGGTTGTAAAAACTGTCACTGGTTTTTGTTTAGAACTGCTCAGAGAGAAGTCAGTCCAGTCCAGTCTGCACATATAAGCCCGACCTGTTGTTGGATCTCAAGCTGGAGCTGTTTTGCATTTGAGTGCACAATGAAGGAGAGAGTGGAGGAGAAGAGAGGTTCTCAGTGCATCATGGGAGATCCCTCAGCAGCCTATAGCAGCATGACTGAGGGCTGGTTCAGGGTCACTGCCCGGTTATCCTCCCAATCAGCTAGATAACAAAAACTCTGCCGTGGACTACGCCCAGCACGATGATTCTTCTGCTCTTCTACTTCCTCTAAATCCTTCAAAATTAACTTTGGGGAAGCTCAAAAAAGAACAAAACTACTATGAGCTGTGAAGAGGGAGGGCTGCCCTGCAGCAGAGCACACACACACTGGTGCACAGGAACCAGCACGTCGAAATGTTACGCAACACTGTGTGCAAACTAGTGCAAACACACGAGTGCACTCTCTAACCTGAGTGATAAATACTGCATGTTTTTGTTGCAGCGAACATGCTCTGATTGACACGAAGCTGGCGGGACCGACTGCAATCACACACCAGAGCTGGTGAACACCGTAAGACGCCAGTGTTTAAACTGCAGGGAGTTTCCCAGCATCAGGAGAGAGGAGCGTTTCAGCCCTCCACTCACCTCAACTCTGACCGAACTCCTGTTGAGAAAGAGAAGGAGCGAGGGATTCAACCAGCACGGAGGCTTTGTTAACTGTCATAACTGTTTCCCCTCCAGGAAACCAGCGAGGCGAGAGGACAGACAGAGAGCTGGTGAGATATGACAACAGAGTGACTCAGAGCGGGCCGGCCGATTCACAAACCCTCTGCAGGCTGTCAAACATCCAGAGTACGGTAAACAAAGAAATTAATAAAGTGCGTAATGTTGCTGTGAGTCAGCGCCTGTGGGCGGGCAGCGATAGCAGATGAGGAACAGCTTGAGGTACAAAAATATCCTCTGCTGCCACGTATAGTCAGAGAAGACAGAAATATTCAGAGTATTCGCTCCACCGTCATCACAACATCTCTGAGGCTGCTCGTCCTGCTATTTAGCTGCAGGATGTTCTACACACATCAGTGAGCAGCAGGTGGAAAATTCAAAAGAACATTCAAATTCAAAGCACATTTTGTCGGATCAGCGGTCGTATCCAACATACAGGCGACAGTCATATTTCCACTTAAACCTGGAAATAATGAGAACGTTGGAAGATTTATTAACAGTGAAAAACTCGTGAAGTTCTGACACGTAAAACAAAGTATTTCATTGATGTTGATCAGAACATTAATGGCTAAGTAGCCCTGAGATAGTGGGAAGAAGAACCGGATCAGTTGTTTGGATCACCGTTGGGTCGAGCTGGGATCATCAGGTTTGAGAGAAACTTGTGGAGTCTGCGCAGCTCAAGTGTTGAAAGCAAAAGAGGGGAAAACAAATACAAAGAAATGTGAACTTTATGGACATTTTTCACAGATTCAGATTTTTAAACTGAAATTATCATGTGAAATGAGTCTTTACCAAACCGACTGCTCACTGAGTCTAAACATGACCATAAAAAGTTCTGCTGTCCGAGCCAAACAGGTCTCCAAGAAATTAAGTTCTCTGAAACAAAATTATTTTCTCTAAGTGCAGCATAATTACAGTCTGGATTGTTTTTTTTAAATCAAGTACCACATATTGAAGCTGCATCCGAGGCAGCAGGAGTTTTAACGGTGGATGACATCAGACTGGGGTTCAGATCTAAACTCTGTGGTTTATGAAAAGTGCAAAAGTACTTTGGTTCAGGTTCAGGTTTTGATTATATGTAAATAAATACCAAATAAAAACCAGACCATAATCTCTCCTTCAGTGCTGTGAGTGCATCAACGTAATCATGAAATCATGCTTCAGTCCCTTCAGGTCAAAATAAACATTAAATAAATGAATAAACATTACTGAGACGTATCAACACTTCTGCAGCTTTCCAGGTTAAAGAGCAACATTTATGTTGCTGGAGCTGATAATGAGTGTCGGTTAGAAGCCAGGTGGAGGTCGGGGTGGTGGACAGGTGAGTAGTACGCCACATTAACACTCAGAAGAGTTAAGTTAATTATTTTTTTATTCATTTATGAACATTGGGCAGATGTTTCCCAGCTGTCAGTTTATTTGCCACATGATATCGAGCTGACTTCAGCAGAGATCGTCAAAGTGGATCGCTGAACATAAGCCAGGATTCTGGACGTTAATCATCCTTCGCTGACGTTCTCGTCTGCAGATACACGTTGGTTGCATAGAAAATGATATAACTAATGGTGCTTTGTCTTCACTGACCTGTTTCTTTTTTATCTTAGATGTTTGTTTGGTTTCTTTTTCTTGAATCCTGTTCTAAACTTCTGACAGTGTGAAGTTTTTTAAATGTTTTAAAGAAGAACTGAAGACAGATTTGATCATTTGCATCTACACGTATTCTGCAAATCAAATTATGCTCATGCTTGTCCATAAATCAAATAAAGGTCGTGTTATCCTAAACCTGGGGGATACAGTAAATGTACAGCCAGCGGGGAAGATTGTGTTTTATTAACTTTCATTGTAGCTGATTTGATTTAAAAGAAAACCAAACCCTCTTAAACTCTTAGAAATCCTCCATCTGTGATTTTTAACACAAATGTATTTGTGATGAATCGCTGTAAATTACAGTTTTTCTCAAAAGCGACCCATATTTCATTTGGCTGGTTTTTGTTGTGCTTAAAAACACATTTAAATACTTGCAAATCTTTGTCCAACTTTTCTTTCATCTTATTTGTCATGCAGGAAGGTGATTGGTTGTTTTATTGGCCCATGAATGGACACTGACCGGGTTATGATCTCATGTTGCATGCACCAGGAAGTGTGTAAAGCATACTGCAGGTTAACGAGCCGTCCTGATTGTCAGCAGAACACAAAGTGGTCCAGAAACCCGTCGCAGCTCTAAATGTGTCCCACACAGCCCGGCCCAAGCACAGAAATCACAGCAGCTACGAGCTCGTAAAGCTGACAGTTTGAACATGTTGAGCCGGTTGCCGTGACAACGAGGCAGCTGTGAACGTTGCTGCGTTGCCGTTGCCTGCAGCAGTTGCTGGTGTCAATCACAGAGCGGTGGAGTATCAGTAAGCGCCTGAATGAAAGGCCCGGTTGTCATGAGCAACTAAATGCCTGCGTTTCAGTCAGTGTGGCTCCGCTGGCGTCTGGTTTATTTCTTACTGATTAGAAACATTAAGAAATCCACACACGCTTCAAACTTCCATTTACCAAAGAGCTGAAGTGGGAAAGAGCAACTAAGTTGCACAAGAAGTCAAACTGTGAAGATATTTGGCAAATTATAAAAACACAATTCCATGACGCAGCAGAGCAACGTCCCAGCTGTGACTTACCTTCATCACTTGTGATGCCTGCACAGCTGGAACGGCCTGCAAGGAGCAAGGAGAACCCCCCTCCCCTCTCCCCCCTCCCCCGGGGCCGGAAGGAGCCAACAGGCCTCTATCACCCCCCCCCCCCCCACACACACACACACACACACACACACACACACACACACACACACACACGTCTATACCCGCCTCGTTCCTTGGAATAAGAACATGTGCATGTTTTGCTGGCACTAGATTATCAGTTCAGTTCTACTAAAAAATGGACTGTAAAACTCTCCATCAATCTCGTTCACTTCCTGTTTCTTGGAGTCCTCGATGTTCAGCCAAAGGGTAACTTCAGGTCAAAACCTTCCCTCCACAACAGGAGGAGTTCAACGACTGCACGGCCGTGTTTCCTTGGAAACAGACATTTTTCTTGAAATGTGTCCGCCGTTCAACCTAAAAACAGGAGCATGACTAAAACCTCTATTCCTACAGCTGTAATCACAGACTAAAAGAATATAAACAGCAGATAACTGATTCATGGAGCGTTCCCTGAAGTGCAGTGGTGGAGGTGGGGTTAGGTTGAGGCACAAAACAGGGAGCTGGGGATGAAAGTCTTCGAGGAGATGGAAGTTTAGAGATTTAAAGGGAAGTGTATGTCAATAGGATGCAGCACAGACTTCATCCTGCAGAGGGAAGAGAGGCGGATCAGCGCCTTCAATTCAGAGAACTCTGCAGCTCGGCTGGTAACCAGAACCATCGGTCCAGTTCCAGCTGTCTGCACTGTAACACACAGGATGGACTTTAAGCTCCTCCTCCTCTCATATAAAGATCTTAACAGGACTGAGTTACATCACTAACTGTCTGGTTAACTCCG
The DNA here is from genome assembly GCF_022577435.1 of Embiotoca jacksoni. Classification (NCBI taxonomy): domain Eukaryota; kingdom Metazoa; phylum Chordata; class Actinopteri; family Embiotocidae; genus Embiotoca; species Embiotoca jacksoni. The sequence goes on from NW_027185391.1 coordinate 1,416,837, forward strand.
AGCCTTCAGGATCACTGAGATCATCTGCTGGTTTATTGGAGGTTCAGCAGCTTCTGTCAGCGATGCTCCAGAACTGTGGAACAAACTATCTGTTAGATATCAGAGAAGCTGCTCAGTTCATACTTTTAAAAGAAAGATAAAAACACATCTCTTTACTTCAGCCTTTAACTAGCTGCTCCTGAAGATCTCCTTCACTTTGAACTACCGCACCTTTAACATGCATATTGCTTTATTTGATATTTTTACTCTATTTGCGTTTAAGCTTATGCATTTTATTTCTTTTCAATATTTTCAAATGTTTCTTTATATGTGAAACACTGCAGGTCATTTTCTTGCTGTAAAACACTTTGAGCTGCATTTCCCGTTTGAAAGCTGCAATAGAGAGAAAACATTTTTAATCATGTGAGAAAAGCATCTCATTCCCACGTTTTAATTAAATAATTCACGAGATAAGTTTATATAAAAAGAGACAACACAGCCCAACGGTGTTCCTCTTCTCAGCATGAAGTTCACCTGCTGTCAGCTGACCGACTATCAAGTCGATAGCATCCTCACAGTTAGCATGTTGCTAACAATATAATCCACAAACTCTCAATATCATCGTTATTGTCTTTTACTAACAATAATCCTTCATATCTCTTTATTCCAGCTGTCCTTCGTTGAAGGAGTTGTTGTTGTTAGCCTTGTTAACTGACCTCGAGCACACAAAATACTAAATCGTGGCCTTGATTTAGTATTTTGTGCGCACAATTTAATAATTTTTTTCTCTCTGTGGCCACTCCCCGGCTCCGTACTATACAAATAATGTTTATTATTATTATTATTATTATTAGACTAAACAAGTGGTAGCTGGAGGTCTCGTCAGCGGTGGTAGATGTGAGGGAGGGTCAATTGTTCCTCACGTAAACAATCACAAATAGCAACATTTGAGTGATCTCAGCAGCAGGACCTTTCGACCACGTCACACAGTCTTCATCGGCAGACGCAGTTTAACGAGTTGTGATGAAATTCCAGATGTTCAGATTTCTATTTTTTCCAACTACTTAAAGGTATACGACTTTTGTCATCATGGCAACGGAGGTCGATGTTTGGACAGACTCACTGATTAAGATCATTGAAAGTTTTGCAGTTTCCAGGTTCAAGAATGAATTTTGAGCCCACTGATGCTGAATGATGTGACACTGAAAGTGACTACAGGGTGTAAAGAGCTGCTAAATAAACGTATCAAAAACAAAATGACACATCCACTGTATTTATAGAGATGCTGTGACATCAGAGCAGCTACTGGAAGCAGGAAAAATCCTGCCCCAGGAAACTGTGGCTGTTACTGTGTTTACCTCACAACCCAAATCTGAGCAGATCGAAGCACTAATGGGAGCAGATGACGAACAGCGGCTCCATCCGTCTGCACGGCTTCTAATCATTTACAGGCCTGACAGATGGTAAACAACGGTGAACTTCAGAAACAATCAATACTCCTGGATGAAATTCATGTCCAACACACACATGGTGTGTTTGAACAGGGACCTGACAAATGATCGCAGTGTGAAGGCCGACAACAAAGACACACGGCCATCAAAATGCTAAACGGATCACGTGAGAGGCCTTGGAGTGGCGTCACGTCGTTTTATTGGCAGGTAATCGTTGATGACACCACAGCAACAAACAATGGTGACAAAACTGTCCACAGAAATCCACCTTTTGGTCTCGACTCAGCTGAAAGTGTCTCTGCAGACTCACCGCTGGGACTCACGGCGTGCTGCAGAGTAGTGCAGATGAATGACATTTTGTTTGTGATGCTCAAAGCATCAAAAAGTGACATTTGAAAAAGCATGTTTTAGGGGTTTTTTTAGGATTTTTTTTTTTTATGTCATTTTTAATGCTTTGAGCATCACAAAGTTTCAATCACTAAACAGCTCCGAAAACTTTACTGTGACACCTGGTCGGGCCGTGACTCACGTCATCACAGTGAACCCACAGCTTTACTGTCCCAATGTCTCCACGACATCCAATCAGACGCAGCGCAGCAGAGCAGGTGTGCAAACATCTGATGATGACATCACCTCCCAATAAATCAATGGTTAATTACATCCGCATGATTTCTTTCATAGAACAGGCAGCTGCACGTTTACATCCCAGCCAGAGAAACTAGCTCATACCCAGAGCTGCGATCCTTCAGCATCACTGTTGGACCTCAGGAGTCTCAGAGATCAGACCTGAGGCTGCACAGCACCAGCAGAAGGTTGTGGGTTTGATTCCCAGTTCTATCTGCGTGGAATCTCCACGTCCACATGCTGCAGTCCAAAGTTCAGACAAGAGTGACACTCTGTAATGAGCGTTTTACATTTTAATGGTTATATTATTGTCATAATTCAGTCATCAGAAATGTGTCATTTTTTGAAAAACTCTAATTATAAAAAATGTTGTGTAACCAAAAAGCTACAAATCAAAGCTTCAGCTGATTAAAGCCAATCACAGCAACACATCGTTTATTTAGTATTCAAAACCAACAGTTCTGCTGCTCCAACATCTCAGAGATAGGAAATGGCATTGAACATAATGAAAATGGAGAAAAGTAACATTCAGCGTACAATATTTCATTTTATATACCGAGTAGTTATTTTTTTCCTTCAGAGAAATAATCATTCTGATGAAATCATAGTTTCATGTTACAATTCAGCCAAGCAGCCTTCAGGTGTTTATTTGCACTGTTGCCATAGTTACGTCTGTGTGCAGGGCAGCAGAGGTATCACTGTGTTTGACCAAACAACCTGTCTGTCTGACTTCCACCCAGTGCATGATGGGACGGCCGATAGAGGAGATAGTAAAAGCACCAATACTGCACAGTAATGTAAAAATACTAAAGTTGTGTTACTGATGTAAAAGTGTATATCAGAAGGAAAATGTACTAAAAGTATAAATTAATTAATTCATAATTGTGCATCCTTGCAAATGAGTGCAAACACCACCTACACATGTTTTACTACATCAATCACTCAGATATCAGAAGAATGATTTGATGTTTGCATCATTGCACATCAATCACATCAATATCAACACACCAGCAGGCCGATCATCTTGGAGGTGTTTCCGTGGCGACAGGATGCAAACAGCCACCTCCACCTGGCAGGCTTTCATGTCAAATCTGCACACGCATAATGAAAACCATGGGTGAGATGAAAGAGAGGACGCACACACACGCGCACCAGATGTTGCAAACACATGTTTATATCATCATGAAATGAATATTTAACCCAGTCTTCAAGTTAAAATCTATTAACTCCCTTTCCTTGGAAAACTGAAGCACACGATGAACCACGAGGAGGGAAATGTTGAAGAGAAAAGTAACTGTGAGGTCACTGGAAGCTGCAGCTCAGATGACTGCAGAGCTTCCAATATTATGGTTGAAGTGAAAGTGATACTCATCAGAAAAACAAAACATCTGCAGGATGATTTACAGCCCAGGTTTTCCAGGAAAAAACCTCGAATGAAACACTGTAAACATGTTGTCATGACAAGTCTCCTCAACAACATGAGATTACAGATGTTTCTTAAATCATGACACAGTTTGACCTCAGACAACAATGAGAGCATCAGCGGACAGCGGAGGGGAACGAACTGGCAAGAATGGAGGGATAAATCACATAAATCACAGCTTAAAACAAAAAACACGCTTTCATTCACTTCAGCTGGATCTGAGTATTTACTCACAAACATTTCAAACAAGCATAAATAAAAGTTTTGTGTGATCACACCCTTCTTCAGATTTGAATCCAAACTGCCTCAGATACACAACCAGGTGCTTTGAAGTGAGATAAAACCCAGTGAGGGAAATATTCATGCATGGAGCTGTTTTACTGCTCTGGAGCTGAATGGACTCCACCCTCAGCGAGGAGAAGCAGCGCTCCGTCCTCCAGAGACGCTCCACCCTCTGGAAGGAGGCCGAGGAGGGCTGACTGTCATGGACTCTCCTCCACACTCACCTGACCTTTGACCCCAAACAACCTTTATGGAGAACACTCAGAGAGACACTGTCCTGACAAGACAACATGGGTCATCACGTTTTAGACGAACAGGTGGAGTCAGGGCAGCTCGAGTGCTGTTGTCATGGAAACACAAAGAGGGCAGACAAACAGAGATACTCTGAAATTCTCCAAAGAGTTTCATTCCTATGCTGTGTCTTATTCTTTAGGGTATTATTTTGTCACCACGTTTCATCGATGTAACGTGTTAACGATGCAGGAAAGAAATAATGCACAGCATTCTTAATCGTGAAGTTCTGATTGGTCGACTCCTCCTTCAAACAGCCATCGATATGCACAACATCAGACCAACGATGTGGCCTACGCAGAAGAACAAGTCAAAGTTTTAAATTCATCAATTGGACAATTGAATATACAGTGGGTACGGAAAGTATTCAGACCCCTTTAAATTTTTCACTCTTTGTTTCATTGCAGCCATTTGCTAAAATCAAAAAAGTTCATTTTATTTCTCGTTAATGTACACTCAGCACCCCATCTTGACAGAAAAAAACAGAAATGTAGAAATTTGTGCAAATTTATTAAAAAAGAAAAACTGAAATATCACATGGTCATAAGTATTCAGACCCTTTGCTGTGACACTCATATTTAACTCACATGCTGTCCATTTCTTCTGATCCTCCTTGAGATGGTTCTACTCCTTCATTGGAGTCCAGCTGTGTTTAATTAAACTGATTGGACTTGATTAGGAAAGGCACACACCTGTCTATAGAAGACCTTACAGCTCACAGTGCATGTCAGAGCAAATGCGAATCATGAGGTCGAAGGAACTGTCCAAGGAGCTCAGAGACAGAATTGTGGCAAGGCACAGATCTGGCCGAGGTTACAAAATAATTTCTGCAGCACTCAAGGTTCCTAAGAGCACAGTGGCCTCCATAATCCTTAAATGGAAGAAGTTTGGGACGACCAGAACTCTTCCTAGACCTGGCCGTCCAGCCAAACTGAGCAATCGTGGGAGAAGAGCCTTGGTGAGAGAGGTAAAGAAGAACCCAAAGATCACTGTGGCTGAGCTCCAGAGATGCAGTAGGGAGATGGGAGAAAGTTCCACAAAGTCAACTATCACTGCAGCCCTCCACCAGTCGGGGCTTTATGGCAGAGTGGCCCGACGGAAGCCTCTCCTCAGTGCAAGACATATGAAAGCCCACATAGAGTTTGACAAAAAACACATGAAGGACTCCCAGACTATGAGAAATAAGATTCTCTGGTCTGATGAGACCAAGATTGAACTTTTTGGCATTAATTCTAAGGGGTATGTGTGGAGAAAACCAGGCACTGCTCATCACCTGCCCAATACAATCCCAACAGTGAAACATGGTGGTGGCAGCATCATGCTATGGGGGTGTTTTTCAGCTGCAGGGACAGGACGACCGGTTGCAATTGAAGGAAAGATGAATGCGGCCAAGTACAGAGATATCCTGGAAGAAAACCTCTTCCAGAGTGCTCTGGACCTCAGACTGGGCCGAAGGTTCACCTTCCAACAAGACAATGACCCTAAGCACACAGCTAAAATAACAAAGGAGTGGCTTCAGAACAACTCTGTGACCATTCTTGACTGGCCCAGCCAGAGCCCTGACCTAAACCCAATTGAGCATCTCTGGAGAGACCTGAAAATGGCTGTCCACCAACGTTCACCATCCAACCTGACGGAACTGGAGAGGATCTGCAAGGAAGAATGGCAGAGGATCCCCAAATCCAGGTGTGAAAAGCTTGTTGCATCATTCCCAAGAAGACTCATGGCTGTACGAGCTCAAAAGGGTGCTTCTACTCAATACTGAGCAAAGGGTCTGAATACTTATGACCATGTGATATTTCAGTTTTTCTTTTTTAATAAATTTGCACAAATTTCTACATTTCTGTTTTTTTCTGTCAAGATGGGGTGCTGAGTGTACATTAATGAGAAATAAAATGAACTTTTTTGATTTTAGCAAATGGCTGCAATGAAACAAAGAGTGAAAATTTTAAAGGGGTCTGAATACTTTCCGTACCCACTGTAAATCATAAAGGAATAGTTCCCACTTTTAACAAAAGTAGAGAGTGTGCTTCTTATCCTACAAATTCTTCTCATCAAAACCTGACATCCACATTACCCACAATGCAACGTAACTGCTGACATTTTGGTTGCGTAATACAAGTGACAGCCAACATAACCGGGAGCAGAGATGAGCATTTTAGCTTCACAGGTCGGGTCAGCTCACTTCTGTCTCACCCACATTTTTCTTTTCATTTTCAAACCATCTTCAGGTAAAAGCGACACCGACGGCCATACCTGAGAACATCTGGGACTTCATCCAAATACTCACATATTCAGTCATACTAATGTTGAAACACCTGGAAATGAGACTGTAAAATCTGTGACATTCTCTGTAACAATTTTGTGTAAATTTCATTGCAATGACTTGAAATACTTTTGAAAATATTTTTTTATCATTTTAGTTACATTTCCCTCAAAATGTCTGACATGTGCCTTCTGAGGAAACTTTGGGATCTTCACCCTTATTCCATCATTCTATTAAATACTTTAGATTTTTACCTTTTCCATCTTTTATCCTAGCTCCTATTTAATGCCGACTTATTTTCATTAATACAGCTCATCTCTTTTTTGCATTTCATTCTTTTATTCTTGTCTTGTTTTAGTTTTTTAGTTTCTTAATCTAGTTCTTATTTCACTCTATTTAACTGTTATTTCAACTTTGAATCTATCGTTACATTTTCAGAGAATCTGGAGAAATCTCTGAACACAAGGGACAAGGCTGGAAACCAATATTGGATGGTGGTGATCTTCGGGCCCTCAGGCAGCACTGCATTAAAAACACACTATTCTGGAGTGGAAATCACTGCATGGGCTCAGGAACACTTGTGAAAACCATCGTCTGTGAACACAGTTCATCGCTGCGTCCACAAATGATGTTAAAACTCTCCAAAGAAGAAACCAGATAGAAACATGATCCAGAAACACCGCCGCCTTCTCTGGACCGAGATCATTGAAGATGGACTGAGGTGAAGTGGACAACTGTCCTGAGGTCTGATGGATCACAATCTGAGGTTCTGTTTGGAAATCATGGCCGCTGCATCCTCCGGGTTAAAGAGGAGAGGGACCATCCAGCTTGTTATCAGCTCAGTTCTAAAGCCAGCATCTGTGATGGTACAGGATGCATTAGTGCACATGGCATGGGTAGCTTGAACATCTGGAAGGAAGCATTAATGCTGAATGATATATTCAGGTTTTGGAGCAACATATGCTGCCATCCAGACAACGTCTCTTTCAGGGAAGGTCTTGTTTATTTCAGCAGAACAACGTCCAACCACATTCTGCACATATTCCAACAGCATGGTTCTCTAGTAGAAGAGTCTGCTGATAAACTGGCCTCCTGCAGTCCAGACCTGTCAATCATTGAAAACATCTGGAGCATCAGGACTGGAAAAAAACCTGAACTGTGACGCAGCTCAGTGGTGAACATGATCCTGTCCCAACTTTATAGACTTGTTGCTGACATCAAATTCAAATTTCTCAGTTTCAACATTTGATGTTTTATTTGAAATATTCTTGATTAAATATTGGTTTGTGGTTTTCAAATCATTGCATTCCATTTTTATTCAACACAGCATCCCAACTTTTTTGACACTTAAAAACACACTGTACTCAGGAAAAACACTTTGGTGGACACGATAGGTCATTGCAGCGATGGCAGTGTCGGCTGGTTTTGGCGAGCGCTGATTGGTTCAAATCAACCCGAGGTCTACACCCAGTAGGAAGGAACGACTGCAGACATCTCTATGGAGCATCCCGAGACCCATATATTCATGCAGTGAAATTGGGTTCTGGTTCCCACCAGGCTAAAACAGCTTTCTCTTAATCTGGGGCTCGTTTCTTTGCAACATGAACTCACTTCCTCTTTCATGCATTTTGACACATTTCAAAGAATCCCTGAACTTAAACCAGTGCAGACAAGAGTCCTGTACATCTTCCTTTGTAATGATCCCTACTGTCACATTATTGCTCTGGTTTTTCTCCAAGTGACAAATAAAATCCGTTTTGCTCACCTTGTGTAGAGTTTCTCTGGCGTGCACCACCAACCTTTCTAACTTGCACCATCAGTGTCGGTGCCTACTGAAACATTGAGAAACCACAAGCTGCCTCATGGACGATGAGCCCTCCACCTGCTGAGGAAGAAGTTGGCGTCACGGGAGCCATCTTGAGAATTATACAAAGAATCAGAGCCTTTGAAAGATGTTGCCATACCCTTCATCAAAGTGGCACGCCTTGTTCTCTATGGTGACAGGGGAGGAAGCTGGGATGGCCTTCAGCTGGCAGGAGATGTAGATCTGCGCCGATCACAAGCTCATTTCAGACGACACATTTTATTCAGATTTTACGTTACGTACCGTCCTCTGTAGACGAAGGCTGAGGGCCGGGATCTGAAACTGGAGCTGGTCCGGCCGAGACTGAGGCATGAACCTGGACCCGGTGTGTCGACCTCCCAGACACCCGAGTTGGAAAATCTACATTAACATCCTGACAAACATTTACATTCCTACACGTGTGCATCCTCAACCCACCCGCTGTTCTTTATGAAATCTCGTCTGGGTTCAGAGGAGGAGTCGGGCCTGGTGGTGGCGACGCAGCGCTCCACCAGCACCCTGAAGGGCCTCCGAGTCGGCTGCAGGAACGACACCTGGATGTTGATGACTTCGCCCACCTCGTACTGGCTGGACGGTCAGCCAAAACTCCAGTCATCTAAAGCAAAACACCAATATCAATGCTTTGCAGCATCACATTAACCACCTGCAGGCAGCAGTGAGTCACTGAACTCACCAGTCAGGAGCTGCAGGGAGAAGTACTGCTGCTGCTGCTCTCTGGAGGACATCCAGTCAGAATGAGGAGAGCTTCTGGTCACACTCTGCTGCCTGAAAGAGGAAAAGTCTAACTGAGGTCATTTGTTTCTTAAACTGATCACACTTCGAAAAAGGCCATAAATCCAAATAGAAAACTCACTTGGATGGAAATGGAGCAACGCTGTATGGAAAGTTTCATTTAACTCAATCAGTTTTAAAGTTGCGAGTCTAAACTTGTAGAAAATAAAGAGGCATGTGTTGCTTTATCTTGTTCAGCTCATGCAGTTTGGTGTTATTTATTCAGTGTTTTTTAATTAAAACTTGAGGGCAACTAAAGTAGTTTAGATTATATTAAAACCTGTCAGTTCTTTTAATGCTTCACAGTCTCCAGCTCTGAGGTCCATTCAGTCCTTCTGAAGACAAATATTTCATAAATGTACATTTAGATTTTTTAAGAAGGCTCAGTAATTTACTTAACTGTCTGGGCACTAGTTTTTAAATCAAACAGAAGTATGAAGGGCATTTTTAGAGAACATTTTCAGCTTTGCATTGATGGGGAGGAGGGGGGGGTATTGAAACAGGAACAGAGAAACATTCAACTTTGTAATTGTTAGCAAACGGTGGGAAGCTGCAGGAAGTCCGATCTGATGAGGAGCAACGATTGTGTTGTTGGGGTGAGAAGCGTCAACCTGTTGCTGTGTTGGAGAAGCTTGTTTCCATGGCACCACAGTTCAGGTGGTTCGCAGTAAATGTTTTCCGTCAGAAGGTCACAGTAGGTCTGTGTTGATGGTCAGACTCTCGGGGACGAATTCACAGCGCACCACCAAAAAAAAACTGGCTGGTGTCTCCTGACCGGAAGCGTCTTCGGTCTCGGACGGTGACGTTCTGCCCTTCTGAGAACACCTCGCCCGGCTCATTGCTGCAGGATTTCTGAAGCATTTCAAGGGTTCCTGTTATCAGAGACAGGTTGATGTGCGCTCTGCTCAAGTCCACGGTGATGGCACAAAGCGCACAGACCCCTGCTGACAAAAAAGTGTGCAACTCCGGTGCAGATTCAGATCAAGCGTGAAGGTTAAACTTCCCCTGCTGCTGAGCCCCGCTCACACACAGCAGGACCAGTCTGAACTTTCTCATCTCCGCTTGTACTTAATATCAAGTCAAAACTAACCCATGCTGACATTCATCCTGCTGACGGAACAAATCAGAGTGTAATCGTTTCTGAACACTGAGGTCGGCGGAACAGATGAAGGAGATTAGAACTCTGTCGGCTGAACTGTTGGTTTTTCTTTGATTTGTTGACAAAAAGAAAAATGTAGAAAATCAGCAGACCTCTCCTGTAATAACTCTGCATGTGGTTTTGGCCTGGCTTCATCAAAGCAGAGGATGTGCTGTTCTCCAGTTACAGCCAGCTCTGGGGACGGCACGGCCCGACTCACTGACCCTACCAACACTACAGAGAGCCTCCGAGAAAGTGGAGCCTCTGAAGGCGTCACTTCATACTGCAGGAGTTCGTCCATCAGAAATTTAAAATAATCCCTAGATAAACTAAGAACGACGAGATCACTTCTAGGTCGAAGCCCAGTGTGACCTGACAGCCAACATTCAGCTTGTGGCGGTGCCTTTAATGGCAGGACCAGAGGTGTGTACGACAGAACCACCGTACCGGATCGTAGTCCGTCTCCTGCTCCAGTTCAACCATGAGGAGTTGTCACTGAACAGCCCGATAGAGCCGAGGCTCGTTGGGTTCAGGTTAACACCATCGGATCAAATGACGTGTGCTCCGACAGCACCGGCCCGGCACCGAGCGGCAGCCGCACACACGCTGGTCAACAGTGTGGAGCTGAAACAGTCACCAGGTGGACAGAGACACTTCCTGTCTGCTGGACTTTGAAGAGTCAACTAAACACAGGTCCAAAAAAAAAATAAGTTGTAGTTTTATGGTGGAAACAAAGTGAGGGATCTGGGTCAGTGCTTCACAGACCCTTCAGGCTGGATGTTCAAACCAGTTTGTGATGTTTAACCTTTTATTGTAATTTGTTATTAAACATAAATCTGATTTCTATAGTGTCCCGAACTAAAAACAAAGGTTGTTGCAGGTTTAAATTCACCTCAGGTAGTGGCACTCCACTCCAATGACGTTGCTCTGGCTCCGGATGATTTCACTTCTGCCGGCACTTTGGGGTTGTAGACCAGCGTGAAGGCGTAGATGAAGGCAGTCGGTGTCATCTGAGGACAAAAAGAGAAGCATTTAAAAAGTCTGACTTAACAAAAGAGGGAATATTGATGAATTATTTAAATTAAAGTCTCACCACTAGAGTGCTGTCGCAGCCGTGCAGCTCAGATTCAAAGATCACCACGAGACAGGTGGTCCACCTCGGTGGCTGAACAACCACCGAGCGTGATGTCCTCCGGCTTTATGAGCTTGCCGAGGCCCAGCAGGTCCTGGCTCACCTCCACCTGGACCTTACTCTCCCAGCACCTCACAGCCAGACGCTCGGTCGCCACGTTCGGCCGCAGCGTGAACTCAGAAGGAGGCTCGTTCACAGGATCCACGGGGTCTTCCGGGAAGCTCCAGGTGAGGAGCTCGGCTGCTGGCTGGACCTGCTGGGACTGGAGTCCTGCGGCGCGCCAGGCAGACTGACTGGAGTGCTCTTGCTCAGGTTCTGTAGCCGGCTCAGCCTCCACCCCTGCAGGCCTCTGAGCCTCGACCCCCCGGGGAGCTGGCGCCCTCACCCTGTGGAGCCGAGCATCGCCGAGCCTGACGCACGCAAGCACAACGCTAAACACAAGAACCTGTCTGGACCCCACGGTTGGTAACAGATGTGCTCCTGTGCAGCCTTATTAAGCAGCGTGACTCCTCCCACTGCCTCATCAGCTCAATCCCTCTCCACAGGTGAGGATGTCACAGCTGTACATGCTTTACTAATTACTCAGTCTCAATCTGCACAGCAGCCAGAGGAGCATGTACTCAAGGAAAAGTACAAATACTGCATTTTAAAGTAAACGTCTGTACTCGGAAAATGTACTCAAAGAATCAAAAGTAAAAGTACTCTGTTAGTGTTCCACTATTATACACTGCATCATTAGATTATTATTATTATTATTATTATTATTATTCATGGACTCATGGAGACACTTTTTTGTTATTTTATATATCTGCCTGCCATTTACCACTAATTTGATTTTTTTTTTTTGTGTATGTGTGTGTGTGTGTAAAACGTCAGAAAACAATCAAATAAATGCTCATCATATTTACCCAGAGCTCAGAGACACTTTCAAATGTGTTTGAAACACACGTTTTGTAATCGTAACCATGGAAACAATCACAAGGACAATGCAGCAAACCGTGAAATGTGTGGCATGAAAAAAATGATGAATTTGTCTTTCAATAGATAAATCAATAGTCAGCTGATGGTTTGAGATCAAAGCGTCTGTAATAAAGTCTCGTATTTTCTACACTCTTTGTGTCTTTTGTATTTATAATCTTACTTTGTTAAATAGTTGCAGCTGTGAAATAGATTGTAGTGTAGTAAAAAGTATTTTCTTCAGTAATGTAGTGCAGTAAAAGTCATATTTGTGTTTCACTAACAGAAGCTGTTTGAAATCCAGTTTTCATCCTCAGATGCTCCACACAGATGCAGATTCAGAGAGATGTGTTTAAAGGACATTCAGTCACTCACATCTGTATTTATTCAGGAACATCTGGATCTACAGTCATGAACAGGAAAATAAAAGATTGCACAGAACTTCATAATGGCGGTGAGGAGATACAACTTTAACATATTTGCGAATTTTTTTGGCAGGTGGTCACACTCATCTGACAGAAATCAACTTTATAGATTATTATTTTATACACAAACATAAGAGGACTTTATGAGGCAGAGGTGTGTGGATTTTGATGACGATTTGGGCATTTGATTTGGTGGTGCAGTGGTTAGCACTGTCACCTCACAGCAAAAAGGTTCCGGGTTCGAATCCGGTCCTGGGCCTTTCTGTGCGGAGTTTGCATGTTCTCCCTGTGCTTGCGTGGGTTCTCTCCGGGTTCTCCGGCTTCCTCCCATCATCCAAAAACATGCACCTCAGGTCAGGTTACCTGGCGCCGCGCTAGTGGCAGCCTGCTGCAGCAGCTCCCCCCTGAGAGCCCCCCTGCTGTAGTGAAGACATTTCCCCTCGGGGATTAATAAAGTGTATAAAATAAAAATCAAATCAAAAAAATTAATCTGACAGTCAGTTTTTACTCAGTTGTGAAGAAAGTGAAGAAATACTCACCACCTCTCATCCATCCATCCATCCATTATATATACCTGCTTTATCCTGAACAGGGTTATGGGGGGGGGGGAGCCTATCCCTGCTCACATGGGGCAAAGGCAGGGTTCACGTGGACAGATCACCAGCCTATCACAGGGCCAACACAGACAAAGACCATTCACACCTCAGGGACATTTGTAGAACCACCAATTAACCTGAGGTGCATGTTTTTGGACAGTGGGAGGAAGCTGGAGTACCCAGAGAGAACCCACGCAGGCACATGGAGGACATGCAGACTCTGCACAGAAAGGCCTGGATTTGAACCCGGAACCTTTTTGCTGTGAGGCGACCATGCTAACCGCTGAACCACTGTGCCACCCTTCAATTCAATTCAACTTTATTTATATCGCGTCAAATCACAACACAGGTTATTTCATGGCACGTAACACATTAAAGTCTTTATAGCAGAACTCTAATCAGATCATCTCTAATCAGATCATCTTCAACTCAAATGCTTCCAATAAAAGGGAAATAAAAACATGCTGATGTTGATACGCTGGAACAAATGTTTGATTTCTGCCAGAAGAAATGTCTGTTTAATGTCTGAATTTAGCTGCAAACAAACAGTTCTGACTCAAACATCAGTCATGCAGTCATTTTTTATTATCATTGCATTTTACTGTTCAAGTGAGAGATGTAAATCATTCTTCCACTGCTGAATAACTCTGGGGACATATTATGTAAAGAAGATAATCTCCAGTTTAACATGATCCAATGTAATATTCAAAAGCTAAGCAGAGGAAGACTTACTGATGAAGAGCTCCTTGTTTGCTGCAGTAATGTTGAAATGTCCCATTACATTGCAGTAAAGCAGAATGTGAACGCTGCAGAAACATCCAGCTGCAACACGGTTCACTGATCTGACTCTGTGTTTGTGAGCACTTTTCTGTGACTTGTTATCACAGGAGAGTCGAAGCTGTCGGGTTAAAAAAAAAATAAAAAAAATGCTACAATAACTAGATAAACAAAAGTTTGTAAACACTTCACGAATATGTGTTGGTTCATCTCATCTTGTCGTCATGACGTCCTCCTGTTGCTCATTTATCTTTACAAAACGGCATGTTTGAGCAGGCCTCCTGAAATAACAGCACATCTCAGAGGTTGGGGTGGGGGTTACCATAGCAACAGTAAGCATTAAAAAACGTCTGTCACTCACAGTTTGCAGATTCAGTAGAGGGTGAAATGTATTATGAGAAGGTCCGAAGGCAGAGTCAAAACTTTTTCATAACCTTCATCATTTTCAGTTTTACTGACACAAATATCATCTTATTGTTTGTTTGTTTGTTTTGACATTGTGGAACTCCAACATGACCCACATTAAATATATTGTACTGATTGTTGGTAGTTGTTTTTAAATCTTTTTTTGTTTTTTATTATTTTAATTACCAATAAAAATAAACTCCAATGAGCTCATTAGTCAATAACAGATTGAGTATCCATAATGCCTGAATATTTTCTATGCAACAAAGGTTTATGAATTCACACTGATCGTTATAGTAACTATGACTCTGTTCACACTAATGTCTCAATAATTTTACACTGTATACCCCAAAGTTTTCAAAAGAAAAATGCATTCTTTTTCACTTTGAAATATTCCTAAATAATCTGATTTTCAAGTGTGCAAACTGAGATTGTATTTAACAAACAACGATGCAAACACATGAGGTTGATCTCAAGAATGTGAGCTGAATATTTGACCTGTATGGCTGCTTGTAATGTATTTAGTGTACAGAAGCCGTTTTGATGTGTCGTTCTTACGTACGTTCTTAGAATTAATAAAATAGTAAAAATACAGTAAAATCCTGAATGAATGAGTGGGTGTGTCCAAGCTCTTCGCTGTTGCTCTACGTAATGCATTCAAGTTTATGGAGGCCCATTCAGTCCCATTGTATTTGTAAAAGAACCTGTGGACAGTACAGTAACATACATGATCTCTAAATGCTCAGTACTGCACAGTGATCAGTTGCACATGAAGTTGTCATGGCAATATGTTGAATTGAAATATACAACCTGGTATCACAGCAAAACGTGAAATAGACACGCCCGTCCACTGCAGCTAAACCTGAAATAAACACGCCCGTCCACTGCAGCTAAACCTGAAATAAACACGCCCGTCCACTGCAGCTAAACGTGAAATAAACACGCCCGTCCACTACAACTAAACGTGAAATAAACACGCCCGTCCACTACAACTAAACGTGAAATAAACACGCCCGTCCACTACAGCTAAACGTGAAATAAACACGCCCGTCCACTACAGCTAAACGTGAAATAAACACGCCCGTCCACTACAACTAAACGTGAAATAAACACGCCCGTCCACTACAACTAAACGTGAAATAAACACGCCCGTCCACTACAGCTAAACGTGAAATAAACACGCCCGTCCACTACAGCTAAACGTGAAATAGACACGCCCGTCCACTACAGCTAAACGTGAAATAGACACGCCCGTCCACTACAACTAAACGTGAAATAAACACGCCCGTCCACTACAGCTAAACGTGAAATAAACACGCCCGTCCACTACAACTAAACCTGAAATAAACACGCCCGTCCACTACAGCTAAACGTGAAATAAACACGCCCGTCCACTACAACTAAACCTGAAATAAACACGCCCGTCCACTACAGCTAAACCTGAAATAGACACGCCCGTCCACTACAGCTAAACGTGAAATAAACACGCCCGTCCACTACAACTAAACCTGAAATAAACACGCCCGTCCACTACAGCTAAACCTGAAATAGACACGCCCGTCCACTACAACTAAACCTGAAATAAACACGCCCGTCCACTACAGCTAAACCTGAAATAGACACGCCCGTCCACTACAACTAAACGTGAAATAGACACGCCCGTCCACTACAACTAAACGTGAAATAAACACGCCCGTCCACTACCGCTAAACGTGAAATAAACACGCCCGTCCACTACAACTAAACCTGAAATAAACACGCCCGTCCACTACAGCTAAACCTGAAATAGACACGCCCGTCCACTACAACTAAACGTGAAATAAACACGCCCGTCCACTACAGCTAAACCTGAAATAGACACGCCCGTCCACTACAACTAAACGTGAAATAAACACGCCCGTCCACTACAGCTAAACGTGAAATAAACACGCCCGTCCACTACAACTAAACCTGAAATAAACACGCCCGTCCACTACAGCTAAACCTGAAATAGACACGCCCGTCCACTACCGCTAAACGTGAAATAAACACGCCCGTCCACTACAACTAAACCTGAAATAAACACGCCCGTCCACTACAGCTAAACGTGAAATAAACACGCCCGTCCACTACAACTAAACCTGAAATAAACACGCCCGTCCACTACAACTAAACGTGAAATAAACACGCCCGTCCACTACAACTAAACGTGAAATAAACACGCCCGTCCACTACAGCTAAACGTGAAATAGACACGCCCGTCCACTACCGCTAAACGTGAAATAAACACGCCCGTCCACTACAACTAAACGTGAAATAAACACGCCCGTCCACTACAGCTAAACGTGAAATAAACACGCCCGTCCACTACAACTAAACCTGAAATAAACACGCCCGTCCACTACAGCTAAACGTGAAATAGACACGCCCGTCCACTACAGCTAAACGTGAAATAGACACGCCCGTCCACTACAGCTAAACGTGAAATAGACACGCCCGTCCACTACAACTAAACGTGAAATAGACACGCCCGTCCACTACAACTAAACGTGAAATAAACACGCCCGTCCACTACAACTAAACGTGAAATAGACACGCCCGTCCACTACAACTAAACGTGAAATAAACACGCCCGTCCACTACAACTAAACGTGAAATAAACACGCCCGTCCACTACAACTAAACGTGAAATAAACACGCCCGTCCACTACAACTAAACGTGAAATAAACACGCCCGTCCACTACAACTAAATGTGAAATAAACACGCCCGTCCACTACAACTAAACGTGAAATAAACACGCCCGTCCACTGCAGCTAAACCTGAAATAAACACGCCCGTCCACTACAGCTAAACGTGAAATAGACACGCCCGTCCACTACAACTAAACGTGAAATAAACACGCCCGTCCCTACAACTAAACGTGAAATAAACACGCCCGTCCACTACAACTAAACGTGAAATAAACACGCCCGTCCACTACAGCTAAACCTGAAATAAACACGCCCGTCCACTACAGCTAAACGTGAAATAAACACGCCCGTCCACTACAACTAAACGTGAAATAAACACGCCCGTCCACTACAACTAAACGTGAAATAAACACGCCCGTCCACTACAACTAAACGTGAAATAAACACGCCCGTCCACTACAACTAAACGTGAAATAAACACGCCCATCCACTACAACTAAACCTGAAATAAACACGCCCGTCCACTACAGCTAAACGTGAAATAAACACGCCCGTCCACTACCGCTAAACGTTAAATAAACACGCCCGTCCACTACCGCTAAACATGAAATAAACACGCCCGTCCACTACAACTAAACGTGAAATAAACACGCCCGTCCACTACAACTAAACGTGAAATAAACACGCCCGTCCACTACAGCTAAACCTGAAATAGACACGCCCGTCCACTACAGCTAAACGTGAAATAGACACGCCCGTCCACTACAACTAAACGTGAAATAAACACGCCCGTCCACTACCGCTAAACGTTAAATAAACACGCCCGTCCACTACCGCTAAACGTTAAATAAACACGCCCGTCCACTACCGCTAAACATGAAATAAACACGCCCGTCCACTACCGCTAAACGTTAAATAAACACGCCCGTCCACTACAACTAAACGTGAAATAAACACGCCCGTCCACTACCGCTAAACATGAAATAAACACGCCCGTCCACTACCGCTAAACATGAAATAAACACGCCCGTCCACTACCGCTAAACGTGAAATAAACACGCCCGTCCACTACCGCTAAACGTGAAATAAACACGCCCATCCACTACAACTAAACCTGAAATAAACACGCCCGTCCACTACAGCTAAACGTGAAATAAACACGCCCGTCCACTACCGCTAAACGTTAAATAAACACGCCCGTCCACTACCGCTAAACATGAAATAAACACGCCCGTCCACTACAACTAAACGTGAAATAAACACGCCCGTCCACTACAACTAAACGTGAAATAAACACGCCCGTCCACTACAGCTAAACCTGAAATAGACACGCCCGTCCACTACAGCTAAACGTGAAATAGACACGCCCGTCCACTACAGCTAAACGTGAAATAAACACGCCCGTCCACTACCGCTAAACGTTAAATAAACACGCCCGTCCACTACCGCTAAACATGAAATAAACACGCCCGTCCACTACAACTAAACCTGAAATAGACACGCCCGTCCACTACAGCTAAACGTGAAATAGACACGCCCGTCCACTACAGCTAAACGTGAAATAGACACGCCCGTCCACTACAACTAAACGTGAAATAAACACGCCCGTCCACTACAACTAAACGTGAAATAAACACGCCCGTTCAGGTTTAAATGGGTGAGCAGACAGTTTGTCTCCAGTCTGACAGCAGGACGTCCTCTGCAGGGACTAACTGTCCTGATGGACGTCCGCTGTAGTGACTAACAGTCCTGATGGACGTCCTCTTCAGGGACTAACGGTCCTGATGGACGTCCTCTTCAGGTACTAACGGTCCTGATGGACGTCCTCTTCAGGGACCAACGGTCCCGATGCAGGTGACCAGAGGTTGGAGAGTCAAACGGAGGGACGGCACATTAAAGGGACATTCCACAACCTGTGGCGTTCTGCCAGCTCTCAGGTCTCTGACAGCTGATCTGAGTCCAGCTCCTGTTGACACTAATGAAGTGAGACAGAGTTGATTGGAGCAGGTGAAGACAGGGAGGACTGAATCACTGCTGGACAAACATACGAAGCACTGACGGCTTCGATTTCAGCCTCCAGAGGTGAAATGTGGAGCAGCAGCTTCCTGTTGGCAGGAACTCACCAGACCATCTTCACGAGTCCTCGGATTAGAAATTATAGGAAAATTCTTGAGACGTTTTCTAAGAAGTTGAGAGTAGATCCTTGTAAAGATAAAAGTTCTTCATAAACATGTTCACAGAGCTCCTAATGAGATAAAGGGGGCGGATCAGAGAGGAAGACTTTAAGAGGAAGAAGAGTTTCTTCATCAGAGCAGAAAACTGCTGACGTCCAGCGAGCTCAGAGAAATATAGTTGAGACTGAATGAGGTTGAGGAACGTGTCCAGATTGTCTGCAGGATGTTTGTGGAGGATCAGAGACGTCTCTTCTCCCACCAACAACACATGAAAGTGATGAAGATGTTTGCTGCACTTCATTTAACTTCCACTGGAGGTCACTGTCCATTCTGTCCCTTTATCACCAAGAGGGCATTTTTTTCAATCAACCAATCACATCGTTTAAAAGGATGCGTCACCTAGCAACGGGGTGGACCACACCTCCTCACTGAGATCAGGGTTTCTGTCCTTTCCTGGATCAGAGTTCCTGAATCTCTCCTGGATCAGAGTCCTGACTAGAAGAGCCTCAGATTTATTAAAGTCATTCTGTGGTAGAAAATCTTCCCTGATCAAACCGTTAAAGTCACCGGCAGCAGAACAACTCGAAACTAAAGTGGTTTCCTGTGAAAGTCATGAACTTGTGTCGTGTCCAGACTTTATTAACTAAACGACGGGAGGAACGAGGACGGCAGTTTCCTTTTCTTAGGTTTATAAGCAGAAGCCTGAATCTGTGGAGCTATTAAGTGATAAAGCTGTCAGTGCGGAGCTTAGCGGAGCGTCTGACAGGAGCAGGGGATCCTCATGCTAATGGGACCCTTTAAAAAAAGACTGAGGCCAACTACACCAGTCTGTTTATCATGATGGGCTACAACTGGAGTAAACAGACTGTCACAACTTTTCATACTTATATTGTTATGCAGACACAAGGAAAGGACCCAAACACACAACTACACATGAATAAAGATAAAGACAAGAGACCATCCCAGTGTTCCAGTATTCAAACTAAAATACTATCTAGTACGCCAGAAACAGATTTAGTACGTCTCAATTATTAAACGTAGCATGTTGAAAGTACCAGGATGTTGTACTACATCTGCAGTCTGCAGGTCAGCATGATACTCTGGAAGTTCTGACCCACAATCCTCTGCAGAGACAGTTGGTGGCGCTGAAGCTCCGCCCACAAAAGGAAGAAGAAGAGGAAGAAGAAGAAGAGGAAGAAGAAGAGGAAGAATAAGAAGAGGAAGAGGAAGAGATATTAAAATGAAGTTTGTTCCAAATCACATCCTCTTTCTTTTTACTACAAACGTTGCGCTACAGATGGCGATGGATACGACCAAGAGGGTCAAAGGTCGAGATGCATTTCTATGATGCAGTAGTATGTCCCAGTTGTACACATACTACATGTAACACTACATAGTTTGTAAGAGCAGCTGTAGTCTGTACTAAATGTAAAAATAAATATTATGCGATTCAGAACGCAGCGCATGTGATTTTCAAAATAAACAGGAAATGAACCTGAAAGTAAAAACAGACTTAACTTTGAGGGTGAATTCAGATATATATATATGTTTGGACAGTAAAAGTTTGGACACACCTTCTCATTCAATGGTTTTTCTTTATTTTTATTTTTTTCTACATTGTAGATTAATATTGAAGATATCAAAACTATGAAGGAACACATGTGGGACTATGTGGAAAACAAAAAAAGTGTTGAACAAACCAGAATATGTTTTATATTTTACATTCTTCTAAGTAGCCACCTTTTGCTTTGATAACAGCTTTGCACACTCTTGAGATTCTTTCAATCAGCTTCATGAGGTCGTCACCTGGAGTGGTTTTCAGTTAACAGGTGAGCCTTGTCAAGAGTTCATTTGTGGAATTTCTTGCCTTCTTAATGTGTTTGAGAGCATCAGTTGTGTTGTGCAGAGGCAGGGTTGGTGCACAGCTCTCTACAGTGAATAAGTTTATTCAATGACAGTTGTAATCCATGTTATGGCACGAACCACTCAACTAAGTAAAGAGAAACGACAGTCCATCATTACTTTAAGACAGGAAGGTCAGTCAATCCAGAACATTTAGAGAACTTTGAATGTATCCTCAAGTGCAGTCGTGAAAACCATCAGACGCTCTGATGAAACTGTCTCTCATGAGGACCGCCCAGGACAGGAAGACCAAGAGTTACCTCTGCTGCTGAGGATAAATTCATTAGAGTTACCAGCCTCAGAAAATGCAAATTAACAGCACCTCAGATTAGAGGCCACATAAATGCTTCGCAGAGTTCAAGTAGCAGACACATCTCAACATCAACTGTTCAGAGGAGACTGCATGAATCAGGCCTTCATGGTCCAATTGCTGCAAAGAAGCCGCTACTGAGGAAGAAGAAGAAGAAGAAGAGACTTGATTGGGCCAAGAAACACAAGGAATGGACATCAAACCAGTGGAAATCTGGACTTTGGTCTAATGAGTCCAGATCTGAGATTTTTGGTTCCACCCACCGTGTCTTTGTAAGACACAGAAAAGCTGAGCGGATGGTTTCTACATGTGAGGTTCCCACCGTGAAGCACGGAGGAGGAGGTGTGATGGTGTGGGGGGGAGGGGGGTTTACTGGTGACACTGTTGGTGATTTATTCAGAATTCAAGTCATACTTAACCAGCATGGCTCCCACAGCATTCTGCAGCGACATGCCATCCCATCTGGTTTCAGCTTAGTGGGACCAGCATTTGTGTTTCAACAGGTCGACGACCCCAAACACACCTCCAGGCTGAAGGGCTGTTTGACCAAGAAGGAGAGCGATGAGTGCTGCGTCAGATGACCTGACCTCCACCATCACCGACCTAAACCCAATGAGACGGTCTGGGATGAGTTGGACCGCAGAGTGAAGGCAAAGCAGCCAACGAGAGCTCAGCACCTCTGGGAACTCCTTCAGGACTGTTGGAAAACCATTCCAGGAAAAAGGTGGCTACTTGGAAGAATCTAAAATATAAAACATTCTGGTTTGTTGAGCATTTTTTTTTGTTTACCACATAATTCCATGTGTTCCTTCATAGTTTGGATGTCTTCAATATAAATCTACCATGTAGAAAAAAATAAAAAATTAAGAAAAAACATTGAATGAGAAGGTGTGTCCAAACCTTTGACTGCTACTGTAGAATAAAATATATATATATATCACATCACATATATATATATCATATATATATATATATATATATATCATAAATATGATACATACAGTGGTGTGAAAAAGTGTTTGCCCCCTTCCTGATTTCTTTTTTTTTTGCATATCTGTCACACTTAAATGTTTCAGATCATCGAACACATTTAAATATTAGTCAAAGATAACACAAGTAAACACAAAATGCAGTTTTTAAATGAAGGTTTTTATTATTAAGGGAGAAAAAAAACATATATATCAGACAAGATATACATATACACACACACACACACACACACACACACAAGATATATAAATATAAATTAATAATCAAGAAGGGCAGCTATTTAAATGGTCCAGGAAATCAAATGAAGACAAGCACTCAACATGAGATAAGAAAACAAAGAAAGCAGCAGAGAAACCAACTCGGTGGCTACAGAGCTCCTCCTGACAGGAATCCACACTCATCACATGTACAATAAAATATCACAGCCTACAGTAGCCTTTAACATATAATGGAGGTGGATGACACTGTTGCCTGATGGCCTACAGATCCCTCTGCATCCTTTACTGCTGCTCCAGAGCACGCTGCTTTGACGGCATCATAAAAACTGAACATGACTCAGATGAATATCAGCATTTTTATCACCTTCTCTCTTCTCTTGTCTGATTCGTAGAGAAGTAAGAGAATCAACCCTGAAAAGATTAAAGTGATGGAGCAGCTTTATAACTTCATATAAAAGCCAATAAAGATAAACATGAATTGACTGTAGTGTTGTCAGCTCTCTGTGCACTACCACAGCTCTCTGCCGCCACCTGGCGGCTACTCACAGTATGCCTCCATTGTAGTGCAGCTGCAGAGCCAACGACTTAGACAGAAACACGTCATATCACCAAGAGACATCTGCATCCACATGCAGCTTCACTTCCCAGACAAACCCTGAACTCTTTGTTCAGACATGTGATAGGTGTAACACACATGACCACAAAAACACATTACAATGCAGCAATGATTGTATGTACTAGTGTGTAGTGTAGTTTAAACCTTTCCAGAGTCCTGCAGTAAACACTCACTTCATGAAGTTTAGTTTGTGTTGAAAGTGTTAAAGGAGGATTTATTGCCGGAGTTTTGAATTTGACTGCATCACTTTAAGCTGTTTATTCAGACACGATAACAATGCAAACGTAAATATGATCCTGACACGTTTCTTGTTCTTTTTGGTCGCATCAATCCACAAAACATTTATCTAACAGCCCTCTGGTTGGTCATGTGATCTTTATCAAACTGTGTTCTCCTGATGGTGGACTCATGAACATCAACATGAAGCAGTGTGAGAAGCCTTTCTTGTGGAATATTACATGACATGCTGACTGTTGTTGTCCTCTCCTGTGGAGAGTAACACTGGTTCATTTGTACAAACTCCGACTCACTTCCACAAACACAAGCAGCCCAGAGTCTGATGCATCTTCCTTGGAATAAAACAAAAAACACCTGATGATCATCCCGCTAATTGAAAACACCCGACTCTGATTTCACCTTCAAATTAGCTAATAATCTTAAAGACTTGCCACTCAGATATGAAATATTTGTATGTTTTTCTCAATAAATAAAAGACTAAGTGTAATATTTTGGTCTCAGTTAATTCATTGTTTTTTTTTAATCTACTTTGAGGACTTGTGTGAAGATCTGATGATGTTTCAGGTCATATTGATGCAGAAATATCAAAGGGTTCACAAACATTGAAGTAAATGATTCATCATCTAATTAATCACAGTCAGCTTAATGAAGTGAATTAAATACAAATAGTGACCTCTGGTGGCCATAACAGTGATAGACTGTAAAAGTCAGGAGGCAGAAGAGTCGTATTTAGTGTAAGTTATTAAATATATTCTGTGTATTTGTCCCCAGATTTGACTAGATAACAGTTCATAATATCCATGAAGGAATCCATTCAAGTTAAACATTGCTTGGAAAAAAAAGGATCTTTAAACTTTGTTTTCAGTGCTGAAATAAAATGTGAAATCATCATATACTGTATGAACAAATCTTTTAATTTTGGAACGAAAGCAAAATACACTAATGTTTTCCTAAAAATGTAAATGTTAACTTTTAAAAAAGAAGGATGAGGGAGGAGTGTTTAACTCACCGAAGGACATCCGATACAAAATAAGACAGCAAATAAAGTTATCTATATCTATCTAATAAAGGTTATCTTCCTCTTTATCTTTAAAACATCTGAATATGAAACAGGATTTAATGTGTGTTGTGGACACGAAGATCATTGCAGCAGGCACTTAGTTTGGTCTTTGTACAGGAAGTTAGAGTTGGACTGTCTCTAGTTGTAGAAGCCTCTCCAGTACCAGCAGGTGCAGTTGAGGCCTGCAGCGATGAGCAGGATGACCAGCAGGGTGATGAAGAGGCCGCAGCCGATGACGGTGGCGATGACGGCCCACACCAGCGTCCTCTTGGACATGTCGATCAGAGGCGACTTCAGGGCCATCCGCACCCGCTGCGCCCGCCGCCGGTTCTGAGGAGGGTACCGGGCCAGGTTGACGCTCTCCATGCCCAGCGAGCGGACCAGACACGCCCTCTGGTGGCTCAGCTGGTCGAAGGTGTGTTTGCCGTGGTAGCGGCCCATACCGCTCTGACCTGGAGGGGCGACACAGGTGAACGTCAGGATGCTTCTCACATGGTTCATGTGAGAAAAAACACCACAAAATGTGGGATGTCAGACATCCACATCCGAACGAAGACTTTGAAATGTAAACTTCACAAAGAAAAAAAGCAGGCTGCAGCTGATGATGGTCCGGACCAAAATAAAAGCTGCGTTCGACTAGCCAACTTTGCTGAGGAACGTTCCTCAGTGAGTGACGTGACCTGGAAGTACATACGTGTCAGCCATAGTAAGAGCTGTTTGAATTCTTCAAATGCTGAGGAAAGGAGCTTCAGTGCTTCTTTTCTCATCTCCTTTACCGGAGGATACACCAGATAGGAGACAACGCTGTCCCACAATTCTTTGCGGCAGCAACATTTAATGCTGCTACGAGCAGAGATTTGACGCTTAACATGTGATGCGCATATAATTATAATTCCTGTCGATAAATATGAGGACAGGAGGGTGAACGAGCGCAACAACCTCCGAAAAAAAAACCCATGTTGACAGGACGAACATCTGGACAAAGACTGACCGTCAGGACGAAGACTGACCGTCAGGACTTAAATGAATTTCTAAACAGTAAACAGGAATCACATCGCAACAATCTGCTATTGTTTCCCACCAAAAGCCATTTAGTGCCATTACTGAACGTGTTTCCTCTGTCCAAAAATAACATGTATCGATCTCGTATGCTGCCAATACCGTCGTCCATTTCGGGAGCCTTTACGCAGCGACTGGTTGCATCAATGTCACCAAGATGGAAACTAAGTGCAAACAGCTCCAACAGCATTACTGGCATTATTGATTAGCTTGTTCTGTTCGACTCAACAGTCAAACACCCAAAATAATTCCATCAAACTTAGAAAAGAGCAAGTGATGATACACTGATGATACACTTCACACAATAACAGTTTAAAGCATTCTTACCAACACCACCAAACGGCAGAGAGCTGAGTGTGTAGTGCATCATCACATCGTTGACTGTGACTCCTCCACTCGTGGTCTCTTCAATCATCCTCTTTATCGCCTTGGAGGAGGAGGAGGAGGAGGAAGGGGTGGGGGGGCAAACCGAGATAACACGTGAAGAAGAGCTGGACACATTAAAAGCTGCTCCAGGACGTCTTGCAGCTGCAGCTCACCTTCTTGTCGGAACAGAAGATGTAGAGCGCCAGCGGCTTCTCTCTCTCGTTGATGAAGTGGATGGCGTCGTCCATGTCACTCACAGTCACGATGGGCAGCAGAGGGCCGAAGATCTCCTCCTGCATCAGCCTGGAGTGGGGCGGCACGTCCTTCAGCACCGTCGGGGCTTTAAGGGCAACATGGGCGGGCATTAAACAGAAATACAAACCGTGATCCCCATGAACGAGGAGGATCTTCCTACCGATGTAGCGCAGCGAGGAGTCGCTCTGTCCTCCCACCACCGGCGTGTATCCCTCCATCAGACCCACGACTCTGTTGAAGTGACGCTGGTTGACTATGCGGCCGTAGTCAGGCGAGCATTTGGGATCGGCGCCGTAAAATTCCTGCGTGAAAAAGGTGTCGATAAAAGCTCGGCACTGTGCGTACGTGATGTCAGGTGAGGTGAACTGTTACCAGGAGAGTTTGCCGGACGCACTCCACCACCCGGCCCTGGATGCAGGGTTCACACAGGATGTAGTCCGGAGCGATGCACGTCTGGCCGCAGTTCACGAACTTTCCCCAGGTGATGCGACTGCACACACAATTTACACCGTGTTCATTTACACTTCAATGTTCCAGAGTTTACAGGCTTGAAAGACATCACATGCAGGTACATTTACGAACACAAAGCAAAAACCACAACCAGCAAATCCAACCACAGCTGAAGGTTTGTGTTGGTCCCTGAACAATCTCCACTTCTGTAGGAAAAAAGACTCAAAGCCTGGAAAGGTTTTGTGTGTTGGACTCTTACAGAGAAGACCGTGTGCAGCACAGTGTTTTCCTGTGTAGTTGATAGAAAAGGTGTGCACACTGCTGTTGTTGGAGTCTTAAAATGTTTTTTAGCGGTTGAACTGGGAGGCTTTGTGCTTTCAAACAATGTAAACTTTGTCTATTTGGATTCAGAACGGGTCGGAGCCGTTCACAACGGGGTGATGAAGCTGCAAACGTGAACACATTTGCATTGTTTCCTGTTCTTGTGATTTGTCTGCTTTCCAGGCAGAGCGGTTATTCTCACATTAACATGGACTGGTGACGCGTTCAGTGACGCTCAGACGTCTGAAAACCGGAATCATTAGCTAACAAAAAAAAAGGTCAGTGTTCAGCAGCTGTCTTCTAAATGAGAGCTAACAAACTAAAGTGTCAAAAAATAATGGCTACAAATTCTGAAGCAGGTTTTATTTCTCCTCTATCATTTTTTTTGTCCCATTCTGAAATGAATGAAAGCTGATGACTGCTGCTAATGTAGGAAATCTATCTTAAAACAATGGAACACTTTTGAAAACTGAGTAAAGTGGAGGAAAGTCCAGTTCTTTGGCTTATAAAATTAACTGAAAACCTGCAACCCATAGAACCAATATAATTTAATTCCTAAAGGATCATTTGCGTCAGTATTTCATAAATCATCATATATAGTGATGATTTGCTGCATGCTGCAGGCGTAGCAGCTGCAGCAGGTAAATCTGCTGCCGCCCATCGCCATGGTTACGCATCCTCACAGCTGCAGCCTGCCATTCAGTTCGGAGAAGTGATGTTTACCGGCAGGCGACCCTGATGTCGCAGTCCTTGTCGATGTAGCAGGGGCTCTTGCCGCCCAGCTCCAGGGTCACCGGGGTGAGGTGGCGGGCTGCGGCCTCCATCACCAGTTTGCCCACCGTGCTGCTGCCGGTGTAGAAGATGTGGTCGAAGCGGAGCCGCAGCAGCTCCTGGGCCTCCGACACGCCGCCGGTCACCACCGGGTACAGATCCTGGAAATAAACAGAACAATGTTCATTATTTTATCTCTCTGTCCCTACAGATATAAAAGAAACACGGGACAACTGCCAAAAATATCAAGCATGCTTGAAAATGAGGCGCATTCCCGACACACTGAGGATGATGGAAGTCAGAAGCATCTGTGATGCACTGTGTTGGTACGAGGCTTCAACGGTACAACGTGATTCCACCAACAATAGCAGCCGGTGTTCAGACCTTGTCCAGATAGCGAGGCAGCAGCGCCCGGAGGAGGAGGGACGAGTACTCGCTGAGCTCCGACGGCTTCACCACAGCTGCGTCGCCTGCAGAGGAGAGAACACAGGTTTGTGTGAATGGGATGAGATCAGCGAGTGACGCAGAGCGGAGCAGTAGGAGGACGAGAATGCAGAGATGGGGGGGCAGCCAGATGAAGTCTCAACAGTTTCTCCAACGAGTCTTCTCAAAGCTGGGAAGTTTCACCTACATGCATATTTACTGAGATTTGTAGTAGCTCATAAAGAGAGAGAGCCGTTTTCAAAGTGGAAGGCAGACTGAAGAGGTCCGGTACTAAAATCTATATAATAAATCAACTCAAAAATGTAAACCTGCTCTTTAAAGACAAAAAAAAACTGCAATAAATCAATCAGTAAATCAAAATGTGTATTTTTCGTTTAAGAAGGAATTATTAAGTGATTTTAGTTCAAACTCAGCAACGGGTAACTCTAACTGTCTCTGCAGCTGTAACCATGGATCCATGAAAGAATATGTAAATATCTCAATATATCTAATTACACCTTAAATACAAATTATATTACGTACTCAGAAGAGAGTGAACATGCGCAATAATCTCTTCACATAAATCCCTTAAATTGTCTGATATAACGTCCTTTCTGTTGTCAACTTAGAGGACAGGTCGATCTGAAATTCACTCAGGAGCCAAAAACCGTTCAGAAGCAGAAGCAACAAACTTCAGAATAAAATGGGATTGTTTTTTACCCTAATGTTACATTAATCTGAATAAAGGTTATGATGATGTCGAAACACATTCTGTCCCCATGAGTTGAGTTAGCTAAGAAATGGCACATTAATTATCCAACATTTATTCTGATCATTAGACCACATTCCTGAAGATGTTTATCTGGAAGTCATTAGTGACTGGAACAGAGACACTGTTCGGTTTGTCCTCCACTAACTCCTGAGGGAGTGTGAGGCTCCAACATGTCCAACTGCTGAGAGGTTAATGTACAGCAGCTTTTTATTAAAGCTTTTTTTTAACCTAAAATGAGCATCAGGATGCTCCACTGATGAAGGTGGTTGAAGTGAACCCAAACAGAAAAATCTAAACAATGAGCGGAAACATATAAGAAAACTCCACAGAGCTGAAGGAACCGCAGAATTGAACAAGAATGATAGTTTTTGATGAATACATGGACGTCTTGTGTTTATCTACAGCTGACCTGAGGTCTGATAACTAATCATGTGTGGCCGTGCAGAGGCTTTGCGTCACTGCCGGTGGGACTGAAGCAGGGGATGTGGATGAAGATGTTTTGAGGGACTGGAGACAGGAAGGCTGCCTACCTGCAGCGATGGCTCCGACCAGCGGCAGCAGCGTGACGGCCCAGGGGTAGTTCCAGGCCCCGATGATGAGCACCACTCCCAGAGGCTCCGGCTGCACGTACACCTCGTCCGAGATGGTGAGCAGGTTCTTCTCCACCGGCCGGGGAGCCGCCCACTCCGCCAGCTTCTCCACGGCCAGTTTGATCTCATTCTCGATGCCGATGAGCTCCAGGAGCGGCGTGTCGTACTGGCTCTGTGAGGAACCCAGCACACCTGTCAGTTCAGGAGAAAGCATGAAAAGAGCTTCTCCACGTGTGTCCTGTGACCACTCACCCTGTTGATGTCCTGTTTGAGGGCAGCGGAGATCTCCGTCTCCTTCTCCGTGAGCATCGTCTGCAGGGCGTGAAGCTGCTGCAGCCTGAACTCCAGCGGCCGAGTCCTGCCGCTGAGGAAGGCCTCTCTGGCCCGCTGCACCGCCTGCCTCTCCATGCACACACCTGCACACACCTGCACACACCTGCACCCCCGCCACGCACAATCCATCATCCCCTTCAATCATATACTTCATCTGCAAAAATCAACCTCATCTCTCAGCGAGACCGTCCCAAGCAAAAGCTTTAAAACCCGAGAAGAAAACATTTCAAATCACAGCCTTCAATTCAACACGGTCAGATTTCACACAGACAACTCAAACTGGTTCGAGGTTCTGTTGGACTGAAAACTGAAGGAAGTGTGTTTTTTTGTGCAATTTTAAACTTTTCATTTAAAGTTCAGGACAGCTGCCATTAAACCGGTGAACGGAGTGAGACCGTGTTGCCTGATAAAACCTAAACTGACGAAACGAAAGGGGAATACTGTGTCCTAAAACGTGATTTAAATATCATCTGAATTAATGACTCTTATTTCCACTCCTTGTTTTCTCCCTTTGCTCGGTTCATGTCCAGCAGCCTGCAGACAAAATAACTGGCTTTTAACTACTTTTTTTGTTTTTTTAATCTTATGAAGTCTTGTTTTACAGATAAAGAAGTCCATATAAAGCTCACACTGGCGCGTGCCTTAACCAATAGAAACATCTGTTTACCGGAGATTAAACAGCTCTTCAAGCCGATATCTTAATTTGGAGACATGATGTTAAAAGTGATCATTCAGAAAACACAGCGGCTGCTGGAAGCTGTAAATGTGTATTTTATATTTAACCTGCGACCTTTGTTCATTGAATGGATGTAAATGAATGTAGACGTATTAAAAACTCACCACAGTCCGGAGGAGCTCGGCTCAAAAACACATCCAGCAGGTTCTGGATCCAATATTATCCGAATCACTGATCTGATCCCGCAGCGGTTCCGACTCACCGACCGACCACCAGACTCTCTGTGCACCGCTCAGCGCTCCCGCTGCTCAGGGATCAGTTTACTGGCTGTGACCTGCAGCGTTGTTCAGACCGCCTCCAAACACTGGGCTACTTCATGACGTCATCATCATCATCATCATCATCATCATCTGCCTGCTCCTGTTTGTTTCTTCTTTACAGCAGAGTTGAACTAATTTTTGACTTCATGTCTCTTCATAACATCCAATCAGTCACAGCATCATAAATTACATGAACCTTGGGATCTCAATAACATGCTCATAAATAAATAAATAAATAAGCAACTTTATACGAGGCAAACAACAAAGATCAAAAGTCACCCAATGATTTATGTATTGTGAACTTTTTTCTTGATGTTTAATTGCAGACAGTTTGGATGACAATAAGACGTTATAAAGAACCGGCACCATTAAAGTCAGACAGAATATGCAATGATGGATCACCATGTTAAAGCAGTTACATTCTGAGATTTGTATAATGTGAATTTATAGAATATTTATAGATTTTTACAAAAGACATTTCTATAAAATGGATGTAAAATGATTAAAACTTCAACAGCAGCCTAAAAAAAAAAAAATTAGTTGAAAAAACATTTTTAAATGAGTAAAACTATCTACATGAATGGGACAATATGGACCAGTGAAGGTAAATGTTTCACTGTAGGACGTTCGCTGCGAGGCGGTCCCACCATCACCTGCACCAGCTGAGGGTCAAAGTTCAGCCCCCCCCCCCCCTCTCCCCCCCCAGGTCTCTGCTGCTCAGCCTCACCGCAGGAACCTCTGCAAGAAACAGGAGACAGGAGGCTGTTTGAACAGAGATGGCAGATAGGAGCCGTTCACAGGAGCACAACAAGGGTGGATGTCAACAAAGGTGGTGGGGTGGACCCAAACAAAGGAGGCCATTTAGACATGGAGAGTGAAGCATGCTGGGTAATTGAAGGGAGGGTAGATGAGGGGGCTTTATGTGGATAGATTTCCTGCACAACACCAAACATTGTGTGCAGGAGACAAAGCCATTGTTGTGTGAGGGGACGGGCCTGTGGGACGGTGGGTATGTGGGGTGGGGGTGGGGGGCACGGAGCCCATTATCTTGGGAACATGCGTGTTATCATTTACAAAGTTGTAAACAGCCACAACACAAATAATCCACGGGTTGAAAAACATGAATCAGAAACAGAACCGGTGTGAAGGTGAACGCGGTCCCGTCACTCGTTTCCTATCCTGCTCCCAACACGACTCCACTTTAGTTTTAACATGATTTCATCTGGAGCGTCAATCATTAACAGACAATCAGAAATTCCAGAACAACATCTGCTTCTGGAAGACAAATCATTACTGACATCTGACAGCTGTCGGCCAACACGTGGCTTTGTTGGGCAATAAGACCGAAGGTGGCGTTAGGGTCAAACACGTGAACATACTGAGCATGTTATGGCTCTGTAACAGAAAATAATAACTTCTACATCAGACATTAAAAAGACTTAAAAAACGTGTCAGTCACAATCTGGTGACGCAGTTTTAACCAGAAGAATGTGAAGTTAAATTGATGGACGAGCACAGACTACATTTACAGGCGTTTACACCTGCAGAACGTGACTACAGGGGGCGCTGTTGCAAGGATGTTACCCTTTAAGTAACTGGTTCTTTAAAAACAGAAAGAAAAGATATGTATTTAGATGAATATGTTGCATATTTCAGTGCAGATTGCAGGCACATATTGTCATAAAGAAAAGTGCCCCAGACGCTGATCTTCCCCTCCAGACCTCTGATGGAGGCTGTGTCTCATTCAACCTCTAAAGAAGCTGAAGTAAATAAGAAGTAGCTGAAAATCTGTGACAGAATATCACAAACTGTGACGCTTCTGTGGCTGGAAATAAAAAAATAAAAAATATCCAGCATTTATTGAATATTCAGTTGAAGTACTTAGAAAAATGTAAATGAATCCTGTGATACTGTTTGTTGCATGGTGGGGAACTGAAGACTAAACATTATCATCCAGTGAGCCGCTTCATGAGAGCTGTGAACACGTAGAGAAGTTATGTTGAACTGATCACTAACACGGAGAGACATTTTCCCTCCAAGACTTTCATATTGTTGCTCACACGTTTTAAGTCATGTGACACAAGAGAGTTCCAGTAAAGTTCATTTAGCTTTTTTCAAACTCTCCCCTGCATGTAAAAAGAAATGATGGTGGTGCTGGTTATGTATTTTGTCATTTGGTACTGGGACACGGAGATTCAGCTTCTAAAGCGTAACTGTAAAAATAATACTAATAATAATCAGAGAGGAAAGAAACACGGAGAGTTCAGTGTCCAATAATAAGATTTGAATGCAGTAATTCTGTTAATGAATCTCCTTCAAAGATTATTTATCAATAAACACGATTGTCACTAATTTCCTTTCAGGAAACTTCAGGACCACAACATAGATCATCTCTGACAACACAACCAAACCTGGTCTCCCTGTTTGGACCGGACCGGTAAAGTTGAGTTTCTTTACCTGAACCACAAACGCCGCCAGGCCGACCGCGGCAGCCAGCAGCGCCATGCGGCGCAGCCGGCCCACATTGACCTGCTTGAGCAGGAAGAAGCGAGCCCAGCCCAGTTTCTTGGCGGTGTGGGGGGGGTACCGCATGCTGTTAATGCCCTCCATCTTCAGCTGCTTGATCAGGCAGCTGCGCAGGTGGCTGAGCCGGTCGAAGCCGTGGCGGCTGTGGTAGCAGCCCATCCCGCTGTTACCTGAGGAGGAAGAGGTCCGTCAGAACCACAGAGTCAGAACCACCAGCTGGTGAGACGACAGAGAAACACTCACCGACTCCTCCGAAGGGGAGAGCGCTGACGGTAAAATGGACCAAACAGTCGTTGGCCAGCAGAGCTCCACTGGACGTCTCGGCTATCACTCTTTTAATCAGCTGTTGGTCAGCCAGGAGGAGAGACGGGAAGTCAAACAGAGCCCAGATCATCCAGAGTTTAAACCCCAGAAACAGGAAATAAACAGCCGCTGCACCTTGTTGTTGTGAGAGAAGACGTAGACCACCAGCGGCTTCTCTCTCTCGTTGATGAAGCGGATGGCCTCGTCCACGCCGGTCACAGTGATGATGGGCAGCAGAGGGCCGAAGATCTCCTCCTGCATCACGTTGGAGTCACCGGTCACATCCTTCAACACCGTGGGAGCTGAAGGAGACGAGACATGACCTCACTAAACTGTTGGATATACAGTTAAAGAAGGTTGAATGGAAGAGCCGGCTGAGGTGACCAGGACGCCCCCTGGAGGCTCCTTCAGGAAGGACACGGGGGGGTTATACTGTGTTCACTCTCTCCTGGAGAGGGGGAGGTGGGAGGGACTGGGACACCTGGACCACTGACGGCTGCTTCCATCATGTTTTCAGATAAACAGTGAAACAAATACACACAAGTACACACACACACACACACACACACACACACACACTGAGCTGAAGGTAATAAAGCATCTGAATGTTTCGTGTCTTCATTGAAACCTCGTTAAAGGTTTCCAGCGCTGGTGGGAAAAGTAAGTGAAGCCTTTCTAAGTGGTATCTGCTGCTTCGAGATGTTTAACCTCAGAGCAGAAAGACTCCTAAAAACACCGTCCTCAAGGAAATGCAGTTGTCTGCAAAAAACACATTGAAACATAGTGACCTGATGACGGAGAACCTTCACAGACAGACGGTACATTTAATAACTGGTTGGATGTCTTGCAGCTGTGTTGTTAACGTGTTTCCTTCAGCTCAGCCGGTCTGAGGACGTCACTGATACACTCGCTGACATGTTGGCTCATCATCCTGCTGGTCACCGAGTGATCCAGTCAGACTCCACCAACAACATGAAAAGTACAACCTGTTCAGAGACACATTTCAAGCTCACAGGTTGTGACTCCATCCTCTAAAAGACTCAACCACAGCCGACCCAGAAGATGAAGGTCCATTCGGGAGTGTCGGACTGCCGGCTCCAACACACCACGTACCGATGTAACACTGGGATTCATCCGCATCTCCACCCACAGCCACCGTGCTGCCCTCCATCAGCGCCATCACCCTCTTGAAGTGGCGCTGGTTGACGATGCGTCCGTAGTCCTCGAAGGTCTTCGGATTATCGGTGTAAAACTCCTGCAAAGTGTCACACGACGAGAGATTCGATCACAATAAGAGACCTCGAGAAAGAAAAGTTATGGAAGCTTTGTCCTAATAACTTTCTCATGGTGTTCGACTGAATAGCATTTACTGGGATTCATAAATGGAAATAGGAAGGTCGGTCTAACAGTTCAGAGAGCGTTCCTGTTACACAGCAGTTCAGTTGATCTCCATCAGCACCTGAGTTTCACTCATTTATGATGACACAGTGAATTCTAGCAGAGCGTACACATTAATGTTGAGTCATACTGGACTATGGAGACCTTTGAAATGCTTCAGAAAGTCAGAAGCAACGAGGAGATGAGCGGGGCGAGATGTTTTCTTTGTGTCACCGTGAGTTCGTCCCCCAGAGTCAGACTGTCAACACCGAGTTCCACCGGGACCTTCGGAGACTCTGAGCTGAAAACATTCGGTCCAAACCAGCAGAACTGTGGCGATGCAGCACGAGTTCTCCAGCTTTCACCTGCTTGTTGTCACCTGCTGGAGATGCTGATCGAGTATATATCATATATACTCGATCAGCATCTCCAGCTATATATATATATATATATATATATATATATAAATAAAAGATGTGCTTTTTGGATTTCAGACCAACCTTGATGCTCTTCTTGATTTCTTCCAGCACCATGTTCTGGATGCAGGGTTCACACAGGATGTAGTCCGGAGCGATGCACGTCTGACCACAGTTGACAAACTTCCCCCACGTGATGCGACTGGATTTGGAGAAAGAGGGAAGTTTTGAAACTCAGCCAGGACCTCTGCTGTGTGTCGGTTTGTTTTCTTGACGTTTCAGCGGAGTTCATTTTTCTGCTATTTTTACACACGAGACTGACCGACATGCTACAGTGATGTCGCAGTCCTTGTCGATGTAGCAGGGGCTCTTGCCGCCCAGCTCCAGGGTCACCGGGGTGAGGTGGCGGGCTGCGGCCTCCATCACCAGTTTGCCCACCGTGCTGCTGCCGGTGTAGAAGATGTGGTCGAATCTCTGCTTCAGCAGCTCCTGGGTCTCCGACACGCCGCCGGTCACCACCGGGTACAGATCCTACAGGGAGCGCATCATCATTAACACTCCCTGCATGCACAGAGACGTGTAAACACGTCATAATGCAACGCGGCAGGAGGCTCACCTCGTCCAGATACTGAGAGAGGAGTTCCTCCATGACCCGGGCGGAGTGAGAGCTGATCTCAGACGGTTTTATCACCGCTGCATTACCTGACAGATAGAAGACAGACACCGTGGCGGCACGATGGAAATCACGTCAAATATCTGTCACGTAACGAAACATTTTCACTGGTCACACCTGAAATGTAGCTCAGACCAAATATCATAACCACGATGTCTGACCGTCCCTGAACGCAGCATTGTTTGACAGAAGTGAAGCAACACACACTTCAGAGTTATGGTGCCTTTTATTATCTAAAGTCCAAATGTAAGTTAACAACAAAGTTTCATTAGTGTTTGTGAGTGCAAGTGTGTGAGTGTGAGGAAGAGGAAGAGGAAGAGTGAGGCAGCGGCCGTGCAGCTGCTAGATGGACGTGATCAGGTCAGAGCTGGTTGAGCAGGAGACACTGGGACTGTAGATGAACTCGTATATCATGACCCACATTTTGTGATTAAAAACTAAATTACACAGTTTTTGAAGGAAAGTAGAGTTTAGGATTATTTTGATTGCAGTGAAATAAATCTCAGATATTTGTCACCAGCTGTGGAGGATGAAACAGGACATTGTTTAAACCTCCAGATATTTAAATAGCCAACGTTCATCGCAACTGACAAATAAAGTTACAAAATGTGAGTGTGCTGGTGCGACTAAGGGAAAAAGTTTGGCACACCTGTACAACCAATAAAAACAGGTCATCTGGAGTCCAGCTGTCGCAGATGAAAAGAAATGTAGGAAATAAAATGCTTTTCCAAGAACACTGTAGTCCGACAATAAATGTTCACTTCATGAAACTTATAGAAAAAAAAACCAACATAATAAACCAGGCCACTTCTTTCAGATTCTTCTCATGTAGGAATCTATAAAATCATACTATTGATGTGTGCAGAATGCGTGAATAAAATAATGAACAGGTCAACCCAGCAGTCTTATAATGGCTCGGTCGAGACCTGCAAAACTTACTAATTCACACATTATGTTTTGTTTGTTTCAGCCGTCAAAGTATATAAAAAAAAATCACCATGGTTTATTTCTTTTTTTATGATGTTACTGTGCCGGACGATCTCAGGTCTGAGCAGATTTTGTTTCCGCTCAGTGGAGCTCGGCGGTTTCCTCCTTTTCTAGTATGTTAAGCTGAGATACGTTTTTATTTCAAGTTATCAATGTTCATAACTCTCAGCAAGAAACTGGTGAAGTACATTAAATGCTCAACTATTGCTTTAAAATGCCTCCTTCCTCTGTGATGGAAGTGTCTCTGTGTGACTGTGTGAAAATAAAATAAGTCTCTGCTGCTCCGCCACCGGCTGTGCCCGAAACACACACGAGTGCATCAATAGATGTGTCCATACGGTACCTGCAGCGATAGCAGCGACCAGCGGCTGCAGCGTGACGGCCCAGGGGTAGTTCCAGGCCCCGATAATGAGCACCACTCCCAGAGGCTCCGGCTGCACGTACACCTCGTCCGAGATGGTGAGCAGGTTCTTCTCCACCGGCCGGGGAGCCGCCCACTCCGCCAGCTTCTCCACGGCCAGTTTGATCTCTCCCTCCAGGCCCAGAGTCTCAAACAGCTCCGTCCCATGTTCGCTCTGAAAGCACAAAAAACAAAACCATGATCATTGGTTGCGTGTTGATATACGAGTCATAGTTTACATACGACTTCTATATTGATTTGTTCAGCAGAAGCACATTAATCACCGTGATTGTAAATGTGCTTCAGAGTTTAATCATGTGCTGCATCATGGAAATAAATGGTATTTACAGCGAACACGTTACCGTGTGTCGACCATCAGTTTGTTCAGAGGTCAAAGCGGTCCGGCTCCCTGCAGCACATCCACACTGTTCCTCACGGGTCATTTCTACTCATCAGTACATAACATAATCCACTAATAATTCAACTGTTTCACACGCTCACACAGACACGAGCGCTGTCTGTGACATTAGTCCTCATAATGAAGAACAAAACACACAATGTGGTGCCGTCATGATGGATATCGTGCAGACGATCTGCTCCTGCTTTAGTTTACAGTATCATTGTCACCGTACGTCTTCTTGAAGGAACAGGAGAACCACAATCTCATCAATAATAACCTATTTGGAGGATTTCAGTGATGGATATTTGAAGCACGCTCTTCTTCCAAACAGCTCAACGCTCTAAATTTGTATCTCAACCTGTTTAAATCTGTCAAAGAAATGCTGCACAGGTGCAATAGTGTTCTTCTGAAAGACATTTCATTAAAGTTGATAAAACACTGAGATTCTCTTCTGTTCGAGTGACATGTCGTCCCGCTCTGTGGTGCACAGCTGGAAGCTGATCTCATGCAGGCTTGCCTGTCGGGGTTTGTGGTCGTGCTTTAGACGTGTTTACTGGCAGTATTTGATGGAAATACTGCAACGAAGCCAACTGGATCAGCAACTTTAGAAACAAATACAAAACCACGAGCATCATAGAGATGTGTAATTTTCTGTGTCCTCAGTTCCATTTCCTGGTTCGCTGATGAACTTTGTAATAAAACTGTAGATTATTCAGGTTGAACACAGGTTGTTATCTCAGTTAACTGATGAGCAAAGGTGTTTCTATATTTGAGGAATAGTTTGATTTGGTTTGTCTGACTACAGAAGTAAAAATATGTGTGTTCATGGAGATCCTCCAGATTCTTGTGTTAGTAAGAACTATGATTTCCACCCACCTTGCCCAGGTCTCTCTTCGCCGCCTCCGTGATCTCCGTCCGTCTCTCGGACACGAAGCGCAGCAGGCCGGTCAGCTGGAGGACGCGGTGCTCCAGAGGTCTGCTCCTCCCCGTCTGGAAGGCCTTCCGGACCCGCTCCACCACCAGCTGTTCGCGGGACATCCTCCCTGGAGAGGCACGAAGACAACATCAAGCCCTCTGAACACTAATAAAACCCGTGGTCACGTGTTCTCCCAGCAGGTGTTCTATCGATCAGCTGTTTCACTCTCAACACTAATAAAACCCGTGGTCACGTGTTCTCCCAGCAGGTGTTCTATCGATCAGCTGTTTCACTCTGAACACTAATAAAACCCGTGGTCACGTGAGCTCCCAGCAGGTGTTCTATGATCAGCTGTTTCACTCTGAACACTAATAAAACCCGTGGTCACGTGTTCTCCCAGCAGGTGTTCTATGATCAGCTGTTTCACTCTGAACACTAATAAAACCCGTGGTCACGTGTTCTCCCAGCAGGTGTTCTATGATCAGCTGTTTCACTCTGAACACTAATAAAACCCGTGGTCACGTGTTCTCCCAGCAGGTGTTCTATCGATCAGCTGTTTCACTCTGAACACTAATAAAACCCGTGGTCACGTGAGCTCCCAGCAGGTGTTCGATGATCAGCTGTTTCACTCTGAACACTAATAAAACCCGTGGTCACGTGTTCTCCCAGCAGGTGTTCTATCGATCAGCTGTTTCACTCTCAACACTAATAAAACCCGTGGTCACGTGTTCTCCCAGCAGGTGTTCTATCGATCAGCTGTTTCACTCTCAACACTAATAAAACCCGTGGTCACGTGTTCTCCCAGCAGGTGTTCTATCGATCAGCTGTTTCACTCTGAACACTAATAAAACCCGTGGTCACGTGAGCTCCCAGCAGGTGTTCTATCGATCAGCTGTTTCACTCTGAACACTAATAAAACCCGTGGTCACGTGAGCTCCCAGCAGGTGTTCGATGATCAGCTGTTTCACTCTGAACACTAATAAAACCCGTGGTCACGTGTTCTCCCAGCAGGTGTTCTATCGATCAGCTGTTTCACTCTGAACACTAATAAAACCCGTGGTCACGTGAGCTCCCAGCAGGTGTTCTATCGATCAGCTGTTTCACTCTGAACACTAATAAAACCCGTGGTCACGTGAGCTCCCAGCAGGTGTTCTATCGATCAGCTGTTTCACTCTGAACACTAATAAAACCCGTGGTCACGTGAGCTCCCAGCAGGTGTTCTATGATCAGCTGTTTCACTCT
Source organism: Embiotoca jacksoni (assembly GCF_022577435.1). NCBI lineage: Eukaryota > Metazoa > Chordata > Actinopteri > Embiotocidae > Embiotoca > Embiotoca jacksoni. The sequence continues at coordinate 1,456,972 of NW_027185391.1, forward strand.
GAACACTAATAAAACCCGTGGTCACGTGAGCTCCCAGCAGGTGTTCTATGATCAGCTGTTTCACTCTGAACACTAATAAAACCCGTGGTCACGTGAGCTCCCAGCAGGTGTTCTATCGATCAGCTGTTTCACTCTCAACACTAATAAAACCCGTGGTCACGTGAGCTCCCAGCAGGTGTTCTATCGATCAGCTGTTTCACTCTGAACACTGAAATAACTCGCGGATCAGTTTGACTTAGCTTGTTTGCTAACAGCGGTACAACGTAGCTGTACACCCTTTGAACCAGATGTGCTCGTGCTCAAAGCTGTGTAGTGTTAATAAAGCGCTTTGTATGTATATAATAAATAAGTTTTACCTTTCAAAGCTCCTCTTCCGCTCTGTTAACAGCTGCTAACGAATCAGTTTACAAAGTTATAATGTTTTGCTGTTAGTCACAGCCCAGCAGTGACGGCGCCATCGATTGGTCCCTTAGATGTGTCAATCAAGGAAAGCACCAATCAGCACAACGCACAGTCAACCGAGGGGCCGTCCTCCTCAACAACAACAACAAGAAGGCAGGCTGCAGTTAAAGGAGCCGGTTCACAGGCCTGCCAGCGGTCCGGGTGTGACCTGGACTTCACCCTGAACTGCAGAAGTTTTTGTTGTTTTTGGTTTGTGGTTGTAAAGATAGAAAAGTGGATGTTCTGCCAGTGAACGGTCAACTAGTCAAATAACTGCAGGTGTTCCAGGTATCCAAAATCATCAGCGGACAGACAACACATGCACCACTGACAGCTTGAATAACAGGAGACTGTGAATTATTAAGGTGACACCAAGAGCCAGTGGGGTTTAACCTACATAGTGCAATAATTATTTTCCAAACAGGAAACCCCAGCAGACGCACAGCGCCACCCACAGGCCGTTTCCTCGTGACAAATACTGCACAACGAAGTGGAACACCACTAAAATGATTCATTCATTTCACTTTATCAGCTGCAGACAACGCCTGCTGAAAAAAATCTGACTGGTAAACGAAGTTGGCTGTATAAACGTGGGTTCCAGATAATTATGTTAGAAGCATGGAAAGAAAGGGCACAAAAATCAATTGTATTTAGGAATATCTGAAGCCACTAATTGTAAAAGCAGGTTGTTGTATGTATACGTGATGTAACTGGTAGAGCACTTCATCTGTAATCAAGACGTGTTGTTACTTTGCAGGAGTCATTGCTTCATAACATACTTTGGATCCCTGAAAGCTTGCAGGACAAATAAAAAAAATTCTGGAAAAATGCCAACATACCTTCTATATGAGCCCGTCTAGCTCTGGACAGATTTCATATCATCGTATATTAACTTTTACAGTTGAGATCTTTTCATCCAAACTCATCATCTGGGGAATCTGCTCAAAAATGTATGACAAAACAAAGCACAGCCACACAGCTCTATTTCTTTCTCTTTTTAATAACAAAGACCATATTTGAGTTCCATAAAGAACAGAGAGACACCCCTCGGTGAGAGACACAACTATAACATTAACATTTCTCTTTGAAAAATCGGTGCTTGGAAAGTGTTGCATCTTCAGGGTCGTGACTGACGGCGGTATCTTCAAAATGCATTCAGATCAAAGCTGGAGAGGCGCACAACAACAGGGTACATACATTCAACGCTCTAGAGGTTCTACGGGGTAAAATGCAGACTCAGTACCCATGCGTTATCTAAAACAGTCCATCTTCAGTTACAGGGCAAAATTTCAGGCGGGTTTCCATCAGCTTTATTTGTCCCTCTTCACTCTGTGTGCAGTAAAAGGCTTCATGTGGTTCAGAGTGCTCATGTCAAGGGCAAGGAGGGAAAACTGAAACCCAGATATGTCTAGAAAAAAGAACAGTACATGAGAGGAACAGTCCCAGAGACCACCTGCGAATGCTTTTATACACATTTGTACACAGAAAGAATGTATTCACACCTGTACAGAGAAGTAGGCCTGCTTTCACAAGAAGGCACCTCCTTAACTGGATACTACTGGCCTTAATGCAAACCTGGCAAGTGCACGTGTATATATACACTCATACATACAGTACAGTACATACACTGTTGGGAGCACAGCAGACGGGGGGGTGGGGGGGGATGGGTGGACGCTGGGGCAGTGCAGATTGTGACAAATTAAGTCTCACAAGGTTCGTGGACACGAGTATGAAATCTGACAACTTGTTTCTCAACGTTTCGGAGGGACCAAACAATAATAAAGGAATAAAATGTGATCTGGACAACGAACAGTCCTGGTAGAAAGAACTCTCTGGAAAGGTTTGGAGCTGCCACGAGTTTTATTATAGTCTTTGGCACACTCCTGTTGTGCCAAAATAGGTTTTCCTTATCAAACCCTTGGCAGACATGAATAAAATCAATACAAATTCATCTATCTACATATAAAGATTTGTGCTCTTAGACAGGCAGGCGTCTGACAGCAACACCCACACCCCTCAAACTGCCATCTCTCACACACACACACACACACACACACACACACCTCCCAAAATAGGGGAAAGGAATCATCACATGCACCACATTCAAATATATACAAGTTTGCAAACATCAAGTTTTGTTTAAAAAAATTAGCTACAGATTCTGATGGAAATAAAAAGCTGTAGTTTTTTTTTGTTTTTTTTTGTAAAATAAAACTTATTATTAAGGTAACCTGTCAAGTATTTTGACCGTTCAGTTTCACTTTGTCAGGGGTTTGAAGTGGAGCCCTGATTGGCTGTTCAGCGCTGCGGTGGCGGCGGGCTGCTTGTCCAGACTCAACGTCTGCATTTCTTCGGAGTATCCGAGCCTCTGTCACCCCGAATCCACCTCCACCCCTCCGTCCTGCAGCAGCATGATCAACAAGTCACTGCAAGTCCTGCTTTCCTATCAATTCAACTTCTTGCAAGTTGATGTGAGCCAACCAGAGCTGCGAGGACATTTATTTCTCATGGAACTGATGAAACGGAGTATTTTTGTAAGTAGCAGTATGATGTATGAGATCCTAAGAGAGCACAGAGGCCTTAAAATGGCTGCATTCACATTGCAGTTTATTTTATCGCATGCTAGACACAACTAGTGCATCTGGAATTAAAGGGATATTCCACCGATTTAGCGAAACACTTCCAGAAAGTTAAAAAACCTCCAAGACATTAAAGAAAGAAGTCAGACTGGGGGATGACTTGAGTGCATTTCCCTGTAATTAAGAGCCTCTATGCATGGAAAATGCACATTTCTTGGAAACTCCACATCTTTCATGCTCCAGTCAGGTAAATCTCAAGACTTTAAAAAGGTTAAAGTGAACTGATAGTTTTGTGTAAAACCCGAGGCATGTCTCTTCAACTGTACGACTTTAGATCAGTGAACTGGTGGTCAGAGGTTCTGTCACACATATAGTCAATCTGTGATGTCCTGGCCTCAAAAAGCGGAGCTGCAGCCTGACAGCACAGTGCCCCCGGCTGCACTGCCTTATGGGAAATGTATGCACCTCTGCAGACTTGTTGATCATGTGCACAGAGCGGGTGTGTTTTGAGGGTGGAAGCAGGAGTGATTCGAAAACCGTCGCCCTCCTGCCTTCACATTTCTACCTTCACACGTCTGTCTCCTCTCAATCCACAATAAAGTGCTTGAGCTAACAACACAAGAGAAATAAAAACAAAGCAGTTACAAATGTACAGGTTCCTTTGCTCTCGCGGCCGTCTGCTTTCTGTAACAGGAGTTTGTGTTTAATGTGGATGTCCGGGTCGCCTGGACCTGTTACAGTGAATCAGCCTCTTGCTATATTCTCCCGTGTCCTTCCGCTCCAATACTCAAGGTTTTCAAGACTGGCAGGAGACTCCATGTTCATCCGAACCAATAAATAAGAACAAGAACAACTCAAACACAGAGAAAATATATCCGCTAATGGATTTTAAAAAGAAGAACTGCTTCATGTGGAGCTGGAGTCCGTTTGAAGCCCACAGCAGCGTCTCATCATCCTGTGAATCCAAACAAAAGATATCCAGAATATGTGTTGATCCGATGGTGTTCCACCACCACCACCGCGTAGAAACTGCACCTCACAGGGCACTTTGTCCACATCCACCATCAGCTTCCTGTTTCTGGATCCTTTGTCATCTTTGGTTGTAAATTTGTGCATCAGTCACAGTTTGATGCAGCCAGTAAAATAAACTGATAAATACAGATGTAACCGAACCAAAAAAAGTGCTTGAACTGCTACAGGATGGAGGGATGGTAGTCAACAGTCTGAGGACGTGGTCCCTCTGTGTGTGTGTGTGTGTGTGGGATGCTACTCATACAGCGTGACAGTACAGTAGCACAGAGCGGAGATCCTGCGGTCCACACTGGCTTTATCTGCAGGGAACACAGAGAACACCAGCGTGTTAACAGAAGTCATTCAAAACAGACTGTTAGATAAGTCAAGTTCATTCATCAGACCACCGGCGTGCTGGTTTGGAGGCTGGAGACTGATGGTGGTCATGAGGCACAAATGAAGCCCCCAAATTGTTCTAAATGCCAAGTTTTCCTGTCAAATTATGGAACTTTTATTCTGAAAAATTAGAGTAAAATGACAGATTTCACTCTGTCCTGCTGTATAAACTTTAGCAGTGCGTGGGATGAATGAGATAATACTACATACATGATGCTCCACTGTCTCATGCACTGCAGCTTGATGCTGGAGAATTAAGTCATTAAAGTGTTTATCCGTGTCACACCGCATGTTTGTATGTTTGACTCGTGCATGTCTGGAATTTTGCTTTTTACCCAAAAGAAAAGTAAAAAGTTCCCTTAAATGATTTGAGTGTGCCACTTCAGCACAGATGTGCTCATGTGCGAGAGCCTGTGTGCGTCTCAGAGTGTGTACTCACATTTCACCACGTTCTCGATGTCCGTGGGGTCCTGCAGGATCTTGGACAGACCGTCCAGCAGCATGGCAGCTTTGCTGTAGCGGTAGGCGATGTCCTCCGTTTGCTTGAACATCTCATCCAGAGCTGCAGACTGAACCTGACACACACACACACCATCAGGAGGCAGACCAGCACCCACCATATCTGCATGATACTGACTGAGATGTGATCCTTGGAAGATGCTGTGAGACTCACCATCTCCACGGCGTGGTTGTAGATGAGCTTCTCCGCCGTGACGCTGTTGATCTCATCCACAAATCGCTGCTTATCGGAGAAGAAGTGGTTGAGTTTGTCGGTCAGCCGCCGGCAGAGGGAGATGCAGCTTTTGTAGCGGTCATTCAGACTCTTCACCACTGAGGGAAGACAGGGAGACTTTTATCAAGTAAACAAACAGTAAACAGACACAGGTTTCACAGAAGTCTTCCTCCTGCTGATGAAGCTCGTTGGACAGTCTGAGTCATATAAAGGGAGACGGACGAGTCCTCACCCTGTTTGACGGCCGTGGAAGGATTGAGTTTGGCAGATTTAATCTGAGCCTTGGCCAGATGGAGGGAGGAGGCCAGGAGCTGAGCTGCCTTCATGTAGAGCACCAGCTGCTCCACCTGCCTGTAGGGGGCAGCACAACCACAGTTCATGAGACAAGTGGAGATTCTGGAGCACTGCAGCAGCAGCACACAACAAACAAGATTTTATCATTATCATGAGATAATCAGCCCGTCTCCGTCTCCTCACCCCCACTCTTTGCTGAGCTGGCTGATCTGGTCCACCACCACGCTGTCCTGGGGGGGGTAGAGGGAGGCGGCCGACACGCCGAGCTCCGCCCCCCCGGCTCGGACTGCTGCCATCTCCAGGACGCAGTCGGTGAATGAAAGCATCATGCGAAGGTGCATCAGGGTGTCCGTGTGCTCCCGCTGAGCCGAGAAGCAGAGAGATCACATTTAAATGAGGAAGGAGCGGAAAAAGGAATAAATCAGTGATGGGAAACAGAGACGAGAACCACGTCAGCGCTCTCACCTCCATCAGCGTCTCCTCCGGCAGCTCGGGGGCTTCGAAGGTGATGAACCCCTCCAGGCTGGGTGGAGACGTCCCATAGGGGACGTAGCGCAGGCTGCTGGGAGCCCCCTCGGCCCCGAGGACCATCTGCCCGCCCCCAAAACCTCCCGGAGGTGAGGAGCCCATGGCCATGCTGGGAGGAGACCCGACGTAGACCCGACCGCTGGTGGAGCACAGGGAGCCGGCCGAGCTGTTGGACCCCACTTAGAGACGGACAGAGCAGAGACGGATGTTGAGGAACACCTTCAGGAGGAAGAGCTCGCAGCTGGTCTACCTGCACGGCAGCCTCCTCACCTGACGTGGTGCGCGGTCGGGTGCCCAGGTGGCTGCAGGTGGGAGGAGTGCTACTGTTGGGTGGCGACCCCACAGTGAAGAGGACAGTACGGGGACTCACTGAGCCACCCTGAGCCAGCCCACTGGGACCTGGAGGGGCTGTGGGGGGAGGAGACGTTCACTCATTTACTTCTGTCATACACTGAATAAATACGTAGTGTATAATTAAAGCAGGTATGTCCTGTGTGGGCAGGACAGCAGTGATGCTGTGTACCTGTGTCCATGGGCCGCTCCGTGTTCAGGCTGTCTGTGCTGCCCTGATAGGGCTGTCCACCCAGAGTGATTCTGATTGGCTGCTCAGACAGACGACCCGTGCTGACGGACCTGAGAGGGAAACACGCATAACGTCAGCAGGCGTGCGACGGCGGACACGCCTTCACGCCATCATCATCATCATCAACATGACGTCACTCTGACAGAGTTCACACCTCCCAATGCACGCAGGTCATCGAGCTACCATGTATACTACTGATCAACGTATGCATGTAAACATCATGTCAGATGTGGATCCTGATGACTGGACATGTATTTACCAGCCTAACACCAGTTATGGTGGAGATGGTTGTTGAAACTGTAAAACAGGCTGAGGATGTGTCGGGTTTTTTTCTTACCTGCCGAAGGTGCGGCTGGCCTCCGGGGGAGCAGCCCGTCCAGCGAGGTACGGGCTGCAGTGGTGGGCGCAGATGTCCCGGGCGTCCGCCACCGTCTTGGCGGGCAGCGGGCTGTCGGCCAGCGCCATCAGGTTGCAGGACGCCTGAGTTTTGGGGATCTTGAACGGTGCTGAAATGGTCTGAAAGGAAACAATTGAATGAGGAGAACTTTGAACAGCTGATATTTAAGCTGATTTGATATTAAACACACTTGCTGATAACTGCTCCCACCTTGGTGGGCGACCCGATGATGGTGGGCAGCGGGCACTTCTGCAGCCAGTCAGACGTGCGAGGGGAGGAGCCAAGCAGCTTGGTGGGGGAGGAGCCGAGGTTGGCGGGTCGGCCGAGCTGAGGGGAGTGGCTGCAGGAGGAGGAGGATGAAGACTGCACGGGGTCGGACAGCTGCTTGTGGAGCTTCTGCCTGGTCTGGTAGACCTCGGTCAGCGTGGGGGCGCTCTGGAGCCGAGCTCCCAGGAGCTGAGAGGACGGGACGGGGGAACCTGGAGGAGGTAGAGGGACTAGATTACAATCATCTCAAGATATTAGCCTTCCATATTAAAACAAACAAAAAAACAACAACCTGGAATTAGTATTAATTCTACAAGTTTACAGATTTATACATCACAGACTTCTGGCAGGTCACCAAACTACACGTCTCATTTGTCTCTCTTTGGCTCAACATTTTGTTCTGCAGACAGAAATGAAGCCTGCAGTGATGGTACACGTTCATGAGCTCTGCTTCATTCTGTTTCTACCGATCAGCAAAATAAAAATAGACCTGAAACCTCCCAGACTCTGCGTTGGTCATGAAACCCGGCTGTCTGTCTGTGTGTGACTGACCTCCTGACTTAAAACACGGTCACCATGACAACAAACCTCTCGACACAAACAAGGCAGAAGTTGTAAGACGTCCGCAGTGTGAATATAACAGCAGCATCAGAGACTTTTAAAAAGGCCTTGACTCATGCCGACTCACACTCAGTCAAAAATAGTCATGACTCAGAGGAGAGACTCGGCGCAAGAAGACAGTTCTTCTTTATGTAAATGATAAAAACTAAAATATTATCCAGTGTGGATTTTTAGTCTGGCATTTTGGTGAAGATGTTTTTTCCTGTCAGTGTTCAATTAAACTTATTTCATAAATAAAACCCACACGTGTCTTCTTTGTGTCAGTACATCTAAAACCCTCCTGCTCTGACACGTTCATCTTATGTTGGATGTCTCAACATTCCTCTCAGGACCCCCGATGATGAATCTTATGGAAGTGGCCGAGCTGACAGGTAGATGTGTGATAGGTGAGTGAGGCGGTGCAGAGGGCAGCCCTTCCTGTGAACTGACCTCCCGAGGAGCTGCGGCTGCGGGGCTCCTGGTTCTGCAGGTGACAGCAGCAGTGACCCAGCTGCTCGGGGATGGTGCCCACTGCAAACACAGACACACACAGGTTTCACTGTCAGAGATGTCCACTTCGTGTCATTAAAAGGCTGCCGTGCACGGAGACAAGTCCTTACCGAGAGGCGAGGGGGAGTAGGGCCGGGAGCTGCCTGTGGAGAGGCGCCGGCCCACCGTCTGAGGGACGTCTGCGGCGCTGGGAGACCCTGAGCCCACCTTGGGAAACCCCATCGGACTGGTGTTGGAGCGCCTCACTGTGCCCGACCTACCAAACATAAATCACAGTTAAAGGATGCACCGAGACTCCCCACAATCTTTCAGTTTGTAAAGATTATTCAAAACTGAACGAATCCGAAGAGTCGAATGCTAAAATAAATAAATCAATACGACATTTGGCTTCATTAAGGATTCAGGTTTTCAGCTACGCCCTCCCTGGGGACGAATTTCTCCTCCAGTTCTGCCGGTCAGTAAAAACTCGTCTGGCTGCTGAAACAACCAGTTACAGCTGCGAGCACGTCTGAGTCACACATCCAGAGCATGTGTGGGAGCAGTTGTAATGCAGATCACAAATTTAACATAAAAAACGGTTACATTTGCAGAGAAGCAGTGTTTTGTAGGTAATCACAGAGACACCCGACATCCTGCGAGGTCTGTGAATCCTACGTGGTCCTGACACAAGTTACATCTGCACTCAGCATTTCTCACCAAATCTCACTGTTCACCATCGATTTTTTTTTTTTTAAATATGTTAAATATAAATCTGGCACGTTTCCATTCCAGTCTGCTTATGGTGGTACAGTTCAGTTTCTTGACGCATGAACACCACAAACCGCTGCAGCACTACGCATCATGTCACTCTATAGTGATACAGATGGGTCGACATCCACACAGGGTGCCTTTAAGTTGTCCCTTCAAAATAAAACAAATGTAAAATTAAGGTAACAGTCTTTTTAACTTGAGATGAATATTCAGGCATCAGTCAGGTAAACTGATGGATTCGTAAAATTTTGAAGGAAAAAAGTCAACTCCTTGGTGATCTGTGCACCTCCAAATGTTCGATCAAAGTGCTCCCCATGAATCACCCTGCTTCAGACTTCATGCCTGGTATCCACAGGGAGGCTCAGCTGTCCCACTCTGAAGATCTCCCACCCGTCGGTGCCCATAGAATTCAACTCAACTGCCAAACATTATCCAGGTTCTAATCTTCAGATCGATTAATTTAATGAGCAGACCACCTGCTCATGATGAAGACGTTAGTAACACAATGCAGCCGGTGACAACCCACTCTGAACAGGAACCACAGAGATAATCTTCCTGTGAAACAAGGTGCCACCTGGCTCTATTCCAATGACCCCCAACTGTGTCTTCACATTCAAAAGCTCCACCCATCAACCACTGGAAGAGGAGGCCACGAACTCAGGCCGACACTCAGCTGATGTAATTTCACTGAAACTTTATGGCTGATGAAATCTCAGCTCGGCTTCTTATTACGTCACGTTAAAGTTGAGCATTAATTACAAAATGTGTAATTCAGTAGTGAGATTCTCAGCCAGTAGGAGGACGGCTTCTTCCACTCAGACCCCGCAGAGCTCTTACCTGGGGGAGCCGTAGAGCGTCGTGGTCGGGCTGCTGGAGAGGTTCTGCTTGATGCGCTGGTAGTTGCGGACCTGGGTGGGCACAGGGATGGGGGTGGTCTCGGCCCGCGGGGACACCATGGGGGTCTGACCCGGGGTGGGCTGGGGCTGCCTGGAGGGGAAGAACGGGGAGAAGAGGGCAGTTAGCCAGGCCGCTCCAAGCTGCTGCTGCAGGACATCTTCTCGCTTCTCCGCTCCCATAATGACTGAAATGTGAAAATGTCTCCGGCAGAGCGAGACGGATCTAAAACAAGAAAACTGTCTGCAGCCTCCAGTTCTTTGTTGACTGCAGTGTGGAGGCAGGTTGTGAAACTAAAGTTTAGCCTGGTTGATCGTGAGGAGCAGAGCCACTGGGTGAAAACAAAATGAAGTGGGCCAGGCCTCCATGTAAACACAGAGGGAAGACCAATCAGCTTCATGTGGGGGTGGAGCAACAGGAAGGGGGCAGCCAGTGGCCTGTGTGTTGAGCAGAGCAGCAGGGGAAGTGCAGAGAGATTCAGCTCATTTGCATTCTTTTGTTATTCCAGAGGAGACAAAATGTTCTGAACATAAAGTCATGACTGTCACCCGCAGAGGGCTGTCCATACATACAGGAGGTAGAAAACAGCAGGAGGGGTGGAGACAGCGGCGGCAGAGAGCGGCACCAGTTGGAAACCAGTATTATGTAATGATGTGAAGGCTGGGGGGAGGAGGAGAAGGAGGAGGAGGACACGTGAGCCAAAGACTAGTCCAGACAAAGAACCAGAGAGCAGATGCTTTGTGGGATTTCTGCAGTTCTGAGATGTAAACCCGACCACACACAGAACACCGATGGAGAACTCATCTCAGAAACCCAGGAGGAGGCGGCTCAGTGTCCTCCAGGCTGCTAAAAGCTTTATCGATTCCATCTAATGAGGAGAAGGACACTGTGTGCTGTTGTTCCCTTGATGAAAAGAGAGAAATAAACATTTGTAGGTCCGTGAACAGCTGCTTTTTAACAAGAGCTGAGGCTGAAAAGAGGAGAGAGGCTCTCTGCTGACCTGGTTTCACCAAGCAGAGGGGGATGGGATCAGGCCATGTCTGCTCCTCCTGCTCCTCCTGCTCCATTTACTTCCTTTGTCTCTCTTGTCCCTTTTCTTATCTGACTTTGTTTGCAGTGATAGTCTCCCTCCTCCACCCTCCCTCTCCTCCCTCCACTCCAATCTGAGGAATAAACAGGGCTTTGATTGAGGAGCTCACCGAGAGACGGCCGCTTGGACTAAATAGTAAAAACGACTGCTGTAATGAAGAAATGAACTCTTCAATGTCAATGGTTCACTAATTTATGAAAGAGTGATAGGTGTGGTGGAGAGGAAAGACAGAGACAGACGGAAGGAGTGAATCAGCAGTCAGAGAGATGGAGACAGGGACGGGGACAGAGACAGAGACAGGGATGGGGACAGAGAGCAAGATGGAGACAGGGACAGATTGAGAGACGGAGACAGAGAGTGAGACGGAGACAGGGACAGAGACAGGGACGAGGACAGAGAGAAAGACGGAGACAGGGACGGGGACCTGAACGCCTCCCAGACACTCGATACTCTGATCATGTGAAGCGTTGCTACTGAGCATCAAACAGGACATGAGTTTCATCCTTCATATAATATAACATGAACAAGGTCAAACAAGATCATCTGACGATTCATGTTTCATAGAGCAAAACTGGACCATTGTTTTTTTTGTTTTTTTCGTTGTACCTGTATATTAAGAACCACAGCCTCCATGATGAGATGTAGGTAGTTGAAGTTCAGAGGAGGATGAGCTCTGGGATACCAACAGTTTAAACTGCAGTGATGACTGTGAGGCTCTTCTCCTCCAGCAGCCCTCTGTGGGTCAGCAGCTGGTTTGAGCTCCACCCTGTTGGTTGGCTCACAGTCTGACTGTAACTCACTAATCATGCAGATCTGGAGGAGTGTTGGACTCGTGACCGACGGACATGGCGTGTGTGCTATTTAGCGTAAAGCTGAAAGGAGGTTTGTTTTTCAAACCAGAAATAGTGACACGAAGAGAGCCTCGCTGACACAAAGACACGTCAGAGGGTAATATGAGCTTCACAGGCATGTGAAGTGAAGGCCGTGTGTGAAACGGATGCTGACTCAGCATCACGCCACGCTCCCACAGCTCTGACGGTTCAGACTCCACGAGCCACATTCAGATCACAACAGTATGTGCAGCCTTCACAGAGGCCTGCTCACACCCTGATGATGCTCTCTGGGAGATTAACGCGGTAAATCTGGTAATGTTTGCTCACTCAGCACGTTAATCACAGCCAGGAAAAGTTAACCATTGAGGGGCGCTGAGCTGCAGGTTCCAGGAAACACACCTGATTCAACCACAGCTTACAACTCACTCACTTCAATAAGGTAGGTAGGTAGGTAGTTAGTTACTTTATTAATCCCCAAGGGGAAATGTTTTCGCTACAGCAGCATTTATAGATACAGGAAAGAAATAAAATAACAGTAAAAAATATTAAATATAAAAATGCACAGTATATACAATATATATATAATTATTTTTGTTGTTTTTATTTAAACAAACAAGAAACACAGACAACAGTGTTATTGTACTGTGATGGATTTTGCCAGGAGGTGAGTTATTGTACAGTCTTATTGCAGTGGGCAGGAATGATCTCCTGTATCAGGAATGATCTCCTGTATCTGGAATGATCTCCTGTATCTGGAATGATCTCCTGTATCTGTCCTTGTAACAGCAGCTGGAGGAGTCTTTAGGAGAACGTCCTCCTCTGTCCCTGCAGCAGGTGGAGAGGGTGGTCAGGATTATCCAATATGGATAATAGTTTCCTCAGCATCCTCCTCTCCACCTCCTTTTCCAGACTGTTCAGTTTGTAGTCGATAATGGAGCCGACCTTCTTAACCAGTTTGTTAAGTCTGTTGGTGTCACCGGCTCCAATGCTGCTCCTCCAGCAGACCACAGCGAAGTACAATGCATTGGCCACAACAGATGGTAGAACATCTCCAACATCTCGCTGCACACATTGAAGGATCGAAGTTTCCTCAAGAAAAAGAGTTGACTCATCCCCTTCTTGTAGACAGCATTGATGTTGGTCTTCCAGTTCAGTCTGTTGTCATGGAGACACCAGGTACTTGTACTCCTCCACCATGTCCACCTCCTCTCCCAGAACTCTCAGCGGTTGTGGAGCCGTCGTCTTCCTTCTGAAGTCGACCACCATCTCTCTGGTCTTGGCCACGTTCAGGAGGAGGTGATTTCTACCAGCCCACTCCACAAAGTCCTCCACTACTGTCCTGTACTCGTCCTCCCGTCCATCCCTTATACATCCTACCACTGCAGAGTCATCAGAGAACTTCTGCAGATGGCAGGACTCTGAGTTGTACTGGAAGTCAGTTGTGTAGAAGGTGAACAGGAAGGGAGACAGAACAGTTCCCTGAGGAGCTCCAGTACCACTGACCACCGTATCAGACAGCACACTGCCCAGACGGACAAACTGTGGTCTGCCTATCAGGTAGTCATTGATCCAGGAGACGGTGGACGTGTCCACCCCCACCACCCGCAGCTTCTCACTCAGCAGCAGTGGTTGGATGGTGTTGAATGCACTGGAGAAATCAAAGAAAGTGATTCTCACAGATTCACCGGTTCCATCCAGGTGAGACTGAGCTCGTTGCAGCAGGTAGATGATGGCGTCGTCCACTCCCACATGAGGCTGGTACGCAAATTACAGAGGGTCCAGAGAAGATTTCACCAGCGGCCTGAGGTGGGCCAAGACCAGCCTCTCCAGCACCTTCATCACATGAGATGTGAGGGCAACCGGTCGGTAGTTGTTGAGGCCAGATGGAGTCGTCTTCTTGGGGACAGGAACCAGACAGGACGTCTTCCACAGCACCGGGACCTCCTCCTGCTTCAGGCTCAGGTTGAAGAGGTGTTGTAGGACCTCAGCCAGCTGGACGGCGCAGGTCTTCAGGACCCCGGGGCCGATGCCGTCAGGTCCTGCAGCCTTGCGCTGGTGGATTCTCTCCAGCTGTCTCCTAACCTGGCCAGTCATCACAGAGAGGGGTGTGGGGGGGCGGGTCAAGGTGTCGATGGAGGAAGAGCCCTTTGAAGTTGAGGGCTCTGTGTCCATGCAGCTCACCAGGTGGGACGGGGGGGGGGGGGAGGCAGCAGAGGTGTTTGGGAGGTGCGAGGTGTGGAGGAGACAGATGAGGGTGGTGAACTAAACCTGTTGAAGAAACAGTTTAGCTCATTGTTCCTCTCCAGGTTCCCCCTGGTTGTTCCTCTCCAGGTTCCCCCTGGTTGTTCCTCTCCAGGTTCCCTCTGGTTGTTCCTCTCCAGGTTCCCCCTAATTGTTCCTCTCCAGGTTCCCCCTGGTTGTCTCTCTCTCCCCTTGAACCCAGTAATCTCCTTCATACCGGTCCACACCTCCCTCACGTTGTTCTGTTGGAGTTTGGCCTCCAGCTTCCTCCTGTAGGAGTCCTTGCACTCCCTAAGCTTCTCCTTCAGGTGGCGCTGCACTCTCCTGAGCTCCTCCCTGTCCCCAGACCTGAAAGCTGCTTTCTTCTTATTAAGAAGAACTTTCAGGTCACTGGTGATCCACGGCTTATTGTTGGGGAAGCATTTTACAGTCCGGGATGGTACGGTGGTGTGTTCACAGAACTTGATGTATTCTGTGATACAGTCCGTCCTGCTGTTGATGTCCTCCCCATGTGGTCCACACAGCACATCCCAGTCCGTGGACTCAAAGCAGTCCTGCAGAGCTTCTTTAGCCTCCTGTGTCCACCTCCTCACAGTCCTGGTGGTCACAGGCTGCCTCTGCACCAGAGGAACATACTTGGGAGTCAGCAGGACCAGGTTGTGGTCTGATCTACCAAGGGGGGGAAGGGCAGTAGTACTGTATGCATCCATGGCATTAGCATACAGTAAGTCCAGAGTTTTATTGTTCCGGGTGGGGCAGTTCACATACTGGTGAAAAGTTGGCAGTACTTTATCCAGACTGGTTAAAGTCTCCAGTAACTAACAGAAATGCACCGGGATGCTGAGTCTGAAGTTTGGACACAGTGGAGTGGATGGTGTCCACTGCTGCCTCTACGTCAGCTGATGGAGGAACGTACACAGCGATAACAATGGCGGACGAGAACTCCCTCGGTAAATAATAAGGGCGCATCCCCACGGCTAGCAGTTCAATGTCCGGGCTACAGAAACGTTCCTTCACACACACGTGGTCGGGATTACACCACCTCTCGTTCACAGAGAAGAGCCACCAGAAAAGAGGAAAAGTTACAGTCCATTGTCTGACCGTCACTTAACACACGTGAAGAAAAAAAACAACTCAGAAGAGAGAAGAAAGAAAGAAAAATACTTAAAACACACTGGAGGGGGGGAGCTGCTGTAACAGGCTGCCACTAGCACGGCGCCACCTAGTCCTGCTAGCGGGGGATCTTAGAATGAGGCGTCAAGAATGAACACCTGCCCAGGTAGATTCAATCACTCGGTTTCAACACATTACAAAACCTTATTTCAAACTACATCATGTTGGATTTGAAACATGAGCTGCATGTGTGGAGACAAGAAACTTCTCTGGGCAGCTGCCGAGCTCGTGAGGCGTTTAGGGAACAATCGGTAAACTGAAGCATCCACCTCCTGATCTGCATGTGAATGGTAGCGTTTTACACTCTCCCCGTCTACACTGTACGAGTCTCTGCATGCACACACCCCCCCCCCCCCCCCCCCAAACGCGCTCATCCGGTGGGAAACACCAGACTAACTGAAGATTTATGTTCTGTACCATTTGTGAACAGTCTGACACGTTCCCCCAGGACACCACACCCTGCTGTGTTTTATACAGGTTAAACAAATGAGAGCCGACAGGTTAATTAGGGAGCTTCAGAGGGACAGGTGGACAGAGTCCCCCTCCCCTCCCTCCCCCATTCCCAGTCTTTATGGGAAGCTAACACTCATAGCAAGCTGATAAGCATATTTCACTAAATGTCAGCTTTTCCTTTAATTCTCGATTTATTGTTCCTAGAATCAGTTTTATTTTATCTCTAAAATTAATTTCTTTGCTTCCAACTCTTTTCTTTCAGGGTTCTTTAGGATTGGCGTTGAATATGTGAGGAGCCTCGAACTCACCCTCCACACATGAGGAACTCGCTGGACGTCCGGCGGACTCCTCCCATCGGCTGGTCGTCTGAGGAGGAGGAAAGAAAAGAAAGGATGATGTATAAATCAGAATTATCAGCTGGTTAAATGCCTCTTTAAATACCAGCTGACACTCCCACTGCTGCACCGCTCCTGTTTCTGTCTCCTTTTCATTATTGTAGCGGAGGACGAGCAGGTGGCTGTGTGTGTGTGTGTGTGTGTGTGTGTGTGTGAGAGAGTGAGTGTGTGTGTGAGAGTGTGTGTGTGAGAGTGAGAGTGTGTGTGAGTGTGTATGTGAGTGTGTGGCTGTGTGTGTGTGTGTGAGAGTGCGCGTGTGAGAGTGCACGTGTGTGAGAGTGTGTGTGAGTGTGTATGTGAGTGTGTGGCTGTGTGCGCGTGTGTGAGAGTGTGCGTGTGAGAGTGTGTGTGTGTGTATGTGTATATGTGTGTGTGCGCGTGTGTGTAAGCGTGTGTGTGTGTGTTGCAGCAGGTGCGGTGCATGAGGGTTTGTTTTACCAGTGTGTGTGTGTGTGTGTGTGTGTGTGTGTGTGTGTTTATTGTTTGTGGCCCGTTGTCTACGGTTACAGCATAGATGGTTCGCAGCTGTCTAATTTTTTTTTCTCTGCACAAAACACCTCGAAACATACTTTTATTTTGAAAATTTTCCCTCCACAGCTGTCCAAGTGTGTCTCTATGGAAACAGTAACTGTGGGGAGGTGACCTGCTGTAGGTTGCTCATTTATTGCTCTACATAATAGTTCCCAGACAGTCTGGCACTCTACGAATGTACTGTATGTGACACATGTACAGTATGAGTGTGATAAAAATAAATAGATTCCCTCTACACACACACACTCTCTCTCTCACACACACACACACACAGCAGCATTAGATAAATACACCCTGCTGTTGTTTTGGTATCAACAAGTGAATTAGTCGCAGCAGATTAATGTTCAGAGCTCAACACTTAAAATCCAAACTGAGACTGACACGAGTCCTGAGCTGTCTGAACATTTCACCGAGTGGGTTTGAGGAGGTTTAACACTCAAGATTAAAGACCTTTATCTACTTTTGTTTACTTAATTCATTCCGGTTGCAGCTCGTATGATTGTTGGTCATGTTTACCTGAACCACAGGAGTCTTAACCTGAAGGTGAAACCCAGTCAGCCATCTCTTCACATCACGTTTGTATTATTTGTATTACAGTTACACTGCAGCCAGTGAAAGACAGTGAAGCAGCCGTGGCTGCATGTGACGGCCTGTTGTTCCTGCTGCTAGAGAGGAAGGCTGGATGGTCACCTGCATGTCTGCATGCACTTTAATGTGCCGCACGCAGCTGATCAGTTGACGTCTACAGATCCATACTAGCAGTGCTCTTTTCCTCTCTGACTGTTTGTTTGGTGGTGAGTTCAAGCCGTTACGTTGAGAGCTACATGAGGAGGACACCTTAGCAGCAGAGCTAATGTGGGCTGCTGCTGAGAGTCTGTGGCTCTGAGTTTGCGTAGCAGCTGCTGTCTGGCACCGTGTGAGACCGTGTGACACAGCAGACCTCAGTATCAGCTGATATAGAAATAAATTCATTGACACTGCTCAGCCCTACGCTCTCCATAGAAACAGTCATCTGCTCGGAGACATTGGAGCACAGCTCCTGAGCTCCAGGAGTAGAAAGTGGAGGTGTGAGAGTGACTGTTGCTGCTTACAGCTGTCGGTAGCGATGTGAGGCACCAGGACGAAGTCATCAGTGTCACAGGAGGAGTTCTTACTGCTCGTGCTCCCGGCAGACTCCTTGGACAGCTGCAGGAAGTTGGGCGGGCCGAGGGGAGGAGACGACAGGCCGTCTTCTGCTAGAGTCTGCATGTCTGGGAGAGACTGAGTGTTCACAGACGGAGAGGAGGAGGAGAAGGAGGATGAGAAGATGAGGAGGAGAGAAGGAGAGGAGGAGAGAAGGAGGAGGAGAGGAGGAGAGAAAGAAGAGAGAAGGAGAAGAGGATTGAGTTGTAGTGTGTCTCCTGAATGATGCACTTTAAGCTTCCAGGCAGTGCTGACTGTCAGACTAATGTAATCACATTGTTCCAGAGAGCTCTGACATCCTGGTAACTGACTGCTCTGCATTCCCACCGCTGCTGTCGGAGGAGACTCAATTTACTCTTACTTATGAAGGCTCTGTTGGTTTTCCATTTTTGGACAGCAGGTTTAGACATTCGGGTAGTGTTTGTACTAGAAGCAGTGAACAGACCCAATAGGAGGCGTGGTTAATATTTGATCAGCTCCCAGCAGTGAGAGTGTAATCCCCTCTGAATGAGGCTTCATAATATCACATCAGACTCACAGGAGGAGAGTTGTAGCGGATGCATGGCGAGCTGCCGCAGGAACTGTCCGTCACAGCGTTGGAGGCGCTGGGGACCGGCACCGGACACGCTGAGGGGGACGGACACAGTTAGTCCTGCTTCAGGTGGGACCAACACAAACACAAATACTGCTGCTGAGGACATTCTTACATTTCTTAATGGTGGACGAAGGCTCCAGGAAAGGATGGCTGAAAAACGTGTCTGCAGAGAGAGACGGTTTTAACAAACACCAACACGCAATCCAGTTATTGTTTCCTGTTACTTTACTGTCAGCACTCACCGAAATCCATCCGGTCCTTCTGGTTCCTCTGCAGCAGCCCCAGCAAAAGGTCACCAAGTTGCGGTGAAGTCTCCCTCGGGATGCTGGGTAAGAAACCCAAAAACATGCACCTCAGGTTAGTTGGCGCCGCGGTCGTGGCAGCCTGTTGCAGCAGCTCCCCCTCGGGATGCTGCTGTAGCAAAAGAATTTCCCCTCGGGGATTAATAGAGTACAATAAAAAAAAAAAATTAAAAAATGGGATCAGAAATGTTTGATTTTGGGGCAGATTTTCTCAAAAATGTCGATGTAATTTGTGGAGGTTTAACTGACTTTTTAAAATTGCAGGAATTAGAAAAAATGTCAAATTGAGAAAGAAAAATGGGTTTTTTTTGTTTTTGTTTTTTAATTACTACCTAATAAAAGAATAAATCTGTAATCACTTCCTGTGTAATAATCCTGCTGCACTTCACAGAAATATTTTGGTTCTGATCTTTTTTATGTATTTATTAAACTTAGAAAACCGTGGAGATAAAAGGTCCTAAAAGCTGCGTATGTTTCCAGAACAGACCGTCTGTGACTGGAATATAGAAACAAGGACTACATCAGCTGTCAAAATAAGAGCTTTAGATGCTGTTTAATTCATGTTCATTCAACACATAGACCTGCTGGATGAAACAAACAAAGAGACGTCTCTGACAACTGGACGTGTGGAGAAAACTATTATATTAAAACAGGAGCAGAGTCTTTCTGATTGTAAATGAGGCGTTATTTTTGTTAACAAAGTGAGTTTTGTCTGAAAATTTTTATTTTATGTCATTAATATTTTCAGCACAAAAAAAATTTGCAAGCTCCCACAAATATTGTGGCGTTTGCTTGAAGTTGCGTTAATTATTATTATTATTTCCTAAAGGGACTGTTTTAAGGTGGAGGACTTACATGGGCTGAAGATTCTTGTTCTTCTCATAAAACATCCTCAAGTCTTGGGGACTGTTGGCCTGAAAATATGAATATTAAAAATGAGATGCGCTGACAGACGCATCAACACACCTGTTTGTTATCAATTTATTGTGCGTTAACTCACCTGGAACGGTGGCTTGCCGACCAGACACTGGTAGATGACTGTCCCAATGCTCCACAGGTCAGCCTTGGCGTCGTAGTTCTGGGACATGATGACCTCTGGGGCCTGAGAGAGGAGAAGAGGAGGAGAGGTCGAGAGGTCACCGGAAAAGAGCCACAACAGGGAGAGTTATGTAACAAGCTGCTGAAAGAGCAGGCGGGCATTTGTTTAAAAGCTGAAACTGGAGACACACACAGAACGTGTAGAGTAAAACCCACTGACCATGTACATGGGTGACCCACATAGCGTGGCTGCCATCATGTTGCTCTGGAGGTACCGTGCAAAGCCGAAGTCAGCTGCAGGACACAAGCATGAAAGGTGTCGTTATTACTGCTGACACAAACCACTGTTGTTGGGTTAGTGGAGAACGCCTGGGAGACAAACACTGGGAACAATAACCCAACGCTGAGATGGAGGTGGAGAACACCTCCAGAGGTGGCAGGATATTTTAATTACAAGAGTGTGAACAGCAGAGTAGATATTCTTCTGATGGGCAAATAAAATCACCTCCCAGGACCTTCAAAAGTCGGAGCGACAGCAGGGCACATTACTTTTAGAAGTAATATACAGATTATTCTCTTTTCGCCAGACACTGGTAAATGAAATCCTACTGTATTGTATGATATAGTCATGACAAAATAACAATAATCCATCAGCAGTCATGTGCTCCACACCGACAGAAACCAACAAGTGGTTTCTTCTTCTGTTACCTATTTTGATGCGGATGCCGCTGATGTTAGACTTCTTGCGACCCAAGTACGACAGCAGGATGTTCTGCGGCTTCAGGTCGCGGTGGATGATCCCTTTGCTGTTGAGGATGCGCATGGCGGCCGCGATCTGCATCAGGAAGACACGCAGCGTGTCCTCTCTCAGCGTCCCCTTAGCTGGACAAGAGGAGGAGACACGGAGGACTGATGTTTAAAATGCTGCTGAGGATGCTGATGCTCATTAAGATATAAAGAGGCCTCTTCTTGTCCATTGTGTCCCCAGATATGTGTCTTATTGATCGCATTCAGGTGCTTCCTGCCATTAATGAAGCACCTTAATGAGTGTAATTGGTCTGAACTCAGGCTGCAGAGTAAAGACCGTTTTTTTTGCACTGCAGCTGCTTTGACATCACAAGTACAGATCATTCCCCAAAAAGTGCTCTCTAGCCTCACTTGATCAAAACTAATAATTAGCATGTTACAGTAATAATCCTGGGGTAAACAGTGAAGGTCCTCCTCCCCGTGGTAGTGAAATAAATCTAATCCGATGTGAGACTAAGAGGATTCCTCTCTCTCTCGCTCGTTCTCTGCCTCTCTATCAGGCCATTGTGATTACAGTGCAGGCATACATCAAACCAGGAAGCTTATCGACATTAATCTGGGATTTGGGGGGTGAGCTGCTCTTTGCCCACCACAGCGGACCAACTTGTAACATGGAAAAGTTGTGCAAGTAGTTGAATCATTCACGAGAGAGATCCTCTTGTATAATTAGGAAGGTTGTTACCTACGCAGTGTTCACAGCAACACAGAGGCCAACACAACGCTGCCCAGGGCTCTGGGACCCTCAGCCTTCATTTCACAACTACTGCTGTTACTCAAGCAGAGGCTCCCGGACCCCCGGAGGGTCTGATCCCACTGCCACAGTAGACATGTGGGGCAGTTACAGCATGCAAAGGTACAGCGATAAGAACGCAGCTCCAGTAACACAATCAGTGCTTTATGTAGCTGAGTGTAAACACGTGTGGTTATCTAAGAGAGGTTTTGGCCAGCTGCCACTCGGCCTGATTTGAACTGTGAAGCTGGAACTGTATTCACGGCTACTGCAACAACACTGAGTGTCCAGGGGAGCTTTCACCTCTTTATGGACACCTGACATGTATGTTACATTAATGTGCACTGAAAAACATATTGGCAGAGTGTGTTTATAAGATCTCACCAAAAACTCTTCAATGAAGGTTTTCATCCGAGTCACCACGTGTGATTTAGCTGTAAGAGCTCCAGAGATCCTCCTCAGTTCACAAATGTGTTTTTATTTTAAAGCTCATGAAAGTTCCTTCAGGCGAAGATAATTAAAAAGCATTGATATGCATCAGGATGACAGTAACTTGTTATATTTTAGTTCATCTGCTCCACGTGTTGGACGTTTTGTCTTTTCCCAGACTGCCGACTCAAACAGGAATCTCTGTCGTCTAAACTGCAAAAACATAAACATGAAACTTGACATTTTGTTTTTCTTGCTTGCAGCCTCAGATCCCGTCTGTCGTCACTGACAACATAAGGAGGACTACACCCCGGCGGTAACGCCGAACTACTGGCTGAAACTGGATGAGTTGGTCTGTGGCTTGATTTGTGATGTTCCCGCATGTTTACTGTTTAGTATCTGAGTCATGGAAATTAGTCTAAACCTCGCTTTGAATGTCCCGTGTGAATCACAGCATCTTAATCTGACTTGCTACTCTACGGCCTGAAATGCTGACCTTTTATTAGAAACCATCACAATGACATGAACAGTGTGCTGCCGGAAAGGGGGCGGGGGGCTTTGTACAGAGCTGCAGTGATTCCCACACACACTCATTCCCCCCCACATAGAAAGCACGCACGCACACACACACACACACACACACACGTTCCTTCACTTCCCAACAAGATACAAGCTTCCATTACTCCAGATGATGACTGCACCCTCTCCTCTGCCTACACTCATAGTGACTGCAGTCACATGGCTCTTCCTCCTCTGCAGCATTAACAACTTTTGTGTTGATGAACAATAATCTGTGTCTGTGTGTGTGTGTGTGTGTGTGTGTGTGTGTGTGTGTGTGTGTGTGGCAGACAGATTAGTATGATGCTTACCTTGCAGATAGTCAGCCAGATCCCCTCCGTTACAGTACTGTGTGTGGGGAGACAAACAGTCACCATCAGCAGTAAATACAACATGTTGGTGTTGTGCATGTGTTCTAGTGCGTCTGTGCATGATGTGTGGTTTGTGTGTAAGAAGCATGATGGAACAGGGATCTTATACAGAGCTTCCTGTACGGTTATCAGAGGAAGTGCAACACGAGGTAACAGTGAGTTCCTGTTCTCTGATCTCTGATATGACCTTCTTCAGTGGTTTGATGCTCTGTCTAAAAGTGAAGACGTCAACAAACCCTGTGACATCACGTCTTTGACCCACTGCTGCAGGCCAGTCAGCGTTCCAATCCTCCACATATTCACCCTCAGATGTTAAGGAGGCAGGAGACATACAAAAAGTGAAGCCACACCAATGATCGTGTTGACCGATCACTTCATCGCCTTCTTGTTGTCAGTTCAACCATTATCCATCAGTGATGTCATCGTCCATCAGTGATGTCATCGTTGGTTTGTGAACGTTATGAATCCTCCAGTTCAGATTCTGTCCGTCACCATCTTTACTAGTTCAGAGCGGTTTGGAGCAGGAAGTGACCATATTTGGACGAGCTGGGGGAGGAGCCAGCGGTGGATCTGACCGATCTGATTGGAAACTTGACGATACTACGTCCCGCCCACCGATAGCTGTAACCTGACTGCACCACAGGCCTGTCAATCAAACAGACACGCCCCCAAAACCAGGTCTTCTTGAATCTTCTTTTCTAATGAATGAGGGATTATTTTCAGATGGACCTCCAGAAAACTAATAAGAAGGAGTGACTTTAGCTAACAACACCGAGATAACTGATGGACACATTTTATTCACTTTGGATTTGATGAGAGAAGTTGAATGGGAGTCTATGGAGCCGGAGGCTTTTTGGAGCCGACCTCTAGTGGCACTCGCTGGTGCCGAGGTACTGGAGGTGTTTCCTGGGATCTCACTCGTGTCCCTTAGAAAACAAACGGAGGCTGACTTTGCTCTAAGACAAAATGTCCCCTAGGTGTTTAGTTGGGTTAAGATGTGACTGTGAACACCACAGCATGTGATTCACATCATGTGTCCACTATCTATAGATTTTCAACATTTCTAATCTCTGTCCACTGAACACTGTTGTTCCTTTTCTTGGACGTTTGACCTTCCCTGGACACGATGATATTTGACATTAAAAGGCTGTTTTTAAACTGTTCTGCTCAAAGTGGAAAGCTTCTCTCCAGCCTGCAACATAATTTAATAACTAGTTTGGACGCCAATCCTGGATTTACAACTTCCTAAATGTGATGTGGAAACTTAAAGCCTCCATGTCACAAACAGAGAACGGCCTTTCAGTGGTGTAGTTTCAGTGAAACCACTGACATGTAAAGTATTTATACGTTCAGAGATTCTGGATTTGTCAGTGACGGCGGAGGCATCGATCCACTTTAAGAATTTGAACCTGTTGCCCCTCTGTTTGGTTGCTTATAGTTTAACAGGAAGTATCTGAGCCCGATTCAAACGTCTGTGTCTGTATGACTAACTGCTGCACTGAACATCTCTGTTTCAGACACTCGCTGGTCCGACACCTGAACTGAGGTTTTTTTCTTCCGTGTTCAGAGGTTCACGGGACTCTTTTTCTGGGATTACACCCTGCTCAGCACGCTCATCTTTTTATACCACTTTTATTTGATACTTCCACCAATGTTTAAGTAAGACAAGCCTTTTTTCAGCTAAGCAAAACATGAGGCTTCAGCACCGGTTCAGCCAGAGTGAGGTCCATGCTTCCTCCTGCAGGAAGGACATGGCACTCCTGATATCTGAAATATATCTGTGAAAAGTCATTTATCTAACAACCAGCTGCTTGTCGTGTCTTCACCCGTTTTCACTCTGAAAACAACATCATGCACAAACAGTGTCTACACCCCCAGATGACTGTAACCTCGTCCTACTCAGAACTGCTGGCATGTGCTGCAGAGCTGTCGAAGCTTTGACCAAAAGAAGACTGGAAGCAGAAGCTTCCAGGGAATGTGATTCCTAGAAAACAGAGGGGCGTATTTTTAGGGAGTAACTTGAGGTGCAGTCATGGTTTGTTTTCTACCCTGCAGCCAGCTGAGAAGGTTGCGCAACGAGTGCAGAAAGTGGAGAACATTTGGACACAATGAGGAGACAGAGAGAGGCCTGGCAGCAGGACAGCAGTTGAAGCCTACATCAGGGGAAGACCACATGCTGAGAGCCGGTGCTGGGGGTGAACCAGTACTCTAATGAAGGCCTGGAGTACTACTGCACTGACAACACATTTTTCTCAACACGAGAAACAACACGAGACGAGTATACTGACAGTCACGTTCCTGTACTCACCTCCATGACCAGGAAAACAGAGTTGGGTGTTTCCTGGAAGAGAAGAGACACACAATCAGTTGGAGAAGTCTTTTATCCTGCAGCAGCTGTCAGCGCCAGCACACAAAACACACCCTGGATCAGATCCAAAGTACACAACACCACAACTTCCTATTAATGACAACCACGGCTTTTTCTGAATAGATATTTTTATCACTTCTATCTTAGAGGGAGTTAACTCCACGTTACAGGGAAATAACACAAAGTCTGCGGAAAACACTGAAGAGATACTGAAATACCAGCAACAGAAGCATAAGGAAGGTTGGGATTTGAAAAGTAATGAGTGTAAACTCATAACGTTTGAGGATATGTTATTTTAATCATATTTTCCTGAAACAGCGAAGCTGGATCACAGCATGAGGAGCGCACCAAGATTTTTGCTCCAGATGTTTTCAATGATTAACAGGTCTGGACTGCAGGAGGCCAGTTTATCAGCGGACTCTTCTACTAGAGAACCATGCTGTTGGAATATGTGCAGAATGTGGTTGGACGTTGTTCTGCTGAAATAAACAAGACCTTCCCTGAAAGAGACGTTGTCTGGATGGCAGCATATGTTGCTCCAAAACCTGAATATACAGTGGGTACGGAAAGTATTCAGACCCCTTTAAATTTTTCACTCTTTGTTTCATTGCAGCCATTTGCTAAAATCATAAAAGTTTATTTTATTTCTCGTTAATGTACACTCAGCACCCCATCTTGACAGAAAAAAACAGAAATGTAGAAATTTGTGCAAATTTATTAAAAAAGAAAAACTGAAATATCACATGGTCATAAGTATTCAGACCCTTTGCTGTGACACTCATATTTAACTCACATGCTGTCCATTTCTTCTGATCCTCCTTGAGATGGTTCTACTCCTTCATTGGAGTCCAGCTGTGTTTAATTAAACTGATTGGACTTGATTAGGAAAGGCACACACCTGTCTATATAAGACCTTACAGCTCACAGTGCATGTCAGAGCAAATGCGAATCATGAGGTCGAAGGAACTGTCCAAGGAGCTCAGAGACAGAGTTGTGGCAAGGCACAGATCTGGCCGAGGTTACAAAATAATTTCTGCAGCACTCAAGGTTCCTAAGAGCACAGTGGCCTCCATAATCCTTAAATGGAAGAAGTTTGGGACGACCAGAACTCTTCCTAGACCTGGCCGTCCAGCCAAACTGAGCAATCGTGGGAGAAGAGCCTTGGTGAGAGAGGTAAAGAAGAACCCAAAGATCACTGTGGCTGAGCTCCAGAGATGCAGTAGGGAGATGGGAGAAAGTTCCACAAAGTCAACTATCACTGCAGCCCTCCACCAGTCGGGGCTTTATGGCAGAGTGGCCCGACGGAAGCCTCTCCTCAGTGCAAGACATATGAAAGCCCGCATAGAGTTTGACAAAAAACACATGAAGGACTCCCAGACTATGAGAAATAAGATTCTCTGGTCTGATGAGACCAAGATTGAACTTTTTGGCGTTAATTCTAAGCGGTATGTGTGGAGAAAACCAGGCACTGCTCATCACCTGCCCAATACAATCCCAACAGTGAAACATGGTGGTGGCAGCATCATGCTATGGGGGTGTTTTTCAGCTGCAGGGACAGGACGACCGGTTGCAATTGAAGGAAAGATGAATGCGGCCAAGTACAGAGATATCCTGGAAGAAAACCTCTTCCAGAGTGCTCTGGACCTCAGACTGGGCCGAAGGTTCACCTTCCAACAAGACAATGACCCTAAGCACACAGCTAAAGTAACAAAGGAGTGGCTTCGGAACAACTCTGTGACCATTCTTGACTGGCCCAGCCAGAGCCCTGACCTAAACCCAATTGAGCATCTCTGGAGAGACCTGAAAATGGCTGTCCACCAACGTTCACCATCCAACCTGACGGAACTGGAGAGGATCTGCAAGGAAGAATGGCAGAGGATCCCCAAATCCAGTGTGAAAAGCTTGTTGCATCATTCCCAAGAAGACTCATGGCTGTACTAGCTCAAAAGGGTGCTTCTACTCAATACTGAGCAAAGGGTCTGAATACTTATGACCATGTGATATTTCAGTTTTTCTTTTTTAATAAATTTGCACAAATTTCTACATTTCTGTTTTTTTCTGTCAAGATGGGGTGCTGAGTGTACATTAATGAGAAATAAAATGAACTTTTTTGATTTTAGCAAATGGCTGCAATGAAACAAAGAGTGAAAAATTTAAAGGGGTCTGAATACTTTCCGTACCCACTGTATCATTCAGCATTAATGCTTCCTTCCAGATGTTCAAAAGCTACCCATGCTATGTGCAGTAATGCATCCCTGTACCATCACAGATGCTGGCTTCAGAACTGAGCTGATAACAAGCTGGATGGTCCCTCTCCTCTTTAACCTGGAGGATGCAGCGTCCATGATTTCCAAACAGGATCTCAGATTGTGATCCATCAGACCTCAGGACAGTTTTCCGGGTGTTTGTTTTTATCAGCTTTCCACAACTTTTCCAGTCTTTTCTTGACCCCGTCTCAACTATTTTGAGACGTGTTGCTGACATCAAATTCAAAATAAGCACCATATTTTTCATAAAGCAATAAAAGTTTCTCCATTTCAACACTTGATATGTTGTCTTTGGTCTATTTGCAATTAAATATGGGTTAATGACTTTTGCGAAGTGTTTTTATTTACAGTTTACACAGCGTCCCAACTTTTTCAGAAACAGAGTTGTATATAATTCATCTGAATAATCCTGCAAAGCTGCCATAGTACTGTAGTATTTAATAGTAAGTATCAAACTTGCAAAATAATTCATATCAATCTAGAAGTTCTGGCCTTATATCCTCCAACATATGCTGGGTGGTGTAAAGTGGTGTAAATGCAAAACTCTTCATTAAAATCTACCAAAGGTTAAATAAAATACTGTTTAGGGTAAACAATACATAGATATTTACCACAACAACAGAAAGTGGTCCAGACTCTCTCACGGCCTTCAACCCATTCCTGCAGCCTCATAGCTGGCTGCAGCACTGTGACATAATGGAGTCAGCTGACCTTTGACCCCAGCCTCATGGGCTTGTTCGTGTGGTTTGTAAGTAGCTCAGTTCTTCCAACCCCATACAGTTACTCCTCCAGCTGGGGCAGCTGGTGGTGGGGGAGGGGCCACCGGTCTCTGACTGTATGTGTGGTGGTGGTGGTGGAGGGGGTTTGGGAGGGATTACATAATGAGGATATATTCTGCAGTGCAATCTGGAGGAGGGGGGGGGGGGTGTCACCATGAGGCCGGGGGAACCGATATGATACGTAACCCCAGGAACCATTTCACAGTTCACAATTTAGAACCTTTCAAGTTCCTGTTACTCTGTTTTGTGGGACTTTTTTTTTTTTTTTTTTTTTTAATCTCCTCCCTCTGCCTGGGTCCTCTCTCTGTAACCTTGGTAACTGTGGTGACACACACAGGAGCACAGACAACCGCCGGGTTTAAAAAACTAACAGTAAACTGCAAACGGACCCTTTTAAACAGCAGAATACAGAGTTTTAAATGGAGATACACAAAATCCATGATTTCTGAAGCCGATACACATCAGAGGAAATACAGCGTGACTTCTGTTCAGAGAGAAATAAAGAAGCCGCTCCGTTGACGTGCTGCTGCAGAGCTGTGATGCTGTTTGAAGCACCGCAGCTTGTTCTGCATGTTCATGTAAAGTGTGATCGTCTGACTTCAGGCGCAACACCTTCCTGAAAATGTTTCACAATAAAAGCCTTTATATTAATGGTTTCTTTCTTATAAAAGGCTGCAGGGCTTTTAGTTTGAAAAACACAGGAAGTCTTGAGTTTCTATTGACCTGTAATACAGTAACTGACAACGTAAATGAGAGCGGATTATAAGCTTCAAGTGAATCAGTTAATACATCTTAAAAGTAATTATGATAAATCTAAACTGTTGTATTTGTTTTTATTGAATGAAACACTTTGGATCTTCAAACAGGTAAAATATGAACATGGATTTAAACCAGATCAAGTAAAGTGAAAACTGTATTTCCTCAACAGGAGAAATCAGTGGTGGAGCGTCGCTCCGTCAGCACAGCATCATTTCACAGTAACTGTTGGAGATGTGAAGACAAACAGAAAACGTTCTCAGAACCTGTTTAGTTCTGGAGGAAACTCTCTGAGGGGAAGTTCCTCTGAAGAAAGTCCTGACAACTGTTTGGTCTGAAAACATCTACCGTCCCATCGCAAACCACACACACACACACTGATGCGGATGTCAGGACAGACAGCCGGCGTCACAGAAAAACAATATTCTTACGTCACAAGCTGGAGAGGTCAGCAGGTCGCCAGGAGTCAGGTGACTTCTGAGAAAAGGTTCGGTGTGTCGTGTCGGTGTGGCGTGTCGGTGTTGGGTGTCGGTTCGGTGTCGGTTCATTGTGGCGTGTCGGTTCGGTGTTGGGTGTCGGTTCGGTGTGGCGTGTCGGTTCGGTGTGGCGTGTCGGTTCGGTGTGGCGTGTCTTTGTTGCATGTCGTGGTGGTGTGGCGTGTCGTGTCAGTGTGGCGTGTCGTGTCGGGGTGGCATGGCGGTTCGGTGTGGGGTGTCGGTTCGGCGTGTCACCGTGGCGTGTCGGTTCGGTGTGGGGTGTCTTTGTTGCGTGTCGTGACGGTGTGGTGTGTCGGTTCGATGTGGCGTGTCGGCTCAGTGTGGCGTGTCGGTTCGGTGCGGCGTGTCTTTGTTGCATGTTGTGGCGGTGTGGCGTGTTAGTTCGGTGTGGCGTGTCTTTGTTGCGTGTCGTGGCGGTGTGGCGTGTCGGTTCGGTGTGGCGTGTCTTTGTTGCGTGTCGGTTCGGTGTGGCGTGTCTTTGTTGCGTGTCGTGGCGGTGTGGCGGTTCGGTGTGGGGTGTCGGTTCAGCGTGTCACCGTGGCGTGTCTTTGTTGCGTGTCGTGTCGGTGTGGCGGGTTGGTTCGGTGTGGCGTGTCTTTGTTGCGTGTTGTGTCGGTGTGGTGTGTTGGTGTGGCGGGTTGGTTCGGCGTGGCGTGTCTTTGTTGCGTGTCGTGGCGGTTCGGTGCGGGGTGTTGGTTCGGCGTGTCACCGTGGCATGGCGTGTCGGTTCAGTGTGGTGTGGGGTGTCGTTGTTGCGTGTCGTTTCAGTTCGGTATGGTGTGTCTTTGCTGCGTGTTGTGTCGGTGTGGCGGTTCAGTGTGGTGTGGCAGTTCGGCGTGTCACCGTGGCGTGGTGTGTCGGTTCGGTGTGGGGTGTCTTTGTTGCGTGTCATGGCGGTGTGGCGTGGCGGTTCGGTGTGGGGTGCTGGTTCGGCGTGTCACCGTGGCATGGCGTGTCGGTTCGGTGTGGTGTGTCTTTGCTGCGTGTTGTGTCGGCGTGGCGGTTCGGTGTGGGGTGCTGGTTCGGCGTGTCACCGTGGCATGGCGTGTCGGTTCGGTGTGGTGTGTCTTTGCTGCGTGTTGTGTCGGCGTGGCGGTTCGGTGTGGTGTGTCTTTGCTGCGTGTTGTGTCGGCGTGGCGTGCGGTTCGGTGTGGTGTGTCTTTGCTGCATGTTGTGTCGGTGTGGCGTGGCGGTTCGGCGTGGCGTGTCTTTGTTGCGTGGCGTGGCGGTTTGGTGTGGGTTCAGCGTGTCACCGTGGCGTGTCGGTTCAGTGTGGGGTGTCTTTGTTGCGTGTCCGCTCCGACTGTTTGCGTGAACAAATGTTTTCCTAACGGCTACTGTTCACACACGGGCCGAGCAAACGGTGGACTCTGGACGTCGATGGCCACGTGAGGGCGGAGCTCCAAAACACTCCCTTCCAGCACGAAATATTCCAAAACAACAGCGGTATAAATAGCCTCTCTGTCATCAGCACTCATGTAACATTCAGAAGCTCTTTCACAAGCAACCAAATCCACCCGGAGGGCTCGGAGGAGTTTATCATCCCGGGATCTCAAAAACTGACAACACGACACACACAAGCACTGAAAACATTCTCTGAACTGCAGAAAGTCAGCGAGAACCAAAACAAGCGAGTCGGTGAGCTGCTCTGTTATTGTGTCACACTCCAACTCCAGGAGTGCAGCGATATGTAACAACCTGGGGGGATGGGGGGCGGCCCAAGTGAAGGGGGTGGAGTGTGTGTGTGTGTACCGGTGGGAGCGGGGGGGGGGGGGGGGGGCAGCGTGGTCCGGAGTGTTAGTAAAGTCTGTAATGGTTAACGGCTGTCAGTCACAGCAGAGGAACACAGCGGTTATGTGGCGAGGACAAAAGGTCGCCAGCACTTGTTGACTGTCGGTGTGTTATTGTGCGATCTGTGTAATTTGCTGATGACAGTCGTGGTTGTGTGGCTGAGTTCATCTCACACTGAAACAGGTCGACAGACAACAACAACAACTACGTTTCACAGAAAGGAACAACACAGGAAACGTATTTAACATTTACTAAAGGTCGCTGTGGAATTATGTAAGAGTGTGTGTGCTGAAGATCATGTGTGTTTGCAAGCATGTTGCCCGCACACACACACACACATGCATGCATGTTTTGTGTGCGTGCGTGCGTGCGCCTCAGTGAGCAGCAACAGTTTTATTCTTCTAAATTAAATGTCTGGAAAGCAAAGCTCTGGAAAGGAATGTAGGCAACAGGTTGTCAGAAATACCCCAACAAACTATCCAGGAACATTTAACATCAGTCTTTTTCTCTTTAATCCTCCTCATGGTGGTCCGCCTCACTACCTCGTGTAATTAGGACACACACACGCACGCACACACACACACACACACACACACACACACACACACACACACACACACACACACACACAAGGATGGGGCCCCTCTCCAGCCCAGAACACAATGTTCTTTAGCAGCAGCGTCGGCCTTTGTGAAGATTGGCTCACAAACCAGAACACTTCATAAACAAACCTCCTTCCTCTCTTCCTGTTTACCTTTCCACCAACGTTCCTGCTCACCACACTCTCTATGGATCTTTTCTTTCTATGGTTGATAAGAGTGAATTATGCTTCATACTGTACATCACCTTCAAAGTGCCCCTTCCTTTAAACATCTACTCTCTGAAGCTTTCAGCTGCATCATCACCATCATCTTCCTCAGTGGACAGACATGACTGTAACTAGCTGATGAAGACCATGAGATGCAGCTAAAAGCTCCAGAAGAAGTTAATATGCTGGTGGAGATCACAAAGCGATCTAGAAGACGATCCAAAGGCGCCTCGAGTTGAAAATAAATTTCTCAAATAACTGTGTCCCGTCAAAAACTTTAATTAAAATCAAAATGACGTTTTTGGATTATTTCATCTACTTACGTTATGACTCCTGGGAACATTTCACATACTTACTAGCTTTCAACCACATCTCACTGTCCTTAAATTTGCATCGTAGTCACAGAGCGTCTTCCCAAGACTGCTGACAGCCAAGAGATATGGTAGGAAAACCCAGAAAAAGCTGGTATGTGGACCTTTAGTGGAGCGTGTGTGAGAGTTGAAAGTAACCTTACCAACTGTAAATGCTGAATATAAGAAGTCCCAGCAGCCTTAGTATCAGCAGTGTGAGCTGACTGATGAGGATTTAAAGGGAGACGGTCGGTCGGAGGGAATTTATACCTCACACAAATGTAATGTTTGTGATTTTTGGATCAGCTCCTGTTGGTGTCACCAGTTCACAAAGAATCTAAACAGAAACCTGTGAAAACATACTTTGCAGTGGGTCAAGATTGTGACTGTGTGCTTTGCAGCATCAGTGCTGGAGGGGAGCCCTGACACGGGACACCGTATAATTAGAGCCGTCTCCCTCACGGCTGCAACTTGCTTAACAGCAACAGCTCCATGAAGAAGGACGGCTCAGCTGGAGGCTTCAGGCCGTCACTAAAAGCAGCCGGCTTACACCCAGCAGCCCAAACTACAGCGCATGGCAGGGCTGCACCGACTCCCACATCCAGTCCTGCAGTCTTCAGTCAATGCACAGCGACACTGATTATCATTACTATTTTGCCTTTTGTTTGAAGTCCAGCTCCATTCAACAGGACAGATTTGAAAGTCTACGTAGAGTGAAAATCTTTTCTGACCGTTTTCTTTTGAGCATTCAGCTCTAACAGGAGAAGTGCTGAAGTAGTATGGCAGGAGAGGGGGGGGTGAATGAACACCTTCATTGTGAACCCAAATCAAACATACAAAGGGACATAAGCACTTCTGCTCCGTGTTTATTCAGAGCAGCACAATGGTGTTAGTCTATATGGTGCTGCTATAGACACAAACACAGCCAGCTACTGTGGAAAGGCCAGACACAGATATCAGTATGAGGGAGTCCAAATATTCCCATATTGATATAATGGCTGATATTCTTTATATATGAATGATGCCTCATGTGTGGCTATCGCTGTTACGAAAGAGACATGTTATGAAGGCAGGACATTTCACAGCTGATGTCTACAGGGAAACAGTAAACTTCACTTGGACATTTAATCATTATAAATAACGAATCTGTGAAAATTCTGACTGACAGGATGAGATTAGTTTTCCCTCACAGAAAAGCCATGTGCAAAAACTTGTGATCACATGTGAGCACATGACACACGTGATTGTGCACATGTGAAACCTGTATGGGAAACATTTGGTTTTGGAACATTTCATGGTGTAATGTGAGAAGTCCATGTAGATTCCCATGTGAAAAGTTTTCCACATATTTTTGGAGCAGGAAGTGACCATATTTGGACGAGCTTGGGGGAGGAGCCAGCGGTGGATCTGACTGATCTGATTGGAAACCTGACGATACTACGTCCCGCCCACCGATAGCTGTAACCTGACTGCACCGCAGGCCTGTCAATCAAACAGACACGCCCCCAAAAACAGGTCTTCTTGAATCTTCTTTTCTAATGAATGAGGGATTATTTTCAGATGGACCTCCAGAAAACTAATAAGAAGGAGTGACTTTAGCTAACAACACCGAGATAACTGATGGACACATTTTATTCACTTTGGATTTGATGAGAGAAGTTGAATGGGAGTCTATGGAGCCGGAGGCTTTTTGGAGCCAACCTCTAGTGGCACTCGCTGGTATTGCAGCTGAAGACACTTCTGCCTCATTTTTCAGACCTGAAGCTACGAACACTTTTCTATCCAGTCTGTGGTTGCAACATGTGGTAAACATGCGTCATACTTGTGATCACATGCATCCCATCGGGAAAACATGGAAAACTCGTGATTTTTCTGTGAGGGTTACAGGTGGTTGGTCATGACATTGTGATGACATTTAGTCCTAATCATGGCTTTAGATGAGGTCAGGGGATCAAATTAATTACAACTCATTCCGAGGGCACATTCATGAGAACGTCTGTACCAAGTTATCATCTTAAATTTGTTGAGATATTACTGACCAGGACTACTAGTTGGGCTATAAATGTTCTGTGTGTTGGATGTGAGGTGACGGGTGTGACCAGAGCCTACAAGATCTAAATTATAACTGTACTATATCATAATAAATCAAGGAAAAAAAAGAAAAAAAAAGTAGAATTATGTTTATGCCCAAACAGGACTATGCTGCAGCATTATTTATGTTTAGTAATATTTGAATCACATGTGAACCACTGCAGCGCTGGCTGAGGCTCCTATCACTCAGAGATCGTCACCTGTCAGCGGGTCCATCAGGAACCACCGAAGGCGTCTACAGTACACAGGTCAGGAGGACCAGGTCTGTGGGTCACCATCATCACATCTGAATGCCGGCTGACTTCTGGTAAATCTGGGTCTTAAATTTCACTACTCACTTTTTCTGAATAAAAACAGAGAGTTTCATGTTTGTTCAAATGTTGGATATGTTTAATGGCCAGTTATCTACACAGGAAACGTCTAAAAGTGACAGCAGCAGGCAGTGATGCACGCTGCAGGCTCCAGCGTGACTCTACGGTTGCACAAGAGAGCTCCGGTTACATTTCCTGTTCTGTTCGGTGAAGCCATTCATACAACACGTGCTTCCAACAACAACAGCTGATGAAGCTGGGACGCAGCCAGAAGCAAGATAAAGTGAGCTACGTACAACGAACGAATAAAAACCCAGAAACAGTCAAAGAGGAAAAGAAAAATGTCAGCCGTGTTACCAAAGGCTGCAACACCCAGAATCTATTGATAGTCACCAACACAGGAAATGGACACCATAACACTGACTACCAATACAGCCCAACGCTGCCGGGAGGGGAGAGGAGGCAGCTGGGAGGAGGAGACACAGCGACAGTGTGCTCAGCTCAGCGAGCGTCACAGACAAAAGAGGCAGCGGTGACGGGAAGCAGACGAGAGACGAACCACCGAATCAAACCACACAACCGACCAAGTGGGACTGAAAAAGCCTGGAGACAAACACAGCAGCAGGCTCTCTGTCGCAATGCTCCTCCGCTGAAGGTTGGCCGACAGGACCAACACGAAGTCCACTGCTGATTCCTACATTTCTCTGCATCATTTGTCCCAGAGTACAGAGTGTTGATGTAAAAGTTGACCGACAAAAGCATTCAGAGCAAATAATCAACCTGGAGTCTAATAAACATCAAAACAGCTTCAATAGATTACAGATATAATACAACCCTGATGACGAGGCTTTTATTTGTGTCTTTATGCATTAAAGGAAGATTCACACGACTCGCTGTCCTTCAGAGTGGGACAAAAGATCAATGCTTTTCTTTCCAACATGAAGCTTCTTCCTGCAGCCAACGAGCAGTAAACAGTGAATTAGCTGTAGATCAGCTGACCTATTACCTTTCAGTCAGTGAGCTTCAGACGTGCTGGCAGGCGGGTTTTGTTACAGAGTGTCTGAGTGGAGCCGGCTCACCGTTTCCCTCGTTTTTGGTGATTGAATGAAGAAATATAACAGTGACATTAATCTATCTCTCAGCCCCCCCCCCCCCCCCCCCCCAAAAAAAAGCAAATGTCAAATTGTTAATTTAAACGGTCCGTTTCAGCATGATAACATAAACTATTTGGAAACTCAGTTCAGTTTCCTTCCAGTGGCAGGACGTCATATAGGTTCATTACAACCTGCATCACCTTAAACAAATCACGGCCTGATTCAGTCCAGCTTTTCTTATGAAGCCAGTTAACTCAGGTTTTGTTAGGTGTAGAAATAACTAACATTATTCAACAAGTAGCTCCGCCCCAGAGATCTGATTGGTCAACTGAACATCTGGAACAAATCATCATGATATCACATCCTGCTCATCACTACAAATATCCCTCCACCTCCTCAATGGGAACATAGAATTAGAACTGAGTTTCATATAATATGTAATATAATGTAGTTTCTACTTGTTATAGTTCTATTAAATGACCCATTTGGTGAAGTCGGGTCTCTTTTGGTCCTTTTTGGTCGCTCCGAGCACCCGTACCGTAACACCACGGATAGTCACGCACTTACAGTCCTAGCGGAGGCCAGCTGGACCGGTTTGGTTTGAACACATGACACGGAGCTAAAATGTTAAAAACACATGAGAACATGGATATCTTTGTTCATCAGATATCTTTGTTCATCAGATATCTTTATTCACCGGATGTCTCTGTTCATCGGATGTCTCTGTTCATCGGATATCTTTGTTCATCATCGGATATCTATCTTTGTTCACCGGATATCTTTGTTCATCAGATATCTTTGTTCACCAGATATCTTTGTTCATCAGATATCTTTGTTCATCATTGGATATCTATCTTTGTTCACCGGATATCTTTGTTCACCAGATATCTTTGTTCATCAGATATCTTTGTTCACCAGATATCCTTGTTCCAACCAGACTGAGCTAGCTGATCAGTTTAGTGTTTCTATGTTCTGTATTTATTCAGTTGGAGACTAGAAATCCTCTCTGTTGCTAGGTGGTTGCTAAGGGTCCGACTACTTCCTGGAGTCGGAAGCATTACATACGTTACATAAGAGTCTACTGACACGACTGATTGTTTTCCAGTTGTTAGTCATACTCCATGTGTTGCCATGGAAACGGAGATCACACTAACAAAAAGTTTTATAATTTGAATGAATTGCTCCACAATATGAACACATGTAGATTATATATTTTATGTAGTTGGCTGTATAATGTTGTATGATCTCTATATTACACTGGAGGGTGTGTTTTAACGTGATGACTGGCTCTTCAGTGATGCTTACACCCACCAGTGAACTGTCGTACCAATACTGACGTTAAAACGCACCCTTGAGTGTAATATTGCTTAAATAAGCATCTTCTTAAAGGTTATTTTTTCTCTTATCCTCCTGACCTCAATGCAGCATTCACAACCGTTGATGTTATTAAACATGGAGCTCATGAAACCGTTCTTATGATAACCATTATAACATCCAGGATGTGGCTTTACGTCTCGTCACTGCCTGAAGTTTCCTGTCCTCCTGCCTCCTGCCTGGGCTCTGCAGCC
Organism: Embiotoca jacksoni; assembly: GCF_022577435.1. Classification (NCBI taxonomy): domain Eukaryota; kingdom Metazoa; phylum Chordata; class Actinopteri; family Embiotocidae; genus Embiotoca; species Embiotoca jacksoni. The sequence continues at coordinate 1,494,363 of NW_027185391.1, forward strand.
GTTTGCTTGTGGAAGAGGTTCTTGCATCAGCCGGGCCGATGGAGGGATGAGGACATGGAGCGGTGGAGGAGGGGAAGGGTAGCCGGGCCGATCGGCCGGGTCCCAGAGGGAGGCTTACGCAAACACAGGAAGTAGCGCTACCATGTGGGAAGTGCTTCATCATCACTTCACATGCTTCTGCCTCGCTCTCTTCTTCTCGCCTCACTGGAAGCTGCCTCACATCCACGCTGCTGTTCTGGACATGAGGACATATTTACTGTGATGGACTTCTGTAACTGAAGCCAAGAGCAATTTAAAAAAGACACTTATTCAGATTATTAATAGCTGCTATTTTCTCGCTATAAGAGACGATGTAAATCCAATCATGTATTCATGGTAGCAGCTATTCAAAGATTCTCTGTGCTGTACAGGTTTTATTTAAAAGCCTACAAACATGTGTTTAAGCTGTGTGGATGAGAGCCACCGCATAAACAGCCAGAACCTCTCACAACCTCTCACAACGCCCACCAGGAGTCAGGAAGGAGCATCGCTGTGTGGAAACCTCCGAACACCAGCAACTACTGACGGAGTACTGACAGAGTATTAAAGAGAACCAACGGAGTACTGACAGACTACTGACAGAGTACTGACAGAGTACTGACAGAGCACTGACAGCGTACTGACAGAGTACTGATGGAGTATGACAGAGAACTGATGGAGTATTACAGAGAACTGATGGAGTACTGATGGAGTATTAAGGAGTACTGACGGAGTACTGACGGAGTACTTACAGAGTACTGATGGAGTGTTACAGAGAACTGATGGAGTACTGGCGGAGTACTGACGAAGTATTTACAAAGTACTGACAGAGTACTGACAGAGTATTACAGAGAACTGATGGAGTACTGTGTGTCAGTACGCTAGACTCAGAGTTAGTGAATATAAACAGCAGTTGTTAACAGCTGCACCGTATCCACTATAACGTTGATGTTTCTCTTTCTGTGAATAAAACCTGTGAATCTTCTTAAATCCGTCCAGCTGAGCTGAGATGAGTTCAGCCGTCCTGTCGATGCCTGCAGAGATGAAACTTCCTGTATTTTAATCTCTCACCAGCTGTTCTGCTTGAAATCAGCTTCAAAGAACTTCATCTGTGTGTAAAAACCCAGACCAACTTCCTGCAGCACACAATGAAAGTAATAACTGATATATATACACATCCTTACTCTATGTATGAATATGAAGGCAAACATCTGGCACGCTACAAGTAGAGCAGACCATATCTGATGTTTTCTAAATTGATCGAAACAACTCGGATACCCGTTGAGGAGAAAACATCCAGACAGCTGATGTTTACCAGACTGCTGCTCTGCTCCAATCAGAGCCCATCAAACATGGCAATCAATCAGCCCATAACGACCTGCCACTCACATGTCGGTATCCGCCTATACGTTGGCTGATATTAAAAATAAAATGTGTTTACAAAATATAAAGCAGAAAATGATGCCTGGGTGTCTGATAGCCACACTTGAGGGATTATTGCAAACAATGTGTGTTTATATATACTTTATATGTAGTATAAATATGAAGAATATCTGCTGAGGCATCAGAACAAGATGTTTTTCACTTCCTGATATTGGCCCCAAATCTAAAATAAAGTGATGAACTACTGCTGTGGTGTTGTGGATGATTTTTTTTTTTTTTTTTTTTTTTTTTTTGGGGGGGGGGGGGGGGGGTCCACTGCGCTCACAGAGCTTTTATTGATGGACATTTTACACTTCAAGGGGTCCAACTGCTGCTGCTGCACAGCCAGGTTGAACATCTGGACTGAGCAGGTGTGTAGAAGCTGCACAGCTGATGAAACATGGGATGTAGTTTGACCCTGAATCAGACACAAGGTATTCTTACTCAGTGATAGATTTAAAGCACCAACCAAAGAGCTGTATTGATCCTCCTGGCAGAGGCAAGAGATTTGTGGATGAAGTTTTTCTAACACTGATCGATAGACGGGGTCGTCCTGTCGAACACCACAAGAACCAGACAGCAAACAACAGCCAGAGACACAAAGTACAATCCCAGAAAAAGATTCACGTCTTACCTGGACATCGTAAAGCGCCACGATGTTTTCATGCTGCAGCTCCTGCGTGAAAAGCAGCAGAAAAACAAGAGGCGTTAGCAGGAAGGTTAACAGGATCGCTGTCATTGATATTTCTATCGGGGACATCGGGGCTCGTCTCTGATTCACAACGTCTCATCATTCTTTAAGTACACTGAGAGGATCAGCTGGAGGCCATCAAGTCGCATACTTACCTTCAGGATTTTGATTTCTTTGCCAAGAAGGATCTGGGACTTGGACAGGTTCTTCTTATTAATGCTCTTAATGGCCACCTCCCAATCTGTCTTCTGCACAACAAGAGAACACATTACATGACAATTAAATCAGGATGTTCCTGTAAAAGCTTTCTGAATCAGACTCCATCTATTTCCTGTGAAGGTGCTGCTTTACTTCATTTTCTCCGCTGACATTCAACCGCCACTGGAGGGGCTGCAGTCAGTTCAAGGAGAGCAGACAGGCTGCTTTCTCTCAGGAGACATGGTGAGCTGCCCACCCACATCCTGGTCTCATCTCGTGTTCAGTGAACTGGTATATGTGGTGTTTTCAGTATGAGCTCATGTTAGCAGAGGTGGTCTTTGTTTGGAACTGGGCTGCAGTTTAATAATCATGTTCCCAGGTGACATGTTCACATTCAAACACAAAGCTTCATCATGCTCACTCCCACTAGAGGAGCTGAAACCAGAGAAATGATGCAAATCAATATCATAAAATAGGATTTTGATCCTACTGTAGTGATACTTGTGCACAATGTGACATTAAAATTAAACCAAACAGAATATGGATTTAAAACTAAACTGCATTGTCGACATCTCTGAGAAGAGCTGGCGAAAAGGACGGAGGAAAGTTTATCCGCCCCAATGACACCGGGTCACTCGGGTTCCCGACGGCCCGGTGCGCTGAGTGACCCGCTGAATGACGAGGCACTCAGATGACAACTAGAACCAGCGCCAGCCTACTCACGCTAACAGAGAGGAGAGGGACCTATTTTCTCCCCCCGGTCTGAGATTATGTTTCCAGATGAGCTCCTGGAGCGAGTATAAAAAGACTCCAAGGCTCTCAGGACATGTGCTGCACACACAAACACCCAGCTGAGCACACGGAAAAAAAACCCGGACAGAACCGGACTGTTTCTGGGCCCTTGAGAAAAAAAAACCACACTGACAGCATGAACCAATGAAATATGCACGCTCAAGACAGACAGGAAGCCGAGGAAGTCCACTCTGTGGGCAAAAAGACGTGCTTTCCATGTGAATGTAGGTTAATAGGAGATGTTCCTGGTCCGCGGTGCAGCCTGCCAGAGGATCCAGCACACTGGTGACACTGATGTGAGTGACAGGAGTCCGTGTGTGTGTTTAATACGCAGCAATACACAGCCAACTGAGCTGCATGCATCCCGGCTCACAGACAGCCTGCCCAGCCGAGTGTGACTACGCTCACCCAGGAGGAACAAACCGTGGCCCGCTGCCCCGTCGAGGGATGCCGGAGGAGAGAGCTGCAGCAAATTACTCAATTCATCAATCGGATGACCGACAGAGCACTAATCAGCTGTTTCTCTGTTCAAGGCATCATCGGGAGTCATTTTTTATTGAATGAGATTACACACTTCTTAAATGTGAATATTTTCTGTCCATCCGTGATTGAGCGGGACACAACGAGACATTTGAGTTAGCAGCTCGGTTGTTTGGGAAACATGCTCAACATTCTTTTACATTTTCGGACTTTTCAAAGACCAAACAGCTCATGAATATAATTGTTATCTGCAGGTGGAGAAGGTGACGTCTTGTGTCACATAATGCTGAGTCAGCAGTAACAGAGTCACGCTGCAAAGGACAGCAGCATGCTGTCATTTTCCACAATAACGCCTGATCTCACTTATGAATCACAGCTGATTATAGACGTGTAAGCAACAGAGGGATGAGCATAGATTAAGGTCATTTAAAAAGATCAGGTATTGTTAGTGTGCTCAAAACATGTTAGAGTGGATGTACATCTTTCCATCTGATTCAGTCTCTCACATTTTTATTTTAAGAAAGTAGGTTGAAAATATGAGATCTGATGATGTGCCCGACACAAATTCATTTAGTTTATCTCATTATTTCACATTATTTTTAACCTGTACGTGTGGAAAGATTTGTTTCTGGGACCAAACACACCTTCAAACATGAAGGTCAGCACGAAGAACCAAACTTTTCTCTTATCTGGAGATAATCTATTCTGTACTTCATCGTTATGACCTCAATCATTCTTATTTCACAAAGTGCTTCATATTTGCAGTCATGTGATCATGGGACAAGATAACCATGTCAACAACCAACATCTGATTTCTATGTGTTTAACATGTCTGTATCAGCATATTTCACTATCACATATCTAAATAAAAGTATGTAACGTTCCTCTCCTGGTATTAAATTGAACCTTAACAACTGGTTTTTGTTCACCACGGCGACACATAAGTTATTTCACGCAAAATGATGTCCTCGTTGCTTTAATGTGACTGAGATGTAACTCTAAACTTTGGCAGGTTTTGATGTATGAAGCCCTGAATCTGTTTTTACACCGTCAGACTCTCACTGCAGGTCCAAAACACAAATGGTCGTCTTTAAGCAGATAAAAAAACAACACCACGGGTTCAAAACTTTCACTGGAGAGGAACTTTAAACCAGATTGAAGAAGTGTTCAGGCGTTCTGACCAATCAGCATGTTTGAACTGATGGTGTCTGACTATGAAGCTGAGCAGGACGTCGGGCTTCAACAGCCTTAAACTTTCAGTTGGGACAGAACTTATTTTGTCCCGGATTATTCACACTGAACATGTTGCAGTCACTGGAAAATGAGAACGACCAGAACGTCACTGCTGAAACTCGTCTTTCCCAAAGTTGTAAAGTTAAATATGTTTTTACAGACTGTAATGTATGAAAACAGATTTTTGGGACACACAGTAGAAGTGATTGGACATAAAATTACATCTTATTTGACATTTGTTGCATTTTAGTAAATTACTTAAAGTCAAACATTATGGCAAAACAAATTAGCTGACGATGTTGTGTGTGAAGAGCCGTTGTATAACTGCATATTAAAGATGTAGCATGCAACACTGCTGCAGTCCATCAGCTGTAACCTTCCAGTCCGATCCTTTAAATAGGCCTTAAACTGAAAATACACAGATCACATGCCTGCTCTGTTTTAACATGACAGGGAGGCATGTGAGCAGTGGAGGGCTACACACACACACACACACACACACACACACACACACACACACACACACACACACACACACAGAGTTTCCAGTGATGAGCAGGTGATAGTTTGTAGGTCTCCATTAATTTCAGTTTGAGGCTCTGAGCTGTCTATGGACTCTCTGGGCCCGGCCCGGCCCGGCCCGGCGCTCTCAGGCAGCTCTCATTGAGGAATTAAGGACTGTCTGTTTCACACCAGCAGCAACGGGATAAACATGATGTCATCTCCTGCATCTCTGTCACATGTACAACACCAAACCCCCCGTCCTGTCCTCCTTCTGTGATAGAAAAACCACAACCGGGTCAAATGTAAAGGATTTAACTCCATTTCTGAGCCCTACGTTGTGAATCTAAGTGTCTCCGGGCCTCGGTGAGAGGGAACCCTGTGCAGCTCTTGCATAAGGAGGGCTTGTATCCTTAAAAATGGCTGAGGAAAAACACTGCACCCCATCATCCTCTTCCCTCCCACCTCAGTACGTCAGCAAGTCATTCACTGCCTGACTCATCCGTTTCATCAATGAACTAAACGACACAAACACACTTATATAACTGACCTCAGGCTGATGAAACGACCCTGAAACCACCTGCCGGTGCATGACGATGCATTACATCAGTTAGGATACAGATGTGCTGTCACATAAGAGTAGAAATATTAACTGTGACGGCCCACATATGCTGCAGCACCAGTGCTTTCTCCACTGACTGACCCAGATTTATAAATGAAGCTGGGGGGGGGGGGGGGGGGGGTGATTGCAGGCCGTGTATTTACCTTCCTGTGTCTTCCTTTGAACACCACAGCAAAGGCTCCGTGTCCAACCAGGTCTTTCCTGCTGTACTCAAAGTCTCCCACCGTCTCCATAGTGATGGACAGCTGCTGGTCCAGGTGATGGACAGCTGCTGGTCCAGGTGATGGACAGCCTTTAAATGCTGCTGTCCTCTTTATAAAAAACAAGAACCCAATTGGTCCCGATGCCTCTCAGTCTGCAGGATTAGGTCCTGACAGGCTGCTCGGTGCCTTGTTGCATAAATAAGAGATGCAGCCAGGACATGATGCATTCACGTGCCCTCCGAGCGGTCAGGATGTTTGTGTTGTCACACAGAGCAGACGGGTCGGAGCATGGCTCCCAACAATCCTGAGCTGTCGGTCTGTGACCCAGTTGGATAGCTGCAGTCCACTAACACAGAGTGCGTCCCCAGTCTCCGAACCGGTTCCGAGGGACAGTCTACATGATGCCGAGCCGGGTGGACATGACCACCAAAGACCGGAGTAGCTGCAGACACCGAGCTATCTGTTAGCCCGACAGTGACCGGACCCAGCGGCCGCACGGAGCTCACAGCTGCTGCCCATCCTGAGTCTCTGCAAACATGCCACGAGCCACCGCAACGAGACAAGGTCGGCTTGTTCGACACTCAGTCGGTTAACCGGTCGGAGAGACAGCCGGTCGGTTAACCGGTCGGAGAGACAGCCGGTCGGAGAGACAGCCGGTCGGTTAACCGGTCGGAGAGACAGCCGGTCGGTTAACCGGTCGGAGAGACAGCCGGTCGGTTAACCGGTCGGAGAGACAGCCGGTCGGTTAACCGGTCGGAGAGACAGCCGGTCGGAGAGACAGCCGGTCGGAGAGACAGCCGGTCGGTTAACCGGTCGGAGAGACAGCCGGTGGAAATCCAGCAAACATCCGCGAGCTCGTCAGCGTTAGCTTCACACGTCTGAAGGATGCAGCACAAATGTCAACACAGGGTTGTTTGTTGTTGTTTATCTGAAGACGTTGGTCCGTTTCCTGTGTCCTCTTCCTGTCCACCAGACGTCTCTGTCCTGCTGGAAACACAGATGTCTCCCCGGTGAGCGTCAATCTCATCCGTGAGAAATAAAAAACACCCTCCGTTGTTTCCTCCGCCGTCCGGTCCGACAGGACAGCCGACGAACGACCTCCTCCACCGCGTCTCCTTCCGCGTTGATCCGCCACACGTTCACCTGCTTCACCTGCTTCACCTGCTGCTTCACCTGCTGCTTCACCTGCTGGTGGAAACGGAGCAGTTTTAAATTACAGCTCAGCTGTGACGTCACCGCTGCCGGCAGGTCCTCGTGCCGCACCGCCGACCCAAACAATGCTGACAGGTAGTTCCGGGTCCGGTTTTATAGGCTGCAGGCCGCGGAGGCCGCCGAACACCTTCCTTCCGCCGCGCGGGTTAGTCCGTCTAACGAAGCTTTGAGACCTGCTTAGACATATTATCTAAGAAATTAACACAAACAACAACATGTGTTTTTGTCACTGTTAAAGATATTTTGAATAATAAATGCAAAGTATATCCACATCTCCACATCCTGAGAAAGACTGTAGTTTCCATTAAAAACATGACCCAAATGCATTCTGGGTAACGTTGAACATGAACGTAACATGTGTGTTGTATTACGTGTGGTTTATATGACGTCATTTAACATGATATTTACTACTATATGCTTTAAATGTCCCGAGATGATGTTGGAGGTGGGGAGGGGGGCAAGATGGCGACTCTGTAAACCGCTTATTCACAAGCTCCGCTATCAAACTTAAAGTGGTTAGAAGTCGGATCAGAAAGTAGTTCTTTGTGAGTAAAGTGGACTTTGAGTGCCTGTAATCATGCAAAAAGATGAAAACAAAAATAAAAGCACATACAAAGTCCCGCAGCCACAGAAACTGACATCTTGACCCATACTTGCGAGATCCGGATCGGTCCTGATACGGTTATATTTGGTTATATCAATGTTATATTTAGTGGAACATTTCTGTTATTTTTTTTTTTCGCCGTACAAAGATGCACTTTTTGGCTTTAATGATGTCAGCTGGCCGAAGAAAATGAAGAACCACATCATCAATCTTTTGATAATTTTCTAACAGAAAACTTCTATTCAGATTTTTTTTTTTATATCAAATGTTACAAAAAACACAAACTATTCAACACTCTAACAACCCGAAATACTCTCAATGTATAAACTTTTTAATTGTCTGAACCGCTGAACTTTTTATTTATTTTAACGTATATATATATAAAAAAATAATAGATATATATATATATATATATATATCTATTATTTTTTTATTTACCTCTAGAATGTTATTGTAAAAAAAAAAATTTTTTTTTTTTTTTTTTTTAATTTTCATATGTATTATCGTACTTATACGACTGAGACATGCATTAAAGTTTGTTTAAAATTAGGCCTATTCTATTAATGCTTTTGGAAATTTGACATCTTAACACAGATTACACTTGAAACACAGGCGTTAGTCTAAAAGTAGTCTGACGGAAAAAAAATGAACAGCTGGAATACCCTCTGGGTGAATCTGAATGATGACAGCGTGGCATATTTTGTAAATCAAATTCACTTTTCCTAGAGATGAAAACATACAGTATATTATAGCCTGTACAGAAACATACATCTTGCATGGCAGCAGGATCTATGCTTAGATTTGACACCCTCTAGTGGACGGAAACAGAACCAGCATTCTTAGCAAAGCCATGAGACACATTGGATGTCTTTTGTAATTAAAGGTTTACACACACACACACACACACACACACACACACACACACACACACACACACACACACACACTATTGAACCCGTTCTGTGACTGTGTGAAAATACAAGAAAAAACAACTTGTGTGTTTTGTGAAAGGCGTCTCAGCGGTTCATCTCACTTTTTCTGCAGGTTTTTAAAGTCAGCAAAGATGTGTGAAATACATCTGTGGTTGAAACCATTGTTTCATGGGAGCTCCTGCTCTGATAGGTGGACGAACTGAGATCACTTATTTATTGAATAGATGATTGAAGCAAATGAAAAACAATGGGAGGGCCATGACGGCTGCAGTTATGTGGTACTGTAGCCTTTATACAGTACTGACCAGCAGAGTGCATTACAGGGAGTCCAGTGTTTACAGACCGTACTGACCAGCAGGGTGCATTACAGGGAGTTAGATTGCACCAACAGCTGGTACCTCAGTGTGCTGAGTATGGTACGTATACATATAGAGGACAAACTACAGTGTTATTGATGTCATCAGGGTTGTTATTGTTGGACTCGGGCTCCTGTTAGTACAAAGCTTTATGTGTCAGCCCCCAGTCCTGCGTTCTTTAATGAGGCAACAGGAGAAGATGTCAGGCTTCAAGATATTTATTTAACAGCAGCAGAATAACCAGTTTACAGAGCTCTGGGTCCAGACTATGTTTCCCTGACAACAACAGAGTATGTGTCAGTTCATGAAGTCTGAGCTCCTGACTCTCCCTGACCATCTTCTTATAGTCCAGACACCAAAAGGTCATGTGTGTTGATGTGTCCTTTGTTGGTTGGTGGAGGTGGTGGTTGTCTTCCTTCACACCCTGAAGTCCTCCAGACAGTCTGTTCCTGTTTATGACTCAAAGAACAACAGTATGTGACCCCAAAGGTCACAGACCCCCTCCTGTGACCTTTTGGTTTGGCCCAGCAGTATCACTCTCATTCACAAACACAGCCTTTTGTCTACATCTTAGGGTTAATAGTTGATAATACGACTTGATATATAAGTAATATGATATGGCATACATATATGTTGTATTATTGTAAACATAGCCAAGCACAGAATAGCACATTATCTAGGTCTGGGTGTGAGATGAGCATGTTATGAACTAGGGGCATGGACTTTGTGTCCCAGATAACAAGGCTGCAGCTTCAGAGGCTACTGGGATGCTCAGATTGTGGTCCAGTAGATCACGTCAGCTCTTTGTTTGTCACCTGCTGCTGTCACGACGTCATTTAATCACAAATTTAAAGGGAGCGTCAATTGTTAACATTAATTGTACGTTAACTTTTCTGTCAATATATTTTTCATAACTATGAACAATGAGCACGAATCAGAAATTAAATTATTAATATTCATGAAATTCAAATGAACTCATAAACACTGGTGGCTCTTACACCTGGCGGCAGCCTGCAGGGGACTGGTGCCCTGTGGTTAGCTGTGGTTAGCTGTGGTTAGCTGTGGAGCTCACTGAAAAAATATCTTCTGTTATTTCACTTTTACATTATTTCTGATTCAGACTTTCTTTCCAGTTTATTCCTAAATCACTGGATTTCATGTAATTGATTTGCTGAATTGTTTGAAATGATTTTGTTTAAAGGTGCTAAATAAGCTGTAAAAGTCTGAAGATGTCACTGTTTCTCTGTCTTTAATTGTTCTTTGAAAGTCCAGAGTTTAGAAGCTCCTTGATTATGCAGTGTAATAATCTGAAGTTCTGCACAGTGCATTTATTTTTCTGTTTTGTATTTTCATCTCTTCAGCTGCCCTTGAAAGCTTCACCTCCATCAAATGTCTTAGAAAGTGTGAGTTTATTGAGGATGTGAGAATGGATGTGTTAGTAACTCATCTGATACTCAGAGTGTAACAGAAGGTTGTTTTGTTCACATTCAGAAAAAAGGCTGAAGTCAGAACATCAAACCACACGTTGGTTCTTCTCTCAACAACCTGACACTTCTTGCAGGCATTATTTGCACCATCAGCTGACTTTATGATGATGTCATTAGGAGGGCGGAGCTCCACCGTGAGCCAGACCGTCCAAGGTCCCGCGAGGAGTGTGTGTCCTGTTCAGTCCCAATAAACAGTAACGGTGGATCCTGGTTGGACCATGTTATCCACACATCGAGCTGTGTTCATGTCCCTCCTACTGTTGTTGTTCTTCGTGCTTTGACTCTTTTTGTCTCTTTGAGTCTCAGCATTTCTGCTTTTCCCGTTTTGTTATGGCAATTTAATTTGAAAAAATGTTGTGGCCTTCAGTAAATTAATTTGTTTTAAAGATATTATTTAAAATATAAAGAGAGACACTGAGGTCTTTAACTTTTACAAAGTTGAGTGTTCTAATACATGTTGAAACTATACTGTGCATTAGTGCTGCAGATGTTTATTTATAATGTTTGTAAAGTGGATGAATTGTGACAAACATCTTTTAAATGTGAAGGATACTTCAATCTGTAGCTTCCAGCTGCTGGTGTCAGTTTACAGTCGTACACACATCAGACCGACCGCAGCACAAACACACCACAGTTAATCAGCCTGAAGTACAGTTCAAAAAGAACAGTTCCTCAAACTCCATCCCTCCATCCATCTATCCACCTATCTATCTATCCATCCCTCCATCCATCCATCCACCTATCTATCTATCCATCCCTCCATCCATCTATCCACCTATCTATCTATCCATCTATCCATCTATCCATCCACCTATCTATCTATCTATCCATCTATCCACCTATCTATCTATCTATCCATCTATCCATCCCTCCATCCATCCATCCACCTATCTATCTATCTATCCATCCATCCATCCATCTATCCATCCATACATCCCTCCATCCATCCATCCACCTATCCATCTATCCACCTATCCATCCATCCATCTATCCATCTATCCATCCCTCCATCCATCCATCCACCTATCTATCTATCTATCCATCTATCCATCTATCTATCTATCCATCCCTCCATCCATCCATCCACCTATCTATCTATCTATCCATCTATCCATCCCTCCATCCATCCATCCACCTATCTATCTATCTATCCATCCATCCATCCATCTATCCACCCATACATCCCTCCATCCATCCATCCACCTATCCATCTATCCACCTATCCATCCATCCATCTATCCATCTATCCATCCCTCCATCCATCCATCCACCTATCTATCTATCCATCCATCCATCCATCTATCCACCCATACATCCCTCCATCCATCCATCCACCTATCTATCTATCCATCCATCCATCCATCCATCCATCTATCCATCTATCCATCCCTCCATCCATCCATCCATCTATCCATCCCTCCATCCATCCATCCACCTATCTATCTATCCATCCATCCATCCATCTATCCACCCATACATCCCTCCATCCATCCATCCACCTATCTATCTATCCATCCATCCATCCATCCATCCATCTATCCATCTATCCATCCTTCCATCCATCTATCCCTCCATCCCTCCATCTATCCCTCCATCCATCCATCCATCTATCCACCCATCCATCCCTCCATCTAGCCATCCATCCATCCATCCATCCCTCCATCCATCTATCATCTATCCATCCATCCATCTATCCCTCCATCCATCCCTCCATCTATCCATCCATCTGTCCATCTATCCATCCATCCATCCATCCCTCCATACGTCCGTCCTTCCCTGCCTCCATCCGTCCATACCTCCCTCCATCCCTCTGGAGGGAACCACCCTCCAGTAAAGATGAGACCACCCTCCCCCCACCCGTCCATACCTCCATCCCTCCCTCCATCCGTCCGTCCGTCCCTACCTCCATCCGTCCACCCCTCCATCCACCCCTCCATCCATCCCTCCCTCCATCCGTCCGTCCTTCCCTGCCTCCATCCGTCCATACCTCCCTCCCCCCACCCGTCCATACCTCCATCCCTCCCTCCATCCATCTGTCCGTCCCTGCCTCCATCCGTCCGTACCTCCGTCCCTGCCTCCATCCGTCCGTACCTCCGTCCCTCCACCCCTTACCCATCCCTCCATCCCTCCCTCCGTCCGTCCGTCCCTGCCTCCCTCCACCCGTCCATACCTCCATCCCTCCCTCCCTCCCTCCGTCCCTGCCTCCATCCGTCCGTACCTCCCTCCCTCCCCCCACCCGTCCATACCTCTATCCCTCCCTCCAGAGTCCTCTATCACAGAGATGAAAACGCAAAACATATTCAACAGGGATTTAATTTGGAAAGATCTCATTCCAGCTGCTTTCTACTCTAATATGTAAAAATTCAGACATGTAGAAAAATATCTCCTATTGCACGAGGGTGCAGTCCGGTAACCTTTCAGGTCTTCTTGGGTTTCCCTGCCGTGGAAGTGGAGTTGTATGTGGAGGACAGCAGCATAGTGAGCAGCAGCAGCAGCGGCACCAGCAGGTACGGAGCGTAGATGGAGACCAGCAGCCAGCGCTCCGCCGGGATCTGGGGACCCGGGTGGGGCTTCTCAGGGAACCGGTAGAAGAGGATGTGGGCCAGGATCGGGACCAGCGTGGTGGCCACGTGTGTGGAGTACACAATGGCAGGAGTCCGGATCCACTTACAGCCACCTGGAAGACAGCAGTGATGAGGAGACGAGGCACCGGGCTGCAAGAGGTTCTGGTAGCCAGGCAGAGGCCAACACGACAAACCATCCATAAGTTTATGACTTATTTCTTAATCGATTTTTTCCAAATTAAAAATACCAAAATTCCTTAAACCTCCATAGATTTGGAGTTTGATATATATATCTAATATGACAAATAAAAGTAAGTAAGACAATATAATCTAGTAAAAGTATAATTTTACTTAAATTATTTGTCATTCTGTTAGTTCTCTACTGTCAGGACAGCACACCTCCACCAGAGGGCGCGGTTCAGCTCGCTTTGTGCTTCTTGGACAGCCACGCCGAACTCCATTAGAAAAAGTGTCAATTTAAGGCGGCCCTATTCAGCCTCCAGAATATACTTAATATTAGACATTTCACGACCTCTTCTGAATAGTAAATAACTTTCTGTCTCACAAAACTAAGTACCGTTCAGGCAGTTTTACACCACTTCAGTCTTACTTTCTCAAAACCGTGAAGGAAACAACCTGAGGAATTAAGCCAGCGTTAACTAATATCAGCCAATTTCCAAATACACTTTAATCAATGAGGTGTGTTTGTTGATTTCAGCCCGAACAATTCCAAACTGATGATATTTCCTGTTTACATGTGTTCTGTGTCCGTGAGCAAAGCATCGTTAATTATACAGATTTTCTATCCCCGTCCTGAGTCCACTCACCTGTCAGGAACGCGTAGGCTGCAACTGGGAAAAAAGGCGTCTGAAGGACCGCCTCGCACAGAATAAAGGATCGGAACCACTCCGGGGGCTCCAGAACCATCGGGTCTTTGAACTCCTCTGCATACCACCTCAGCAGGTCCTTCAGCTGGCGGGGAAAATACTTATTCAAAGTTCGTTTCTTCTACAAATCAGCACTTTACTTCATAAGCAATGTGACTTCATGTCACTTACCGACTGCGGGTACACGTGGCCGGGCAGCAGCGCCTGGAGGTCAATAAACAACGTGATGGGAATGTGAGAGGCAAAGTAGAAGAAAAAGATGATTTCTAACACACGGAGAGACATTATTTTTGACTCAGACAGCTGACGGGGTCCAAGTCCGCAGCAGTGTCGTAGAAACGCCTGTTTCCACACACTGCGTCCCATTGGCTCTCAAAGTGAGACGGGGGCGTTCCTGAACGCACCACTTGTCCCGCACTGGAGAATGTAGCCATGCCGCTTTAAGTGCTCCTCGTAAACATCAGAATTATTAGAGCCCGAGCACCGAGAATCGGTGTGAAGCCCAGTTCTATTTCGTAAAGATGTTCTTCTTCGTCGTTCTCCTTCTTACGTAAAGTGATTTTCCTTTTTGGAGGTTTTATCATCTTCTAAAACTCATGAAAGTGGAAACACATTTGTATACCGGCGAAAAATTTAGTATTCTCGTGGAGTCGCGAGTGGGCGTGGCCAAATGGCTCGAGAGCGCCCCCTACAGAGATGCCCCGGCGGCCACATTTACCTAAATTCACCAAATCCGGTGGACAGGTGTATCACACCTGGACGCACTAAAAAGTTACATTGCACCGTTACGTCAACTCGACAGGAAGTCCACCATTTTGAATTTAGTCGCCATTTTGGCCGATTCTTACACGTTGTACTTTGTCGAACTCCTCCGAGGGATTTTGTCCAACCGACTTGAATTTAGGTTCTCTGGATAGAAAACATGTTTGGGATTAAATCTTATCAAAATAATTTGTTTTCATCGATGTGTGTGCCCGTGAGAGGCGGCCATTTTGAGGTCTCGCCATGAAACTAGGAGTTGCTTTAAATCGTATGTACATGGACCGACCTTCTCCAAACATCACAGGTATGATAACAGCCCCGCCCTGAAGACCCCTGTGGGGTAATATTCGCTCATAGTCATAGCGCCCCCTGTTGGCCACTGGAAATTACACTTTTCATACGTTCACATTCTACATCGAGCTGGTTGATCCCATGAACCTAAAGTCGGGTCACAATAACCTAAACATGTATTTGATGATATATTGAGACATTCGTTTGACTTTGTCAATGGGCGTCGCCGTGACGATGCGGCAAAGTTGGATGTCTCTCCGTGACACAGGAAGTTGATGTTTAAGGTCAAAGGATGCTTGAAACATCCGGCGTGGTGAGATGATACATCTGATGTGTTTTGCGAGTGGGCATGGCCAAACGGCTCGCCAGCGCCCTCTGCTGGAGACAGGAAACGAGACAAAAATAGCAACTTTAAGCGGGTATACGCGGTCCCTCGCGCACACTGCATGTCGGGGAGACGGCTTCGGGGAGACGGCAAGCCGGAGTGCGAGGGCCCGTACATCACTGCTTGCAGTTTTAATTCGTTTATGTACTTGTTAGTATGCATACATTTTCCTATAATCTTTAACTGTACTTTATATTGTGCTGAATATACTTGATAAATAACATGTTACTGTTATATTCTATGTGCTTTTTGGTTTGTAAAAATTTGAGGAAAAAAAAAATATAACTGAAAAAAGATAAGCCAGAAATAATACAAAATGCATTTTAGAAATTGTACAGAGTTAGAACAATCAAAAATAAAACATAATGCACATTACGTAGCTAAAACTGATGTTTTAATTACAAAAACAGTAGGATGCATTTTTTTGTTTTAAAAAGGGTAGCACTGTACTTGAAGCGGTGTGTGACACCTGTCATGAACATTTGGTCAGGTATATCATTTTTACTTGACATACAAGTTAAACAATCCAACATTAGCTGTCAGTGTCTTTGTCATGACAACTTAACTAGCTAACCCGCCTCCTAATCTTAACTATTCCTAACAGTGTCATGAATCATTTTCATTGACCTCCGCTTCAGTTGAACAGGGTTCCATGTTTCTATGTTGTCATGGTTACGTCGAGCCGTCATAACAAAGACATCCCAAACAATTTCAACACTGCATTAAAAAAAGACATAACTGCCTGAATCAGTCATAAACATGTACAGTGTGAATACTCTGTTATATGTATGACAGGTGTGATGTCATGGTCATAACCGTCCTTCAAGCAAAGTGTTTCTAAAAAATTAAGAAAGTGAAAACACAGTACATGAAACATTTTTTTACAGTGATAAACAAAAACATATACATGCATCCTTTTTTTTTTTTACCATCCAGGCAATATGACACTATTTTCCAGTTGCATTTGTTTTCTCTCTGCTGGCTTGTTTATTTGTGATCATTTTACTCTGGTTTTATTTCAGACAGCAGTTAAAAGTCCCCCAGCACATAACTGCAGCCTAAAAAAGTAAAGAGTGTTGGTTTTAACTGTACAGATTACAGCCTTGGAAAATATCAGTTAGACAGAATCTTTATCTTCCAAAGAGACACTGGCTGCTCGAAGACATTTCGCTTTATGATATTCACCCTCATCCTTCACCAAACTCTGCGGACTGTCCACATCCACATAATCCTGCAGAGAGGAAGACAGATTTATGTCATCACAAGGAAACATAGTCTGCTGGTTGTCCATGTACAGGTCGTGCAGAGACAAAACTGGGAAGTGATTTTATGTTCCTAATAATCTGGTAAGATGTTCCTACAAAAAAAAGGTGTTTTCCAAGTCGTGTACATTTTCATATCCAGATTATGTTCTTCATTCACACTGTTTGGTTAAGAAGTCATTTCTATAATCTCATTAACAAGTGTAGTACTGTAGATTAAAACAGTGTCCACATAGACATGGGTTATCTTTTTTGAAGTTGCACTAAATTAATACACAGTTCTTCAAATAATAATGTGTTTTATGATGACTTTAATCAAGTATACAGTGGTGCTAGAATTTCATATTTCTGCATCAATATAACCTAAAAAAAAAATCATCAGATTTTCAAAGCGTGACAGTGTGGGAGGGCGCTCTGTTTTATTTTAAGTGTCAGTATCAGACTCTGGGCTTCACGGGGGGGCTGAAGCTCACGTCATGTTTGCAGACTACAACAAGAAAAGATTAAAGAATGAGTGACAGATGAGGAGTTGATAAATAAACTGCTGCTCACTGCATCGTTTTCTATGACGCTCTCCAGCATGCTGACGATGTCCGTGAACGAAGGCCTCAGCGTGTACGGCTCCTGCCAGCAGTCTCGCATGATGTGAAGTCTGTGGAGTTTATTCATCGTGTTATGATCTACTGGGAGGCACCTCCTCCATCACGATGCTACTCAGTCATTAATGTTCTGCTGGAAACGAGAGGCACGGCCTTGTTCCTAACAGCTGATTGATGGCTGCAGGTGGATTTACTTGATTAATGTTCAATGGAAGGATATAAATGGAGGAAATGTGACCTTTGAGCTTGTAGTGTTTTTAAACTTTTTCAACTCTGTCGTGTCAAAAACAAATCAACCTTCGGGGGGTCAGTGGTCTCCGGATTCTTCCAATAACTATGAAAACCCATCACTAACCACGCCTGGTATGTCAGAAGATCCTCCCGTTGGATATCACCTAATGCTTTGGGATGTCTCGGTGCATCGCTGTCAGGTTGACCTTTGACCTGTTCTTGTACCTGCAGTTACACTCGCTCTCCACTGGGCTGATGTCTCCCAGAGAACTGGTGTAAATGCATTTATCTTATTTTTAAACACTTTAATTGACCAATATTTGACTGAATATGGAAAATAAGGTCACAATATGCATTTTGTAATTTACATTTTTTTTTCACGATTTAGAAACATAAAATGTGAGAATAATCTCCCATTTTCTTCAGGATTTAGAGGCCTTAGAATAAATAATAAATGGTCTATGGCCCCCTTATGAGTGTGTTATAAACTATGATCATATTTTAAATTATTAAAGTTTGATCACACCTTTAAACTGATCATTGATTATACATTGCAAATGGTCTTCAACGTTTTTCAGCCCAAGGACCCCCAAACTGATGGAGCAGGGACCCCCACTATATATATTGTATAAAATTGTGTTTTATATTAAACTGGAGGAGTGCAGGAGGCTTGGAGGGACAGGTCCAGGCTTGGAGGGACAGGTCCAGGCTTGGAGGGACCGGTCCAGGCTGGTCTCCTGCTGTGAGTGAACCGGTGTCCAGCTTGAGAGAGCTCCTGTGTGTCGCTGAATGTGTGCATTTCTGACTGTAAGATAACATCTTCTGCCTCCATTTATCCATTCGCTGCAATATGTTGGGTTCATGTTAATGTCGATTTAAAGACATTTAAATTTGTGGAAAAAAAATGTTGAAAAAAAAAAAAATCCGGAAAATTGCCTAATCAACCAAAGATTTCACAGAGCCCCTGCAGTACCTCCGCAGACCCCCTAGGGGTCGCGGACCCCCTGTTGAAGATCTCTGCTCTAAGTACTTCCAGGTTTACATGACAGGACAGATTTTCTGACAGATTTCATAGCACCATGTATTAATAGATAAATTAATGACTTACATCTCTGGTCTGCAGCCTTCAGGGTTTGTGTTCTTGTGACCCATACAGACGTGGTACACCACTTCCTCTGACGTCTCCAGGTTTGGGTACGGTAAGGTGCCTGAAGAGGGAGCGTTTACATCGGACTAAAATCCCTTTTTAAAATACAGTTTATATCCCATGTCCTCTGTTTAATGGTTTGATTTAATGTCTTGTATGCTTTAAAATAAATAGAAGAAACAGACTGTGGTCACATTCACCAGATTCACATCATGATGACATCATGATGACATCATGATGGAGTGACAGAGATACTCAGTGATACATTCAATCTTATTTTATTCAACTCAACAGATACATGACTACCACCGGATGAAGAGTGTGTTTGGATGATATCAGGGAACAATTAAAGGAGGGAAAATGACATGTTATTGCAGCCTTTCCATTGGCCAGAGCGGAACCTCTGAGGTGAGCCAACAATTATATTTTAACCAATATCAGCGTCATATCTTCACATCTACCCTCATACATATATTAAACATGTTTAAACATGTGTTTTAAGATATGTGCCCAACAGATCCATCAGATCCTCCACTGCTGGCCTCCTGGTTCGACAACAATCTCCACAAAACCGTACAGTGACTCTGAGGCCCTCCACTGCTGTGGACATTTTTAAAACAAAACTTCAGACACACCTTTGTGGCCTGGCTTTTAATCGAGGCTCTATTGTTGTATTTATAGTTTGGGTTTTAATCGTGTTCTATCCTTTCATCGTTGTTCTGCTTTCCTCTTGTTTTTATTGTATTTTAAGTTTCTTTCACCCTGCTCTGTGAAGCGCTTTGGGATGCATTGTTGTTTGACAGGTGCTATAAATAAATCGGAGTTGAGTTGAGTTCATGTCTGAGCCACCAACTTACCAAATGTCTGCATCTCCCACAGCACGATGCCAAACGCCCACACGTCTCCCTTGAAGCTGTAGTAGTTGTTCTTGAAGTACTCGGGCGGGTACCAGCGTAGAGGGACGCGCTGCTGCAGTCACACCAAGGACATGATATGAAAAACTGACAGCCAGCTCATCACAAGAGAGAAATACAGGTGATATTTTTAAACAGTTTGAAGCCTCAGTATTCAGTGGGGTTTGTAATATATTGGTATAATTATAGTCAACGAATAACCTCATGGTGGAAGAGATGAAAAATATACTGCTGGTGTTTTTCCACAGAGAGACCACAACTCTCGAACACGACTGTTTCCTGTTGAAAAGGATGCTGCTCGATGTGTACGTGTCAAATGTAAAGGCCATCACAGCGTCTAGGAAACCGATACCAGATGACATGAGTTTACTCATCATATTTGTATCAAATGGTATGCCTGTGGTCCAGGTTCATACAGCACTGAATTGATTTTGGCAGTAAAGGCGTGATGTCACAGGACATTAAATTGCCCACGGTGTGACCCAAAGTTGCAGATGATGACTCACCATCTGTGATCAAGTGTTAAAGTCCTGTTTGTTTCCAGGGTTCATTTAAAAAAAAAAAAAACAATAAAAAAAAACTGAAGTGCATAACGGAGGAACTGAAAATATGCTTGAATCATTACAATATTAAATGGATTTACAACTGAAACACACCAAATTAGATCAATTTAATTGATCTGACAGTGAGGGTCAAACTTGGTTCCCTTTGATGTTCAGGATATTTGTTTGGTAGAAAACAACTAATATGAATACAAGTTTATCATTTATGTTAAAGGATTAGACTGACTGATGTGGACTCTTGAAATGTTTTGGAAATGTTAACCAGTAAAGTCCAATGTTCTGATGCTGACAGCCTTGTTAGGCTTGTACGACTAAAATCTCCAGTAGAAGCAGGAGTCTGTGAGGGTTGAAGGAGTCGTACTCGCGGGTTTCTCCAGCGGCTGCTGCGGCGGCTCGTCATGCTCGTTAAGTCGCGGGCCAGGCCGAACTCCGCCACTTTCACCTCCCAGGGAAACTTGTTGACCATGATGTTCCTCAGAGCCAAGTCACAGTGCATGATCTGCAGAGAGCAACAGAAACACCGCTTCACATGAGTCAGTGTCTCCTAATGCACGTGTGTGTGTGTGTGTGTGTGGCGCAAAATATGAACGAAACTGTATGAGATGTGTCCAAAATGGTACTAAAGGTGTGCAGATGTGCACACAGTACCATAAACATTTTCAGGATGGCACAAAATGTACCCAAAATGCTATAAGATGTGTCCAAAATTACACCAATTGTGTCATCATTTTTTTTTTTTTAAATGAGCCCTGCCTGATATCATTTGTGTCCAAATGATACAAAATATGTCCAAAAAAGAAAAACTGCACAATGTGTCCGAACAGCACGAGATGTGACAGAAATGGTTCAGGATTTGTTCAAATGAGAACAAGACGCGTCCAAAATGCAAAAATCTTCACCCATAAAGGTGTCAAAAGTGTCACAAAATGAATCCAACATAATATAAAATATTGATGACAGAGCTACAACGGTACAATGTTCTTCTGAATGTGGCACCAACTGTTTCCTAAAATTGTATAGAATTGCTCCAAAACAATATAAGATGCAACTAATAAACGCGTCACCATTTTGGAGCGCAGGTGCTGCATGGCCAGAGCGATGTGGTAAGAGGCGATGGTGAGGAGGCTCTGCAGCTCCGGGTCGGCCCCGAGGGGTCCTCGGTTGGTCTGCAGGAAGGTCCTCAGGGTGCCGTAGCTCACATACTCCATGATGAGGATGAACGGCTCTGCACGGAGGAAGTCTCAGTCAGACACTCAGAGCAGATTTCCGGGGCAGCACGGAGGAACGTCGGGGTGTTCGTGGCTCTCACCTGCGGTGGTGTTCCAGTCCAGCAGCTGGAGGATGTTCTTGTGGTGCGTCAGTTTCCTCATGACGGAGACCTCCGCGTCCACGTACTTGAGACGGATACCTGAGCGGGAGAGGACACAGCAGTCAACCCGAAGCTCTGTCACCGCATCGGAAGCTTTTTATTTACATTTAAGAAAATTCTGAAGTCAGACACCTTCTCTTCTTCTTTTTCCCAGCTTCACAACATACACTGTAAAAACAGCAACTTACAACATTGGCATTACCAACAGTTATTAATAGGCCTTAGAAATAGTTCCGTTGACTTACAGTCCTGTTTCCAAAGAAGTCGGGACGCCTGTAAAATCTAAATAAAAACAATAACATTTCTCAGTTTTAACATCTGATGTGTTGTGTTTGCTCTATTTTCAATTAAATATGGGTTTACATGATTTGCACATCATTGTGTTCTGTATTTATTTAGATTTTACACAGCGTCCTAACGTTTTTGGAAACGAGGTTGAACATGATGAAACCTCAAAATAATAATTCTTTTATTATCAGCTCAGTATCTTCTCATGTGTTTGTATTACAATTGTTTAATTATCATTGTCAAGTGTCCACTGCATTGATTCCTTAACCAATCAAAGAACTTATTTACAAACAGTTTGTATCTTATACACCTCCCAGCATGCATTGCATGAGGTTTGACCTTTACCAGAAGTCTTTAATGATTCCATGATGCAGGCTCTATCTTTTTATTGGAATTAAAAGGCACCAGATCAGGATGGTTCAAATCACATTTACCTGATTCCAACCTGTTCATGTCGAACTTTGACTCTCCCACAAACACAGAAGTTAATCATAGAGTTTCCTACAGAATCTAAATGCCCAAATCACAGGACGTAAAACGGACATTTCTTAACTTTAATCTACAAAGTGCCGTAGGTCGACATATGTTATGATAATGTGATGATTTGGCAGTATAATAATAAAACTGAGGTGAATTGAATTAAACATGCATGTCAAAAATGTCTCCAATATTTTGAGTTCTGTTTTTTAGGCGTATCAGATCACCCAGAATGCAAATAATACAAAGTATATGTGAACAGGAATAACTGTATATAATCAAGCAAAGACTGATGCTTTAATATGTTTTGAGTTACAGATGACTGAATCAAAGATATATAGAAAAAAAGAAGAATGCAACATGCGTGTTTTCCTGTGCAGCTGCATCACATGACTCGGCTGAGGATGATTTACTCAAACTAGAGTTTTTGGAGCATTTGGACTGATTCATTTTCACCTATTTGTTTGTCACTGAGCGATCTGCCGCCCTCGACCACGTCCTGATAACCACGACAGACGGTCGATCATTTCTGCCTTCAGCAGCTCGAAGCGTCTCTCAGACACGCGTGTACCTTCCTTGCTGATCTTGCAGGTGAACGTGTTGTGGCCTTTACACGTCCCTCGGGTCATCCGGGCCTGGTAGAAGACGCCCTCCTTCCCCGCTTTGATCAGCTGCAGCAGGTTCAGGTCTGACTTGGTGAAACCAGGATCCTGGGAGTGAAATATTCAAAGTAGAGCAGAACAGCAGCGGTCAGCAGCAGAAACGTCTCCCTGTAGGTACAGTGATGATATCTTTGGCTTCGTCAGCATGACTACTACATGCACACCGGTGACATGACACAGATACACCACGTGACACTCTGATATTCAGTTTATCTTCGTGCGAGGTTTCCTCTGGTGACAGAAATGAAAGACGGCTAAAACAGGTCAACTATGTGCATCACGTGACAGCATGAAGACGTCACGTATGGGTGGTACCTGCTGCAGGCCTCTCCACAGCCTCCTGGAGGAGCACCTGACTCTGCTGCTCTGCTGCAGGGGATTTTGGGCCGGAGGCTCCTCCGCCTCCTCGTCCTCCAGTCTGGGGACAGACGTGATGGGAGCCTCCGGCCGAGGCACAGCACTCAGCAGCGACCGACTCCCCCGCAGCTCCCTAATGGTCCGGACCAAGGAGCGGTTCCTGCAAGATAACCAGTGCTCGTATTAAACCGTGACAAAGTTTAATATCCAACAAGATTCCAGCATAACTGTGATATTAAGTCGGAGAGCACCAGGTTTGAAGAATACAAACATTAAGACTGGTTATTCAAATTAACGAGCTAAAGGTTAAAACATTACCTGAAGTAAAAAACAAATCTACATATATTATTCAAAGGTAGTTTAATAAAACAAAATAATGAATTTGACCCAGAGACTGCAGATTCAGCAGTTAGCCTACTGCTACTCTAA
The DNA here is from genome assembly GCF_022577435.1 of Embiotoca jacksoni. NCBI lineage: Eukaryota > Metazoa > Chordata > Actinopteri > Embiotocidae > Embiotoca > Embiotoca jacksoni. The sequence continues at coordinate 1,518,301 of NW_027185391.1, forward strand.
GCTAGGCTAGTTAGCTTTGATAGTGCTAATTCATTTAGTTTTTGTTTTCTTTCCCTTCATCATGATTAGATTTTGCACTGCACTATTTATGTGACATTATTTATTATGACATAAATTTAATCATTTACATGTTGGGAGATTAGAATCGTTTTTTAAAAGCAGAAAAGTGGAAATGCAGAATGCAGTTTTTCTGTATGGTGTTATTTATTCATTTTCACAAAACGGACACATTCCTACAGTATAATATTGTTTATATGATCATTATTATATGATAATATCATTTATATGATTGTGTCAAAAAGTCAGAACTCAACTTTGACCAAATATTCAGTTGCTGCATTTTATAGAAAAATGGAAATTGACAAATTCAATATCTTACTTATCCAAATATATAGAAATATACAGTAATGTTATCTCGCAGCCCTGTGGAGATGCACAGTTGTTCTTTGAGCTAAATCTTAATAGAAGCACACTAATGTGCTCACATGGTCACTGCTAACATGTTGTTGTGAAATAAACTATATGTTTGTTCATTGGCACTAAACAGGGATTGTAAATAAAAACACGAATCACATTTTTAACCTGATGATGGCAAAATATGAAGAATCAGAGGATCACACGCTTAAAAAAACGTGGCGAGGAACATATAAACATCTAAAAACATCTAAAATGAACTGGTTCAACTACAAGTCAACCAATAAGGCACAACAAGGGCGTTAAACACAACACTTATAATAAAACAAATTCAAAGATGTGTGTTGCTCATTGTCTGAAACTCCAGAAACATAACTGCCATCCGTTTGGCCTCTGGTGAATTTCTCAGAAATTTGCATCGTTTTTTTTTTTTTTCTTTGGCCTGCAGACATGTTGACGTGCCGTAAACATGAAGAGTGGCTGCCTGCACCCCATCTGCAGGTATCTGCCCTTGTATTGAGCAACCAGTGGTGCAGGGCAGGTATATGGAAAGGGATCCATCTTTAATGTTGATAGTTACTTGCAGCAGTTAAAATACGTCTTTTCATGTGAAAACTTGAGCGCTCTGTTTTCATACATTCAAATTAGAGTAGGATATTGTTCTGTGATAGGAGGGTGAAGTCAGGTAAAACGGGCCAAATAAGGTTGGAGCCTCTTTAAATGTTCAGAGCCAATCACAATACCTGATCTGTTCTGTTGCTACAACACCGGCTGACATGTAACAACAGTTTTGATTAGTCTGAGTGTTAAATTAAGTATGTCAAAGAAATCACGTAGTCAGAGAGGCCGACATGGCAAATATCACTCATCAATAACAAGGACGACACAGATATTATTATTTCACTGAAGCAAAATATGTTTTAATAATGTTTTTACTGACGCTCTCAAGTAAAGTTGAAATTTACTAACAGACATTGATTTTTGTGAAATAAGTTATTTTAGGCGCTGGCCCATTTTATTTGAACCTGTCAGCTAAAATGGGTTAAAATTCAGCTGCTGTCAGTTCTGCTCCAAATCTGTGGAACAAACTAGCTGTTAGATATCAGGGAAGCTGCTCAGTTCACACCTTTAAAAGAAAGATAAAAACACATCTCATCAGTATTTAACCAGCTACTCTTGAAGCTCTCCTGCACTTTGAACTACCACACCTTTAAAATGCATTTTGCTTATTTTATATTTGAACTCTATTTGTGTTTAATTGTATGCATTTTATCTGTTCTTATGCATCTCATTTCTTTTCTATATTTTTGAATGTTCCTTTATATCTGTTTTTATGTGAAACACTGCGTGTAATTTTATTGCTGTAAAACACTTTGAGCTGCATTTCTCGTATGAAAGGTGCTATACAAATAACGTTTATTATTATTATTATTGGTATTAAATAGGCCACAACCATTTGCATAGAATTTACATAAACTGAGGGCACAAACCTTCACAGGTCTAAATGTGCATCCATTCAAAATCAACATTATGCGTTGTACATAATGCAATTAAGGGAAATGAAGGAAGGAAATGTTTGCTGTGTAGCAGACTGAATGGAGGACATGCAGCGTGTTTGTTTGTGGTCAGAACCAGAGACCCGTGGAGAGAATCATCTCACCTCAATGATGGCCACAAGAACTAATCAGATAAGATGTTGAGACCGAGCTGCACCAATACAACACCAGTAGTTCACTTTTAAATGCATTTAACTAGTAAATATTTGTTCAACTTTTTATTGAATGAACTGTATTTACAGTGTTGTTACCGTGGCACCGCACACACCACGGATAATGATTCGAATCAACTGACTGTTAGAAAGAAAACATTTCATCTTAAACTACTGTGCTGTATTGATAGTGGTCCATTTTAACTGACCACTGCTGACCCTTTAACTCTCATAGTTCCAAAACTATTGAACTTTTTCCTTTTTTTTTTTTTTTTTTTTAACAAATAAATATTCAAGAGACCCATGCCAATTTGTAATAATTTAATTTTTTCTGTAGTGCACCTTTAATTTGAACAAATCAAGTGTTTTCTCTTACTAAATCTCTTACTTTTTGAGACACAGGAGGCCCACCGCTGTGAACAGCAGGACGGTGACGGAGAGAAACCCACAGAGGACAAAGACGAGCGGCTGATCTGAAAGGAGACAAACAGCCGGGTCCATTATCAACATACATTGTGAGCTCTTCTGGATGTGGATCCAGAAGAGCTCACAATGTATGTTGATAAACCTTTAGCCTCACCTGGACATATACTGGATGAATTAGTAGACGTCATGTCGTCTGCTCACTGAGGACAGTTCGGTCTGCAGCAGGTAAAAGAACATCACTTCAGTCTGGAGGAGTGAAAGCACCAAAACAATAAGAAGACACATTAAACTGAACAGCCTCACCTGTGGTTTGTGATGAGATCCACTTTGATAAAGTCCATCGTTCACGGACCGACCAGAAAACCACTTTGTGTTTGTTGTGTTTAAAGTGACCAAAAATAAAGTTAAAATTGCTTGAAGATGTCGTAGATGTGTGTGAAACCTCTGACCTGTCGGTGTTGTCAGCAGCAGGAAGTCTCGTCGCATGTCGACCACAACACAAGCAGAGGAAATGAACAGAAGCAGCAGGTGAAAAAGAAACTGCTGATTGGTCCAGTGATGTCGTGAAGCTGTTACACATCATCATAGATTAGCAAATGAAAATGTTTTTTACATGTTTGTGAACTCTTATTGTGAATTACAAACATTTGATCCTTTGACAATAGTGGAAGTATTTACTTTATTAAAAACAGTATTACTCCAGTGTAATAACTGCGTGATTAAAATGAAAACACTACAGGATGGGCTTTGGATGCATTCATAGTAAATAAAGTGACCACATTTTAAATTTACTAACTCCAAAAAGTAAATTTACCATTTAAAGAAAATATTTCATCCAAATCTCCACAGTCTGACTGGTAAAGTCAGACAGTCTTTGTAGTCTCATATTTGTTGCTGAAAGGACTTTGAGAATGAGTTGAAGAGCGAACAGGAAGGACCTGGTCATGGCGTGGAGGTTAGAAACATGCCTGTCTCAGTAGCGGTGTATAATTCGGGGAAGTTGCTGCAAAGACCCTGTGTGGTTTCCTCACTCATCTGTGCACAAACTCACTGCACCGCCACCGAGGACGGCCAGGGCGGTACGGTGGTGCAGTGGTTAGCACTGTCGCCTCACAGCAAAAAGGTTCCGGGTTCGAATCCGGTCCCGGGCCTTTCTGTGCAGAGTTTGCATGTTCTCCCTGTGCTTGCGTGGGTTCTCTCCGGGTTCTCCGGCTTCCTCCCATCATCCAAAAACATGCACCTCAGGTCAGGTTACCTGGCGCCGCGCTAGTGGCAGCCTGCTGCAGCAGCTCCCCCCTGAGAGCCCCCCTGCTGTAGTGAAGACATTTCCCCTCGGGGATTAATAAAGTGAATAAAAAAATAAATAAATTTAAAAATTAAAAAAAAAAACAAGGACACATGTTACAGAAGCTCTGAAGTTATAAAGGTATTTTTATTATAAAGTACCTTCAATTAAAAAGGCATTGAAGCTTATCAACTCCTCAGGAAGACTGAAACAACAGCTGGCGTGTCCAGATGCTCTCAGTGTAACACGTGTCCAAGGTGGAGTGTGTAAGTAAACAGTAGGAGAAATAATCATGACCACATCATCCTGACAGATCTTACAGAACCACATCATCCTGATAGATCTTACAGAACCACATCATCCTGACAGACCTTACAGAACCACATCATCCTGACAGATCTTATAGAACCACATCATCCTGATAGATCTTACAGAACCACATCATCCTGACAGATCTTATAGAACCACATCATCCTGACAGATATTATAGAACCACATCATCCTGACAGATCTTACAGAACCACATCATCCTGACAGATCTTACAGAACCACATCATCCTGATAGATCTTATAGAACCACATCATCCTGACAGATCTTATAGAACCATATCATCCTCATAGAGCTTATAGAACAACATCATCCTGACAGATCTTATAGAACCACTTCATCCTGATAGATCTTACAGAACCACATCATCCTGACAGACCTTACAGAACCACATCATCCTGACAGATCTTATAGAACCACATCATCCTGATAGAGCTTATAGAACTACATCATCCTGACAGATCTTATAGAACCACATCATCCTGACAGACCTTACAGAACCACATCATCCTGACAGATCTTATAGAACCACTTCATCCTGATAGATCTTACAGAACCACATCATCCTGACAGACCTTACAGAACCACATCATCCTGACAGATCTTATAGAACCACATCATCCTGACAGATCTTATAGAACCACATCATCCTGACAGATCTTACAGAACCACATCATCCTGATAGATCTTACAGAACCACATCATCCTGATAGATCTTACAGAACCACATCATCCTGACAGATCTTACAGAACCACATCATCCTGACAGATCTTACAGAACCACATCATCCTGATAGATCTTATAGAACCACATCATCCTGACAGATCTTATAGAACCATATCATCCTCATAGAGCTTATAGAACAACATCATCCTGACAGATCTTATAGAACCACTTCATCCTGATAGATCTTACAGAACCACATCATCCTGACAGACCTTACAGAACCACATCATCCTGACAGATCTTATAGAACCACATCATCCTGATAGAGCTTATAGAACTACATCATCCTGACAGATCTTATAGAACCACATCATCCTGAAAGATCTTATAGAACCACTTCATCCTGACAGATCTTATAGAACCACATCATCCTGACAGATCTTATAGAACCACTTCATCCTGACAGATCTTAGAACCACATCATCCTGATAGATCCACATCATCCTGATAGTTCTTATAGAACCACATCATCCTGATAGATCTTACAGAACCACATCATCCTGATAGATCTTACAGAACCACATCATCCTGACAGACCTTACAGAACCACATCATCCTGACAGATCTTATAGAACCACATCATCCTGACAGATCTTGGAACCACATAATCCTGATAGATCTTATAGAACCACATCATCCTGACAGATCTTGGAACCACATCATCCTGACAGATCTTACAGAACCACATCATCCTGACAGATCTTATAGAACCATATCATCCTCATAGAGCTTATAGAACAACATCATCCTGACAGATCTCATAGAACCACTTCATCCTGATAGATCTTACAGAACCACATCATCCTGACAGACCTTACAGAACCACATCATCCTGACAGATCTTATAGAACCACATCATCCTGATAGAGCTTATAGAACTACATCATCCTGACAGATCTTATAGAACTACATCATCCTGACAGATCTTATAGAACCACATCATCCTGACAGATCTTATAGAACCACACCATCCTGACAGATCTTATAGAACCATATCATCCTCATAGAGCTTATAGAACACCATCATCCTGACAGACCTTATAGAACCACTTCATCCTGACAGATCTTAGAACCACATCATCCTGATAGATCCACATCATCCTGATAGATCTTATAGAACCACATCATCCTGATAGATCTTACAGAACCACATCATCCTGACAGACCTTACAGAACCACATCATCCTGACAGATCTTATAGAACCACATCATCCTGACAGATCTTGGAACCACATAATCCTGATAGATCTTATAGAACCACATCATCCTGACAGATCTTGGAACCACATCATCCTGACAGATCTTATAGAACCACATCATCCTGACAGATCTTACAGAACCACATCATCCTGACAGATCTTATAGAACCATATCATCCTCATAGAGCTTATAGAACAACATCATCCTGACAGATCTCATAGAACCACTTCATCTTGATAGATCTTACAGAACCACATCATCCTGACAGACCTTACAGAACCACATCATCCTGACAGATCTTATAGAACCACATCATCCTGACAGATCTTGGAACTACATCATCCTGACAGATCTTATAGAACTACATCGTCCTGACAGATCTTATAGAACCACATCATCCTGACAGATCTTATAGAACCACACCATCCTGACAGATCTTATAGAACCATATCATCCTCATAGAGCTTATAGAACACCATCATCCTGACAGACCTTATAGAACCACTTCATCCTGACAGATCTTAGAACCACATCATCCTGATAGATCCACATCATCCTGATAGATCTTATAGAACCACATCATCCTGATAGATCTTACAGAACCACATCATCCTGACAGACCTTACAGAACCACATCATCCTGACAGATCTTATAGAACCACATCATCCTGGCAGATCTTATAGAACCACATCATCCTGACAGATCTTACAGAACCACATCATCCTGACAGATCTTATAGAACCACATCATCCTGACAGATCTTGGAACCACATCATCCTGACAGATCTTGGAATCACATAATCCTGATAGATCTTATAGAACCACATCATCCTGGCAGATCTTATAGAACCACATCATCCTGACAGATCTTATAGAACCACATCATCCTGACAGATCTTGGAACCACATCATCCTGACAGATCTTGGAACCACATAATCCTGATAGATCTTATAGAACCACATCATCCTGACAGAGATATTCTCTCTCAGCCTGCTTGTGGTTCCCAGAGTTTCCAAAAAGTAGAATGTGTCATGTGGTGTGGCTGGACTGGACCCAAACGCAGACACAGACTCAAAGTTCAGATATAAAACAGTTTTTATTTTACAGGTGTCCAGGTGCTTAATGTCTTTTCCCCGCTCTCTTTCCTCTTCCCGAGTCGGGAGGGAAACTCCACCGACTTCTCACCAGGGGACAGGATCAGGTGGGGGCCGTAGACACGGCAGGCAGGCAGGAGCAACTTGTGTGGTTTCCCGAGGTCCGACACAAGACGGCAGCAGACTGGATACTTGCGTGGTTTCCCGAGGTCTGACACAAGACGGCAGCAGACTGGATACTTGCGTGGTTTCCCGAGGTCTGACACAAGACGGCAGCAGACTGGATACTTGCGACACAGTGTAGCAGGCAGGATGAAGTGTGTGGTAGTCCACGACACGTCGCCAGAACAGAATGGAATAGGAGCAGGAACAGGACACGGAGCAGGACACGGAGCAGGAACCGGAGCAGGAACCGGACACAGAACGGGAACGGACGGCCGGTAGCACTGGCGACAGGTTGCGGGTGAGGCGATGTAGCTGAGAGTATGGACTGACACTCAATGACTGCAGGACCACGGTTCATATAGTCTAAGGAGATGATTAGTGAGATGAGCAACCTGCAGGTGGTGATCAGCAGGATTGGTGGCAGCTGCTCGGACTGATGAGGGGCGTGGCCATGGGAGGTGACAGGAGGTGGGCAGAGGAGGACAGAACAAAACACAAGCACATGGCCAAACACAACAAATACACCGGGGAATGACAGGACTCATGAGGAGAGGAGGTCTGGGGAAACAAAGGTCACACCACAGGGTCAGACAGGGATCCTGAGAGAATGGGAGGCAGAGCTTCAGTTTTAAGGTTCCTCTCCTGTGGAATCAGCTTCCAGTTTGTGTTTGAGGAGCAGAAAGCAGAATCTCTAGCTTTAAGGTTAGACTTCAAACTTTCTGTTTTGATAAAGCTTATACTTGGAGCTGCTCAGGTGGCCCTGAACCATCCTCCAGTTATGCCACCACCAGTTCATGCTTTGTATCTCTATGCTGTCCTTTTCTCTCTCTGCTCTCCCCTCACCCCCACCGGTCGAGGCAGATGCTCCGCCCACCTCTGATCCTGGTTCTGTTAACAGATGCTCCGCCCACCTCTGATCCTGGTTCTGTTAACAGATGCTCCGCCCACCTCTGATCCTGGTTCTGTTAACAGATGTTCTCCACCTCTGATCCTGGTTCTGTTGGAGGTTTCTTCCTGTTAAAGAGAGATTTTCTTCCCTCTGTTGGAGGTTTTTCTCCCTTAAAGAGGAGTTTTTCCCTCCTAGTTTAAGTGGGAATTGTTGAATTGTTGAATTGTTGGGTTTCTCTGTTTAATATTGAAAAAGTTCTGCTGTAAAGGACTTACAATAACCTGTGTTGTGATTTGGTGCAATATAAATTAAATTGAATTAAATTGAATTGTGCATGTAGTATGTGTACAACTGGGACATACCACATCGTCTTAAAAATGCATCTCGACCTTTGACCCTCTTGGTCGTATCTGTCGCGATCCGTAGCGCAACGTTTGTAGTAAAAAGAAAAAGGATGTGATTTGGAAGGAGCAGCTTCCTTTTAACGTCTCTTCTTCTTCTTCTTCCTTTTGTGGGCGGAGCTTCAGCGCCACCAACTGTCTCTCTGCAGAGGATTGTGGGTCAGAACTTCTAGAGTATCATGCTGACCTGCAGACTGCAGATGTAGCACAACATCCTGGTACTTTCAACATACTAACTACTGGGACGTACTAAATCTGTTCTTGGCATAAATAGTATATTAGTATGAATACTGGAATGCAGGGACAGTCTTTTTAAATCACTTAAGGAGACAATGACCTACAATCAGCAAGCAACAGACAAGAGGACGGAGTGACAGCAGCAACCCTGACGCCATTGCTCCAGAAATTATAGCGTCTGATTAGAAATAACAACTCCTGTCAGTCTGGTGTCGTTGTTTCCTCTGCAGAATTTAATTTGTTGCTTGGGTATTTTGTTACAGATCAACAGTATCACTCCATATACAACTACAAGTACAGTATTTTGTACAGTTCATATTCAAATACATAGCTTTTCATTGGCTTATTTACAAAACACATTTTTTATGTACATGTTCTCATGTCAGTGCAATGTGACTTTCTTTCAACAAACACCTTACAAAAAAGTTTCTTAAATTAACACGTCTGGTTCAGATCTGACAGAAATGAACTTAAATAAAAAGAAGCTACAGACACTGACAGCTCAGTAGTAGATTGACCACAGTCCGAACTAATCTTCTGGGGGCGGGGTTATGGGCGGGGTTTGTGGGAGGGGAGGGGTTTACGATATCAGCCCGGTGTTTTACAGGATCAGTGTTTGCCCACTTTCAGCATCACAGCTCAGTTCTGTTGGGCAGAAAATCTTCGTTCTTGGATTATGAAAATTGTGCTGAAATTTACCCCAATTTAACACTGTATTTCTGCTAATACAGTTTGAGGGTAGAGGTCGTTTGAGGGCACAAAAAACAACATCTATTGCACCTTTAAATGAAGCAAACATTACAAACTGGGTTCTCTAGAGACAAATCCTTTAGCAGTTTTCCCTTTGAGCCACGTGATGATGTTTCAAGCACCGACAGACTGGACATCGTCTACCGCGCGGTGCGAAGGCAGGAGGGTGGACGAACAAAAAGAGCAGAGCAAGCCAACATAAATAGCACTCATCTGTACATTTCCATTTGTTCAACAAACGTTCTCTTCGCAAAGGAAAATAAAGTTTCATTCAGTGACAGACATCTCTCCAAAGACTTCCACAGAGACGCCGCCTCATGAATACAGCAGCTGACGGAGACTCGTCTCCTCTGTGGTCTACAGGACAACGTGGGGGAATCGTCCGTCTGACCGTCGGCTGTCTGTTCACAGTGATTAGACCGAGCCCCCCCCCCCCCCCCCCCGGTAGGAGGAGCTCCACATGCTGCTATGAAGCGACACACAGCTCAATTATTCAGTTCAAACCTCAACAGTCACGTCCAGAAGCCAAACATTCAGAATTTACATGAAGCCGGTTTTAGACTCAGAAAACCAACGAGAAGCTGAACTGATGTTGGGAAGCTGTTACAGATCTGACAGGTTCATCAGCATCTGACATGAGAGCGTCTATTTCAGGGTTAATCCAAACGAAAGGGAAGCTTTTCAAATAATTTCCTAATATTTTCAAGATAAAGAAAACAGTTGTGTTGAGCTGATTCTCCTAAAACAAACCCAACGGAATAAATATCTTTTGACTGATCGTCGCCACACATCTTGAAATGTAAAACATTACTGTAAGTCACGCCAGCAGTGAACTGAAATGGATTCAAAGGAAGTGTCAGATACGGCGGTGAGACACTGGTTTTTGTGTTTTGGGGTCTGTGGGCCCATCGAGGACCAGCGGAGTCCCCGAGGGACCCGGGACCAGAATGGACAGCAAGAAGTTCCTTTGATGAATGAATCAAACATATTAGTTTGAGAATATGCACCATTTTCGAATGATATACTAAAGGCATTGACATTAGATTTTGACATTGTGGCTCCTATTTGGACCGGACAAGAAGATTTGGTATAAATAAAGTTCAGGTTGTGCTTTAAAAGGTGCGTATGAGCAAACAAACCTGCTTCAGTGAGCACGGACTGTATATAAAGATGTTGCCCAGCTCCCTCGACACAAAGCTAAAACATCTCAGAAATGGATGCTTTGCAGAGGCCGTTCAGAGGCCTGAGGCCCCGCCTCTTGTGGTCCCGCCTCCCAAGGCCCCGCCTCCTGTGGCCCCACCTCCTGTCTCACCCTCAATACGAAGCTAGCAGCACAACTAATCTGTGGGCAAAAGTAGTTGATATACAGCTATTAGTTACTGATCAATGCTCAGAGGACGGTGAGCATCAGACTTCAGACTGTTGTACTGTGGGAGGAAGTGGTGAGAGGTCGTCCATCTTTATATTCAGCCTATAGCAGTGAAGTACAGATGGACTCCAGGACGCCGTGACGTCACTGATGGGCGTGATTACTGGTGCGTCTGGGAGCACTGAAGCCAAACACCTGCTCTGAGCCTGTTTGAGGGGAAGTCTGCTGACTCTGCACATTGACATGTGGTTTCAGGTGCTCGAGAGCACTACTGCATCTGTTATATGAAGGAGGGAGTGGTGTGACGTCAGATAACGTCGAGTCAGCGTAGAAAAGCAAAACAATCTGTTGGTGTGGAGTTAGAAAGACACGAGGCCTCAGCACGCTGCTGCAGGCCACATGAGCCGCTACTCGCACAGCACACATGAATCTCTGACTAAAACGTTGGCAAATGAGCTGCATTATGGGTAATGTAGGCAACAGGCTGAGATTAAAAACGGTAATATCTCTGGTTCTGTTGCAGATGTTACTTTTTGTTTGAAACGGTCCTTGTTAAATCATAAAATGTTAAAATCACAGGTGAAATAATTTTTTTGACAATTAATTCTCCCAGTTTTTTTTCCAGATTGTGAAAATCAGGATTAAAGTTGATCTTAGCGGTGGGGTGAGGGTGCCGTGACGATACGCTCTCAGTTAAATATCCTCTGCCGACCTGAAGTGGCTCCTGATGCCTGCCTCAAGAACAACAACAAAAAAAATCACAACAATAAAATAAATCTTATAAAATGACACATCTGCAGAATCAAAAACAAAACATATACTGTATGTTATTCTTTAAGCTTCTCTCTTGAAATCATGGCACCTGTCCTTCTCAGACCCCGGTTCAGTTGGTGCAGATAACCTCTGATATTTGGCAGCTGCGGGATGAAACACAGTTTTGGCTGATTTCGTGTCACCATCAGGACCTGTGGGTTTTGGTGTGTGTGTGTGTGTGTGTGTGTGTGTGTGTGTGTGTGTGTGTGTGTGTGTGTGTGTGTGTGTGTGTGTGTGTGTGTGTGTGTGTGTGTGTGTGAGTGTGTGTGTGTGTTGGGGGGGTGTTTCTGAAATGTACCACGTCTCCTCCACTGGAAGGAAGCATTGAGTTACTATTAATACTGTCACAGACTCGAAGGGTTCAGTTGGCTGACAGACTGCGTGGAGCGATGAGGTAGCGTATGACTTATGTTTTCCCTACTGAACTATCACTCATAAAACCTTTGGAGAACCACATGTTTTTAAAGTTTGTCACAGTATCTAATGTCCTAGATACCAAATTTAAACGTCATGTTGGCCTGTGGCACCAAATGTGACACTAGCACATGGGTTTTCCAACTGTTGGGCCTGTTGGCGTTTAAAACTCGACCTGTATCCAATCAGAAGCCTTCGATTTTAAACCGGGACCTCGTCAGTGTTTTCCTTCTTCAGGTGAAACACTGACTGCAGGTGGAAATGTCTTTTTTTTTTTCATTCTGACGTCACTAGTAATAATTGCGCACTAAGAAAACGACATCACTTCATGACTCGGCCGTACCGGCATACATTCAGAGATGCGTTTGTATGTTACATGGATCTTATGGTGAGGGTCACGGGAGGAGGGGGGAGGGGTGAGGGGGTTGTTGTTTCTACGGGCTCAGCAAAGTGCACCAGTTTAGTGCTTTCACGGGGGGCTTCATCGTCGTCTTGGCAAACGTGTTCACTAATCCGTGTTTGCGGTCAAGTGTAGGAAGTGCTGCGACGCGCCCTGAAGACAAAGAGCTCAGCCGTCAACGGCGACGCCGAACGTCTGGCGCTTCCTGCTCGGAGCGGCCGCTGAAAGCAGCGAGAGCAGGCGTCGTGCTGGCTGATGGAAGACGAGGCTGCGCTCACTGGAGGACGCAGTATTTCTTGTAGTCGGACTCAAAGTCTTCGTCCATGCTACTGGTGTCGGCCATCTTCTTGCCGTCGATCTTTGGCAGGAACTGGGAGTACTCGACCCCCTGCTGCTCGTAGAAGAGGATGTAAGCCGAGTCGGTGTCGATCTCCTCTGAGTGCACTTCCTGGAAAGGACAAACACACGTTGGTGTTTTAGTTTGAACTTTTCATGGTAGCTGAGAAAACAGAAGATGCGATTCTGGAGCACTTTACCAGAGTGCGGTTTAATTTGCTGCCTTTTTCTGATTATCAACCGGTGGCAACAAAGACAAAACACAATCAGATAATATTCAGAAAGAATAAAAAACGGCAGATATCTGCAACGCTAAAAAAAAAAATCAATCATCAGTGATGTCATCATCCATCAGTGATGTCATCAACCATCAGTGATGTCATCGTTGGTTTGTGAACGTTATGAATCCTCCAGTTCAGATTCTGTCCGTCACCATCTTTGTTAGTTCGGAGCGGTTTGGAGCAGGAAGTGACCATATTTGGACGAGCTGGGGGAGGAGCCAGCGGTGGATCTGACCGATCTGATCGGAAACCTGACGATACTACGTCCCGCCCACCGATAGCTGTAACCTGACTGCACCACAGGCCTGTCAATCAAACAGACACGCCCCCAAAAACAGGTCTTCTTGAATCTTCTTTTCTAATGAATGAGGGATTATTTTCAGATGGACCTCCAGAAAACTAATAAGAAGGAGTGACTTTAGCTAACAACACCGAGATAACTGATGGACACATTTTATTCACTTTGGATTTGATGAGAGAAGTTGAATGGGAGTCTATGGAGCCGGAGGCTTTTTGGAGCCGACCTCTAGTGGCGCTCGCTGGTATTGCAGTTCTGTATTGGAACCATTTTTCGGAGCCGGAAGTTACAAACACTTTTACAGTCTGTGGTGATCATGTGTGTTGGCCAGATATTCCTGGTTATAACCAAAATACAGAAGGTTATGCTGTCAGCCCAAAACCCACTAGTGGGGTTAAAAGACATGTTTTATTTATACAATTGCCAAAATTGCACCGTTTATCAAAGCCAGAAACTGTAAAATTATTGTCGGGTTTTATCATTTCTGACAGTCCTTGAATTAAATGTAAGTGTTTCCCATAGATTAAGAATTGACTTGCGTGGTGAAGGCACGGTGTGCGCCTTCAATTCATTCTCATGTAAAATGTTGCAAAAAATACTCTGAGCATGATCCAGATTATGTAAACAAAACTAAAGTTCAGAGCTCCTGCGTGCAGCTGAGGATGACTTCAGTGCAGCGAAAAATGAGCGACGACAAACGTAAAAAAACGGCCAGAGTGTGTTTGGCCTTCAGAGGGTTAAAGATGGAAGCGTCTTACCTTACAGCTGCTGTCGTTGTAACAGTACCATTTCTCATTGGGGTTTTTGGCATACGTCACATAGTGGCCTCCTCCCATGATTCCTGAATGGCACTGAGGAGAAAAGGAGAACTTTCACTTCCTGTATGACATCACTTCCTGTCTGACAGAGACTCCAGTGGGTGTGTTACGTACTGATATTGCATAGAGGTTGTAGATGGCGTCCAGACACATGTTGTCCCTGTGCTGCAGAGCGTTGTCGGGGTCCATGCTGCTGTCCGTGCTGCAGTCTGAGCTCAGTCCGTTGCTGTCTCCGTTCACCAGCACCAGGTCGCAGTGGCTGCTGGACGCCTCCGAACCACAGAGCGATTCCGACGCCAGCGGCTCCCCTGATCTGGGGAGAACCACCGCCGCTCCTGCGGCTGCGCTGCCCTCCGGGTCGGCCTGTGCTGCACCGTCCCAGGATTCGGCCTCAGCGTTAGCAGCTCCATCCAGGTTCTCCTTGCTGTTGGAGAGCCGGTGTCTACTGCCCAGCTGGGGAAGGCGTAGCCGGCCTGGTCTGCGGCCTCCGCTGCCGGTCTTTGGGCTGCCGGACGGGCTACTGTTCCGGCTGAGAGACGGTGCCGACTTCCTGCTTAAGGCAGGCGAGGCTGTCGGAGAAGCACAGGGTCAAGCTGCTGCGCTCATTCAGACTGTCGTTTCACATCATGAGGAAGAACAGACATCCGCTCAGCTCGGTGGGTGAGTGGCTGTAAATGAAATGAACGTGTGCTACCTTTGGGGAGGTTGCAGAAGCCAGCGGGGGCCGAGATGGAGGACAGGTTGTCCTCTCCGACCCTCAGCAGGTCCTCGCTCTCGCTGCGGGAGTGGAGGCAGCGCTGCTCCAGGTCTCTGGGAGCCAGGAAGGCGCTCGGGTCAAAGTTCTCCCGCGGGAACTTGACGATCTTCTGGGACTTGATCCAGCGACCGTTCACGAACTGGAAACGCTTCAGATGGACGATCTGGAGGGAGCACACGTCACATACTGTCAAATACAAACTGTTTTCACTGCCAACAACAAACACTATGACATAAAAGCACACGTGGAGTCAGGAGTGGACCGCTGACCAGAATGGGCGGCAGCCTCCACAGGTCCAGCTTCTTGGTGGCCAGCCGGTGGGTCTTGCACTTGGAGCAGTAGTACAGCTCGTCCTCTCCCAGCTCCTCCTCGCTGGTGAAGGCCTTCAGACAGCTGTCCAGGCTGATAGGCTCCGCCTGGGCTCGACGTGACTGCTCCACACTGCAGTGCTCCTCCACAATCTGCAGCGGGACCAGAGTGTCGGAGAGGATCAATTCACACGGACCTGCTGCTCTGCTGACTGACAGCTGACAGCAGACCACCTGAATATCTGCAGGTTTCTGAATCAGCAGGTGATTCCAGGTATCTGACTCTTGTGTGTGAGTTCTGTTTGTTCGGCACAGCACTGATCTTCCCCTGGAGACACGCAACCTCCGTCTGAACCAGCTGCAGGATCTGAGCCTCTACCGGACCTCACATCTACAGTCACTAGTGACCCCATGTGGTCAAATTCAGAACTACACTGTCTTGGCTCTTAGCTCTGATATTCCGCAATAATAACAGGAGCAAGTGAGCTGCTGTGTTAAAGTGGTGAACATGGAGGTCAGCTGGAGGAAGATGAATGTGTTTGTCACTGTCAAAGAGTTTCCATACAACTAAACATATTGTACATCTACAAGGACACGTTACACATTACCAATGCATGTGATCTTTTCTTGATGTTAATAATAATAATAATAATAATAATAATAATAATGACCTGTTCATTTCATAGTAAAACATGTCGTTATGGAATGTTTCAATAAAAACACATTTAGGAACACATAAAAAAGGCTCTAATCCATTAGTGTTGTAAACAAGGCTGAAATATGGTAAATGTAAATTGTAGTTATGCTGTTAAAATGTTACTTTGCATTTGATTATTCTGCCATTTTACACTACATTTATTACAGCAGTTACTGGCCTCCTTTTAACTTTGTTTGGGGCGATTTCATCTGGCGCTCAGCCCGGGAGAGCTAGAGAGTGTGTGTGTGTGTGTGTGTGTGTGTGTGTGTGTGTGTGTGTGTGTGTGTGTGTGTGTGTGTGTGTGTGTGTGTGTGTGTGTGTGTTTTACCCTCTCCTGGGAGGTCTGGTAGCGGAGGTGCAGGGCTGTAGGGTCCCAGTCCACAGCTATATAAGCATTTCCCACAGCAGCTCTGTCCTCCGTACACTCGATGGTGCAGCCTCTGCAGAACCTGGAAACACACACACTCACGTACAGTCGCAGGACTAACACACTCTCCGTTTCATCGGCTGATATCTATGATATTTAACATTTCATACAGGACATGTTACACACAAATTAAATGTTCTTCTTACACCAGAAGCCAAACAAACCCTCCTCGTGTGTGTGTGAGTGACTCTTACCTGTACCAGGGACACCAGGCACAGGAGTTGCCGTCCTTACCGACCACCCGTAAGGTGAAGGGGTACTGGTACCCCATGCTGTCGTCACTGCAGGTCGACACAAGACACAACCATCAACCAGCAACACACAACCATCAACACACAACTATCAACCAGCAACACGCAAACATCAACACACAACTATCAACCAGCAACACACAAACATCAACCATCAACACACAACCATCAACACACAACTATCAACCAGCAACCATCAACACACAACTATCAGCCATCAACCAGCAACACACAAACATCAACACACAACTATCAACCAGCAACCATCAACACACAACCATCAACACACAACTATCAGCCATCAACCAGCAACACACAAACATCAACACACAACATCAACCCACAACCATCAAGACACAACCATCAACCCACAACCATCAACACACAACTATCAACCAGCAACACACAAACATCAACCATCAACCCACAACCATCAACACACAACCATCAACCCACAACCATCAACAGACAACTATCAACACACAACTATCAACCAGCAACACACAAACATCAACCATCAACCAACAACCATCAACACACAACCATCAACCATCAACACACAACCATCAACACACAAACATCAACCCACAACCAACAAGACACAACCATCAACCCACAACCATCAACACACAACCATCAACCCACAACCATTAACACACAACTATCAACCATCAACCCACAACCAACAGCACACAACCATCAACCCACAACCATCAACCATCAACACACAACCATCAACACACAACAATCAACCCACAACCATCAACACACAACCATCCACCATCAACACACAACTATCAACCAGCAACACACAAACATCAACCATCAACACACAAACATCAAGCATCAACACACAACTATCAACCAGCAACACACAACCATCAACACACAACTATCAACCATCAATACACAACTATCAACCAGAAACACACAAACATCAACCATCAACACACAACTATCAACCAGCAACACAAACATCAACCATCAACACAAACATAAACCATCAACACACAACTATCAACCAGCAGCACAAACATCAACCATCAACACACAACTATCAATCAGCAACACACAAACATCAAGCCACAACCATCAAGATACAAACATCAACACACAACCATCAACACACAACTATCAACCATCAACACACAACTATCAACCAGCAACACACAAACATCAACCATCAACACACAACTATCAACAAGCAACACACAAACATAAACACACAATCATCAACCAGCAACACAGAACCATCAACACACAACCATCAACACACAAACATCAACCATCAAAACACAACCATCAACACGCAAACATCAACCATCAACACAACCATCAACACACAAACATCAACACAACCATCAACCATCAACACACAACCATCAATACACAATCATCAACCAGCAACACAACCATCAATATCAACCATCAATACACAACTATCAACCATCAACACACAAACATCAACACATAACCATCAACCATCAACACACAACTATCAACCAGCAACACACAAACATCAACCATCAACACAACTATCAACAAGCAACACACAAACATAAACACACAATCATCAACCAGCAACACAGAACCATCAACACACAACCATCAACACACAAACATCAACCATCAAAACACAACCATCAACACGCAAACATCAACCATCAACACAACCATCAACACACAAACATCAACACAACCATCAACCATCAACACACAACCATCAACCAGCAACACAACCATCAACATCAACCATCAACACACAAACATCAACACATAACCATCAATCATCAACACACAGACATCAACCCACAACCATCAACACACAACTATCAACCAGCAACACACAACCATCAACCCACAACCATCAACACACAAACATCAACCATCAGCACACAACTATCAACCAGCAACACACAACCATCAACCCACAACCATCAACACAATCATCAACCAGCAACACAGAACCATCAACACACAACCATCAACACACAAACATCAACAGCAACACAAAACCATCAACATCAACCATCAACACACAACCATCAACACACAACTATCAACCAGCAACATACAACCATCAACACACAACCATCAACACACAAACATCAACCATCAACACACAACCATCAACACAAACATCAACACGCAAACATCAACCATCAACACACAACCATCAACACGCAACCATCAACCATCAACACAACCATCAACCATCAACACACAAACATCAACACAACCATCAACCATCAACACAACCATCCACCATCAACACACAACCATCAACCATCAACACACAAACATCAACCATCAACACACAACCATCCACCATCAACACACAAACATCAACACAACCATCAACACACAACCATCAACACACAAACATCAGCACACAACCATCAACCATCAACACACAACCATCCACCATCAACACACAAACATCAACACACAACCATCAACCATCAACACACAACCATCAACACACAAACATCAACACAACCATCAACACACAAACATCAACACGCAACCATCAACACACAACCATCCACCATCAACACACAAACATCAACCATCAACACACAACCATCAACCATCAACACACAAACATCAGCACACAACCATCAACACACAACCATCCACCATCAACACACAAACATCAACACACAACCATCAACACACAAACATCAACACACAACCATCAACACAACCATCAACCATCAACACAACCATAAACCATCAACACACAACCATCAACACACAAACATCAACCATCAGCACACAACTATCAACCAGCAACACACAACCATCAACCCACAACCATCAACACAATCATCAACCAGCAACACAGAACCATCAACACACAACCATCAACACACAAACATCAACAGCAACACAAAACCATCAACATCAACCATCAACACACAACCATCAACACACAACTACCAACCAGCAACATACAACCATCAACACACAACCATCAACACACAAACATCAACCATCAACACACAACCATCAACACAAACATCAACACGCAAACATCAACCATCAACACGCAACCATCAACCATCAACACAACCATCAACCATCAACACACAAACATCAACACAACCATCAACCATCAACACAACCATCCACCATCAACACACAACCATCAACCATCAACACACAAACATCAACCATCAACACACAACCATCCACCATCAACACACAAACATCAACACAACCATCAACACACAACCATCAACACACAAACATCAACACAAACATCAACACGCAAACATCAACCATCAACACACAACCATCAACACGCAACCATCAACCATCAACACAACCATCAACCATCAACACACAAACATCAACACAACCATCAACCATCAACACAACCATCCACCATCAACACACAACCATCAACCATCAACACACAAACATCAACCATCAACACACAACCATCCACCATCAACACACAAACATCAACACAACCATCAACGCAACCATCAACACACAAACATCAGCACACAACCATCAACCATCAACACACAACCATCCACCATCAACACACAAACATCAACACACAACCATCAACCATCAACACACAACCATCAACACACAAACATCAACACACAACCATCAACACACAAACATCAACACGCAACCATCAACACACAACCATCCACCATCAACACACAAACATCAACCATCAACACACAACCATCAACCATCAACACACAAACATCAGCACACAACCATCAACACACAACCATCCACCATCAACACACAAACATCAACACACAACCATCAACACACAAACATCAACACACAACCATCAACACAACCATCAACCATCAACACAACCATAAACCATCAACACACAACCATCAACACACAAACATCAACCATCAGCACACAACTATCAACCAGCAACACACAACCATCAACCCACAACCATCAACACAATCATCAACACACAACCATCAACCATCAACACAACCATCAACACACAAACATCAACACAACCATCAACCATCAACACACAACCATCAACACACAATCATCAACCAGCAACACAACCATCAACATCAACCATCAATACACAACTATCAACCATCAACACACAAACATCAACACATAACCATCAACCATCAACACACAACTATCAACCAGCAACACACAAACATCAACCATCAACACAACTATCAACAAGCAACACACAAACATAAACACACAATCATCAACCAGCAACACAGAACCATCAACACACAACCATCAACACACAAACATCAACCATCAAAACACAACCATCAACACGCAAACATCAACCATCAACACAACCATCAACACACAAACATCAACACAACCATCAACCATCAACACACAACCATCAACACACAACCATCAATCAGCAACACAACCATCAACATCAACCATCAACACACAAACATCAACACATAACCATCAATCATCAACACACAGACATCAACCCACAACCATCAACACACAACTATCAACCAGCAACACAACCATCAACCCACAACCATCAACACACAAACATCAACCATCAGCACACAACTATCAACCAGCAACACACAACCATCAACCCACAACCATCAACACAATCATCAACCAGCAACACAGAACCATCAACACACAACCATCAACACACAAACATCAACAGCAACACAAAACCATCAACATCAACCATCAACACACAACCATCAACACACAACTATCAACCAGCAACATACAACCATCAACACACAACCATCAACACACAACCATCAACACAAACATCAACACGCAAACATCAACCATCAACACGCAACCATCAACCATCAACACAACCATCAACCATCAACACACAAACATCAACACAACCATCAACCATCAACACAACCATCCACCATCAACACACAACCATCAACCATCAACACACAAACATCAACCATCAACACGCAACCATCAACCATCAACACAACCATCAACCATCAACACACAAACATCAACACAACCATCAACCATCAACACAACCATCCACCATCAACACACAACCATCAACCATCAACACACAAACATCAACCATCAACACACAACCATCCACCATCAACACACAAACATCAACACAACCATCAACACACAACCATCAACACACAAACATCAGCACACAACCATCAACCATCAACACACAACCATCCACCATCAACACACAAACATCAACACACAACCATCAACCAACAACACACAACCATCAACACACAAACATCAACACACAACCATCAACACACAAACATCAACACGCAACCATCAACACACAACCATCCACCATCAACACACAAACATCAACCATCAACACACAACCATCAACCATCAACACACAAACATCAGCACACAACCATCAACACACAACCATCCACCATCAACACACAAACATCAACACACAACCATCAACACACAAACATCAACACACAACCATCAACACAACCATCAACCATCAACACAACCATAAACCATCAACACACAACCATCAACACAACCATCAACCATCAACACAACCATCAACCATCAACACACAACCATCAACCATCAACACACAACCATAAACACACAAACATCAACACAACCATCCACCATCAACACAAACATCAACACACAACCATCAACCATCAACACAACCATTAACCATCAACACACAAACATCAACCATCAACACAACCATCAACCATCAACACACAAACATCAACCATCAACACAACCATCAACCATCAACACACAAACATCAACACGCAAACATCAACCATCAACACTCAACCATCAACACACAACCATCAACCATCAACACAACCATCAACCATCAACACACAAACATCAACCATCAACACACAACTATCAACAAGCAACACACAAACATAAACACACAATCATCAACCAGCAACACAGAACCATCAACACACAACCATCAACACACAAACATCAACCATCAAAACACAACCATCAACACGCAAACATCAACCATCAACACAACCATCAACACACAAACATCAACACAACCATCAACCATCAACACACAACCATCAATACACAATCATCAACCAGCAACACAACCATCAATATCAACCATCAATACACAACTATCAACCATCAACACACAAACATCAACACATAACCATCAACCATCAACACACAAACATCAACACAACCATCAACCATCAACACACAACCATCAACACACAACCATCAACCAGCAACACAACCATCAACATCAACCATCAACACACAAACATCAACACATAACCATCAATCATCAACACACAGACATCAACCCACAACCATCAACACACAACTATCAACCAGCAACACACAACCATCAACCCACAACCATCAACACACAAACATCAACCATCAGCACACAACTATCAACCAGCAACACACAACCATCAACCCACAACCATCAACACAATCATCAACCAGCAACACAGAACCATCAACACACAACCATCAACACACAAACATCAACAGCAACACAAAACCATCAACATCAACCATCAACCCACAACCATCAACACACAACTATCAACCAGCAACATACAACCATCAACACACAACCATCAACACACAAACATCAACCATCAACACACAACCATCAACACAAACATCAACACGCAAACATCAACCATCAACACACAACCATCAACACGCAACCATCAACCATCAACACAACCATCAACCATCAACACACAAACATCAACACAACCATCAACCATCAACACAACCATCCACCATCAACACACAACCATCAACCATCAACACACAAACATCAACCATCAACACACAACCATCCACCATCAACACACAAACATCAACACAACCATCAACACACAACCATCAACACACAAACATCAGCACACAACCATCAACCATCAACACACAACCATCCACCATCAACACACAAACATCAACACACAACCATCAACCATCAACACACAACCATCAACACACAAACATCAACACAACCATCAACACACAAACATCAACACGCAACCATCAACACACAACCATCCACCATCAACACACAAACATCAACCATCAACACACAACCATCAACCATCAACACACAAACATCAGCACACAACCATCAACACACAACCATCCACCATCAACACACAAACATCAACACACAACCATCAACACACAAACATCTACACACAACCATCAACACAACCATCAACCATCAACACAACCATAAACCATCAACACACAACCATCAACACACAAACATCAACCATCAGCACACAACTATCAACCAGCAACACACAACCATCAACCCACAACCATCAACACAATCATCAACCAGCAACACAGAACCATCAACACACAACCATCAACACACAAACATCAACAGCAACACAAAACCATCAACATCAACCATCAACACACAACCATCAACACACAACCATCAACACACAACTATCAACCAGCAACATACAACCATCAACACACAACCATCAACACACAAACATCAACCATCAACACACAACCATCAACACAAACATCAACACGCAAACATCAACCATCAACACGCAACCATCAACCATCAACACAACCATCAACCATCAACACACAAACATCAACACAACCATCAACCATCAACACAACCATCCACCATCAACACACAACCATCAACCATCAACACACAAACATCAACCATCAACACACAACCATCCACCATCAACACACAAACATCAACACAACCATCAACACACAACCATCAACACACAAACATCAGCACACAACCATCAACCATCAACACACAACCATCCACCATCAACACACAAACATCAACACACAACCATCAACCATCAACACACAACCATCAACACACAAACATCAACACACAACCATCAACACACAAACATCAACACGCAACCATCAACACACAACCATCCACCATCAACACACAAACATCAACCATCAACACACAACCATCAACCATCAACACACAAACATCAGCACACAACCATCAACACACAACCATCCACCATCAACACACAAACATCAACACACAACCATCAACACACAAACATCAACACACAACCATCAACACAACCATAAACCATCAACACACAACCATCAACACAACCATCCACCATCAACACAAACATCAACACACAACCATCAACCATCAACACACAACCATTAACCATCAACACACAAACATCAACCATCAACACAACCATCAACCATCAACACACAAACATCAACCATCAACACAACCATCAACCATCAACACACAAACATCAACACGCAAACATCAACCATCAACACTCAACCATCAACACACAACCATCAACCATCAACACAACCATCAACCATCAACACACAAACATCAACACAACCATCAACCATCAACACACAACCATCCACCATCAACACACAACCATCAACCATCAACACAACCATCAACACACAAACATCAACACAACCATCAACCATCAACACACAACCATCAACACACAATCATCAACCAGCAACACAACCATCAACATCAACCATCAATACACAACTATCAACCATCAACACACAAACATCAACACATAACCATCAACCATCAACACACAACTATCAACCAGCAACACACAAACATCAACCATCAACACAACTATCAACAAGCAACACACAAACATAAACACACAATCATCAACCAGCAACACAGAACCATCAACACACAACCATCAACACACAAACATCAACCATCAAAACACAACCATCAACACGCAAACATCAACCATCAACACAACCATCAACACACAAACATCAACACAACCATCAACCATCAACACACAACCATCAACCAGCAACACAACCATCAACATCAACCATCAACACACAAACATCAACACATAACCATCAATCATCAACACACAGACATCAACCCACAACCATCAACACACAACTATCAACCAGCAACACACAACCATCAACCCACAACCATCAACACACAAACATCAACCATCAGCACACAACTATCAACCAGCAACACACAACCATCAACCCACAACCATCAACACAATCATCAACCAGCAACACAGAACCATCAACACACAACCATCAACACACAAACATCAACAGCAACACAAAACCATCAACATCAACCATCAACACACAACCATCAACACACAACCATCAACACACAACTATCAACCAGCAACATACAACCATCAACACACAACCATCAACACACAAACATCAACCATCAACACACAACCATCAACACAAACATCAACACGCAAACATCAACCATCAACACACAACCATCAACACGCAACCATCAACCATCAACACAACCATCAACCATCAACACACAAACATCAACACAACCATCAACCATCAACACAACCATCCACCATCAACACACAACCATCAACCATCAACACACAAACATCAACCATCAACACACAACCATCCACCATCAACACACAAACATCAACACAACCATCAACACACAACCATCAACACACAAACATCAGCACACAACCATCAACCATCAACACACAACCATCCACCATCAACACACAAACATCAACACACAACCATCAACCATCAACACACAACCATCAACACACAAACATCAACACACAACCATCAACACACAAACATCAACACGCAACCATCAAC
The DNA here is from genome assembly GCF_022577435.1 of Embiotoca jacksoni. Classification (NCBI taxonomy): domain Eukaryota; kingdom Metazoa; phylum Chordata; class Actinopteri; family Embiotocidae; genus Embiotoca; species Embiotoca jacksoni. The sequence goes on from NW_027185391.1 coordinate 1,544,762, forward strand.
ACACAACCATCCACCATCAACACACAAACATCAACCATCAACACACAACCATCAACCATCAACACACAAACATCAGCACACAACCATCAACACACAACCATCCACCATCAACACACAAACATCAACACACAACCATCAACACACAAACATCAACACACAAACATCAACACAACCATCAACCATCAACACAACCATAAACCATCAACACACAACCATCAACACACAAACATCAACCATCAGCACACAACTATCAACCAGCAACACACAACCATCAACCCACAACCATCAACACAATCATCAACACACAACCATCAACCATCAACACAACCATCAACACACAAACATCAACACAACCATCAACCATCAACACACAACCATCAACACACAATCATCAACCAGCAACACAACCATCAACATCAACCATCAATACACAACTATCAACCATCAACACACAAACATCAACACATAACCATCAACCATCAACACACAACTATCAACCAGCAACACACAAACATCAACCATCAACACAACTATCAACAAGCAACACACAAACATAAACACACAATCATCAACCAGCAACACAGAACCATCAACACACAACCATCAACACACAAACATCAACCATCAAAACACAACCATCAACACGCAAACATCAACCATCAACACAACCATCAACACACAAACATCAACACAACCATCAACCATCAACACACAACCATCAACACACAACCATCAATCAGCAACACAACCATCAACATCAACCATCAACACACAAACATCAACACATAACCATCAATCATCAACACACAGACATCAACCCACAACCATCAACACACAACTATCAACCAGCAACACACAACCATCAACCCACAACCATCAACACACAAACATCAACCATCAGCACACAACTATCAACCAGCAACACACAACCATCAACCCACAACCATCAACACAATCATCAACCAGCAACACAGAACCATCAACACACAACCATCAACACACAAACATCAACAGCAACACAAAACCATCAACATCAACCATCAACACACAACCATCAACACACAACCATCAACACACAACTATCAACCAGCAACATACAACCATCAACACACAACCATCAACACACAACCATCAACACAAACATCAACACGCAAACATCAACCATCAACACGCAACCATCAACCATCAACACAACCATCAACCATCAACACACAAACATCAACACAACCATCAACCATCAACACAACCATCCACCATCAACACACAACCATCAACCATCAACACACAAACATCAACCATCAACACACAACCATCCACCATCAACACACAAACATCAACACAACCATCAACACACAACCATCAACACACAAACATCAGCACACAACCATCAACCATCAACACACAACCATCCACCATCAACACACAAACATCAACCATCAACACAACCATCAACCATCAACACACAAACATCAACCATCAACACAACCATCAACCATCAACACACAAACATCAACCATCAACACAACCATCAACCATCAACACACAAACATCAACCATCAACACAACCATCAACCATCAACACACAAACATCAACACGCAAACATCAACCATCAACACTCAACCATCAACACACAACCATCAACCATCAACACAACCATCAACCATCAACACACAAACATCAACCATCAACACACAACTATCAACAAGCAACACACAAACATAAACACACAATCATCAACCAGCAACACAGAACCATCAACACACAACCATCAACACACAAACATCAACCATCAAAACACAACCATCAACACGCAAACATCAACCATCAACACAACCATCAACACACAAACATCAACACAACCATCAACCATCAACACACAACCATCAATACACAATCATCAACCAGCAACACAACCATCAATATCAACCATCAATACACAACTATCAACCATCAACACACAAACATCAACACATAACCATCAACCATCAACACACAAACATCAACACAACCATCAACCATCAACACACAACCATCAACACACAACCATCAACCAGCAACACAACCATCAACATCAACCATCAACACACAAACATCAACACATAACCATCAATCATCAACACACAGACATCAACCCACAACCATCAACACACAACTATCAACCAGCAACACACAACCATCAACCCACAACCATCAACACACAAACATCAACCATCAGCACACAACTATCAACCAGCAACACACAACCATCAACCCACAACCATCAACACAATCATCAACCAGCAACACAGAACCATCAACACACAACCATCAACACACAAACATCAACAGCAACACAAAACCATCAACATCAACCATCAACCCACAACCATCAACACACAACTATCAACCAGCAACATACAACCATCAACACACAACCATCAACACACAAACATCAACCATCAACACACAACCATCAACACAAACATCAACACGCAAACATCAACCATCAACACACAACCATCAACACGCAACCATCAACCATCAACACAACCATCAACCATCAACACACAAACATCAACACAACCATCAACCATCAACACAACCATCCACCATCAACACACAACCATCAACCATCAACACACAAACATCAACCATCAACACACAACCATCCACCATCAACACACAAACATCAACACAACCATCAACACACAACCATCAACACACAAACATCAGCACACAACCATCAACCATCAACACACAACCATCCACCATCAACACACAAACATCAACACACAACCATCAACCATCAACACACAACCATCAACACACAAACATCAACACAACCATCAACACACAAACATCAACACGCAACCATCAACACACAACCATCCACCATCAACACACAAACATCAACCATCAACACACAACCATCAACCATCAACACACAAACATCAGCACACAACCATCAACACACAACCATCCACCATCAACACACAAACATCAACACACAACCATCAACACACAAACATCTACACACAACCATCAACACAACCATCAACCATCAACACAACCATAAACCATCAACACACAACCATCAACACACAAACATCAACCATCAGCACACAACTATCAACCAGCAACACACAACCATCAACCCACAACCATCAACACAATCATCAACCAGCAACACAGAACCATCAACACACAACCATCAACACACAAACATCAACAGCAACACAAAACCATCAACATCAACCATCAACACACAACCATCAACACACAACCATCAACACACAACTATCAACCAGCAACATACAACCATCAACACACAACCATCAACACACAAACATCAACCATCAACACACAACCATCAACACAAACATCAACACGCAAACATCAACCATCAACACGCAACCATCAACCATCAACACAACCATCAACCATCAACACACAAACATCAACACAACCATCAACCATCAACACAACCATCCACCATCAACACACAACCATCAACCATCAACACACAAACATCAACCATCAACACACAACCATCCACCATCAACACACAAACATCAACACAACCATCAACACACAACCATCAACACACAAACATCAGCACACAACCATCAACCATCAACACACAACCATCCACCATCAACACACAAACATCAACACACAACCATCAACCATCAACACACAACCATCAACACACAAACATCAACACACAACCATCAACACACAAACATCAACACGCAACCATCAACACACAACCATCCACCATCAACACACAAACATCAACCATCAACACACAACCATCAACCATCAACACACAAACATCAGCACACAACCATCAACACACAACCATCCACCATCAACACACAAACATCAACACACAACCATCAACACACAAACATCAACACACAACCATCAACACAACCATAAACCATCAACACACAACCATCAACACAACCATCCACCATCAACACAAACATCAACACACAACCATCAACCATCAACACACAACCATTAACCATCAACACACAAACATCAACCATCAACACAACCATCAACCATCAACACACAAACATCAACCATCAACACAACCATCAACCATCAACACACAAACATCAACACGCAAACATCAACCATCAACACTCAACCATCAACACACAACCATCAACCATCAACACAACCATCAACCATCAACACACAAACATCAACACAACCATCAACCATCAACACACAACCATCCACCATCAACACACAACCATCAACCATCAACACAACCATCAACACACAAACATCAACACAACCATCAACCATCAACACACAACCATCAACACACAATCATCAACCAGCAACACAACCATCAACATCAACCATCAATACACAACTATCAACCATCAACACACAAACATCAACACATAACCATCAACCATCAACACACAACTATCAACCAGCAACACACAAACATCAACCATCAACACAACTATCAACAAGCAACACACAAACATAAACACACAATCATCAACCAGCAACACAGAACCATCAACACACAACCATCAACACACAAACATCAACCATCAAAACACAACCATCAACACGCAAACATCAACCATCAACACAACCATCAACACACAAACATCAACACAACCATCAACCATCAACACACAACCATCAACCAGCAACACAACCATCAACATCAACCATCAACACACAAACATCAACACATAACCATCAATCATCAACACACAGACATCAACCCACAACCATCAACACACAACTATCAACCAGCAACACACAACCATCAACCCACAACCATCAACACACAAACATCAACCATCAGCACACAACTATCAACCAGCAACACACAACCATCAACCCACAACCATCAACACAATCATCAACCAGCAACACAGAACCATCAACACACAACCATCAACACACAAACATCAACAGCAACACAAAACCATCAACATCAACCATCAACACACAACCATCAACACACAACCATCAACACACAACTATCAACCAGCAACATACAACCATCAACACACAACCATCAACACACAAACATCAACCATCAACACACAACCATCAACACAAACATCAACACGCAAACATCAACCATCAACACACAACCATCAACACGCAACCATCAACCATCAACACAACCATCAACCATCAACACACAAACATCAACACAACCATCAACCATCAACACAACCATCCACCATCAACACACAACCATCAACCATCAACACACAAACATCAACCATCAACACACAACCATCCACCATCAACACACAAACATCAACACAACCATCAACACACAACCATCAACACACAAACATCAGCACACAACCATCAACCATCAACACACAACCATCCACCATCAACACACAAACATCAACACACAACCATCAACCATCAACACACAACCATCAACACACAAACATCAACACACAACCATCAACACACAAACATCAACACGCAACCATCAACACACAACCATCCACCATCAACACACAAACATCAACCATCAACACACAACCATCAACCATCAACACACAAACATCAGCACACAACCATCAACACACAACCATCCACCATCAACACACAAACATCAACACACAACCATCAACACACAAACATCAACACACAAACATCAACACAACCATCAACCATCAACACAACCATAAACCATCAACACACAACCATCAACACACAAACATCAACCATCAGCACACAACTATCAACCAGCAACACACAACCATCAACCCACAACCATCAACACAATCATCAACACACAACCATCAACCATCAACACAACCATCAACACACAAACATCAACACAACCATCAACCATCAACACACAACCATCAACACACAATCATCAACCAGCAACACAACCATCAACATCAACCATCAATACACAACTATCAACCATCAACACACAAACATCAACACATAACCATCAACCATCAACACACAACTATCAACCAGCAACACACAAACATCAACCATCAACACAACTATCAACAAGCAACACACAAACATAAACACACAATCATCAACCAGCAACACAGAACCATCAACACACAACCATCAACACACAAACATCAACCATCAAAACACAACCATCAACACGCAAACATCAACCATCAACACAACCATCAACACACAAACATCAACACAACCATCAACCATCAACACACAACCATCAACACACAACCATCAATCAGCAACACAACCATCAACATCAACCATCAACACACAAACATCAACACATAACCATCAATCATCAACACACAGACATCAACCCACAACCATCAACACACAACTATCAACCAGCAACACACAACCATCAACCCACAACCATCAACACACAAACATCAACCATCAGCACACAACTATCAACCAGCAACACACAACCATCAACCCACAACCATCAACACAATCATCAACCAGCAACACAGAACCATCAACACACAACCATCAACACACAAACATCAACAGCAACACAAAACCATCAACATCAACCATCAACACACAACCATCAACACACAACCATCAACACACAACTATCAACCAGCAACATACAACCATCAACACACAACCATCAACACACAACCATCAACACAAACATCAACACGCAAACATCAACCATCAACACGCAACCATCAACCATCAACACAACCATCAACCATCAACACACAAACATCAACACAACCATCAACCATCAACACAACCATCCACCATCAACACACAACCATCAACCATCAACACACAAACATCAACCATCAACACACAACCATCCACCATCAACACACAAACATCAACACAACCATCAACACACAACCATCAACACACAAACATCAGCACACAACCATCAACCATCAACACACAACCATCCACCATCAACACACAAACATCAACACACAACCATCAACCAACAACACACAACCATCAACACACAAACATCAACACACAACCATCAACACACAAACATCAACACGCAACCATCAACACACAACCATCCACCATCAACACACAAACATCAACCATCAACACACAACCATCAACCATCAACACACAAACATCAGCACACAACCATCAACACACAACCATCCACCATCAACACACAAACATCAACACACAACCATCAACACACAAACATCAACACAACCATCAACCATCAACACACAACCATCAACACACAATCATCAACCAGCAACACAACCATCAACATCAACCATCAATACACAACCATCAACCATCAACACACAACCATCCACCATCATCAACACACAACCATCAACCATCAACACAACCATCAACACACAAACATCAACACAACCATCAACCATCAACACACAACCATCAACACACAATCATCAACCAGCAACACAACCATCAACATCAACCATCAATACACAACTATCAACCATCAACACACAAACATCAACACATAACCATCAACCATCAACACACAACTATCAACCAGCAACACACAAACATCAACCATCAACACAACTATCAACAAGCAACACACAAACATAAACACACAATCATCAACCAGCAACACAGAACCATCAACACACAACCATCAACACACAAACATCAACCATCAAAACACAACCATCAACACGCAAACATCAACCATCAACACAACCATCAACACACAAACATCAACACAACCATCAACCATCAACACACAACCATCAACCAGCAACACAACCATCAACATCAACCATCAACACACAAACATCAACACATAACCATCAATCATCAACACACAGACATCAACCCACAACCATCAACACACAACTATCAACCAGCAACACACAACCATCAACCCACAACCATCAACACACAAACATCAACCATCAGCACACAACTATCAACCAGCAACACACAACCATCAACCCACAACCATCAACACAATCATCAACCAGCAACACAGAACCATCAACACACAACCATCAACACACAAACATCAACAGCAACACAAAACCATCAACATCAACCATCAACACACAACCATCAACACACAACCATCAACACACAACTATCAACCAGCAACATACAACCATCAACACACAACCATCAACACACAAACATCAACCATCAACACACAACCATCAACACAAACATCAACACGCAAACATCAACCATCAACACACAACCATCAACACGCAACCATCAACCATCAACACAACCATCAACCATCAACACACAAACATCAACACAACCATCAACCATCAACACAACCATCCACCATCAACACACAACCATCAACCATCAACACACAAACATCAACCATCAACACACAACCATCCACCATCAACACACAAACATCAACACAACCATCAACACACAACCATCAACACACAAACATCAGCACACAACCATCAACCATCAACACACAACCATCCACCATCAACACACAAACATCAACACACAACCATCAACCATCAACACACAACCATCAACACACAAACATCAACACACAACCATCAACACACAAACATCAACACGCAACCATCAACACACAACCATCCACCATCAACACACAAACATCAACCATCAACACACAACCATCAACCATCAACACACAAACATCAGCACACAACCATCAACACACAACCATCCACCATCAACACACAAACATCAACACACAACCATCAACACACAAACATCAACACACAAACATCAACACAACCATCAACCATCAACACAACCATAAACCATCAACACACAACCATCAACACACAAACATCAACCATCAGCACACAACTATCAACCAGCAACACACAACCATCAACCCACAACCATCAACACAATCATCAACACACAACCATCAACCATCAACACAACCATCAACACACAAACATCAACACAACCATCAACCATCAACACACAACCATCAACACACAATCATCAACCAGCAACACAACCATCAACATCAACCATCAATACACAACTATCAACCATCAACACACAAACATCAACACATAACCATCAACCATCAACACACAACTATCAACCAGCAACACACAAACATCAACCATCAACACAACTATCAACAAGCAACACACAAACATAAACACACAATCATCAACCAGCAACACAGAACCATCAACACACAACCATCAACACACAAACATCAACCATCAAAACACAACCATCAACACGCAAACATCAACCATCAACACAACCATCAACACACAAACATCAACACAACCATCAACCATCAACACACAACCATCAACACACAACCATCAATCAGCAACACAACCATCAACATCAACCATCAACACACAAACATCAACACATAACCATCAATCATCAACACACAGACATCAACCCACAACCATCAACACACAACTATCAACCAGCAACACACAACCATCAACCCACAACCATCAACACACAAACATCAACCATCAGCACACAACTATCAACCAGCAACACACAACCATCAACCCACAACCATCAACACAATCATCAACCAGCAACACAGAACCATCAACACACAACCATCAACACACAAACATCAACAGCAACACAAAACCATCAACATCAACCATCAACACACAACCATCAACACACAACCATCAACACACAACTATCAACCAGCAACATACAACCATCAACACACAACCATCAACACACAACCATCAACACAAACATCAACACGCAAACATCAACCATCAACACGCAACCATCAACCATCAACACAACCATCAACCATCAACACACAAACATCAACACAACCATCAACCATCAACACAACCATCCACCATCAACACACAACCATCAACCATCAACACACAAACATCAACCATCAACACACAACCATCCACCATCAACACACAAACATCAACACAACCATCAACACACAACCATCAACACACAAACATCAGCACACAACCATCAACCATCAACACACAACCATCCACCATCAACACACAAACATCAACACACAACCATCAACCAACAACACACAACCATCAACACACAAACATCAACACACAACCATCAACACACAAACATCAACACGCAACCATCAACACACAACCATCCACCATCAACACACAAACATCAACCATCAACACACAACCATCAACCATCAACACACAAACATCAGCACACAACCATCAACACACAACCATCCACCATCAACACACAAACATCAACACACAACCATCAACACACAAACATCAACACACAACCATCAACACAACCATCAACCATCAACACAACCATAAACCATCAACACACAACCATCAACACAACCATCAACCATCAACACAACCATCAACCATCAACACACAACCATCAACCATCAACACACAACCATAAACACACAAACATCAACACAACCATCCACCATCAACACAAACATCAACACACAACCATCAACCATCAACACACAACCATTAACCATCAACACACAAACATCAACCATCAACACAACCATCAACCATCAACACACAAACATCAACCATCAACACAACCATCAACCATCAACACACAAACATCAACACGCAAACATCAACCATCAACACTCAACCATCAACACACAACCATCAACCATCAACACAACCATCAACCATCAACACACAAACATCAACACAACCATCAACCATCAACACAACCATCCACCATCAACACACAACCATCAACCATCAACACAACCATCAACACACAAACATCAACACAACCATCAACCATCAACACACAACCATCAACACACAATCATCAACCAGCAACACAACCATCAACATCAACCATCAATACACAACTATCAACCATCAACACACAAACATCAACACATAACCATCAACCATCAACACACAACTATCAACCAGCAACACACAAACATCAACCATCAACACAACTATCAACAAGCAACACACAAACATAAACACACAATCATCAACCAGCAACACAGAACCATCAACACACAACCATCAACACACAAACATCAACCATCAAAACACAACCATCAACACGCAAACATCAACCATCAACACAACCATCAACACACAACCATCAACACAACCATCAACCATCAACACACAACCATCAACACACAACCATCAACCAGCAACACAACCATCAACATCAACCATCAACACACAAACATCAACACATAACCATCAATCATCAACACACAGACATCAACCCACAACCATCAACACACAACTATCAACCAGCAACACACAACCATCAACCCACAACCATCAACACACAAACATCAACCATCAGCACACAACTATCAACCAGCAACACACAACCATCAACCCACAACCATCAACACAATCATCAACCAGCAACACAGAACCATCAACACACAACCATCAACACACAAACATCAACAGCAACACAAAACCATCAACATCAACCATCAACACACAACCATCAACACACAACCATCAACACACAACTATCAACCAGCAACATACAACCATCAACACACAACCATCAACACACAACCATCAACACAAACATCAACACGCAAACATCAACCATCAACACGCAACCATCAACCATCAACACAACCATCAACCATCAACACACAAACATCAACACAACCATCAACCATCAACACAACCATCCACCATCAACACACAACCATCAACCATCAACACACAAACATCAACCATCAACACACAACCATCCACCATCAACACACAAACATCAACACAACCATCAACACACAACCATCAACACACAAACATCAGCACACAACCATCAACCATCAACACACAACCATCCACCATCAACACACAAACATCAACACACAACCATCAACCATCAACACACAACCATCAACACACAAACATCAACACACAACCATCAACACACAAACATCAACACGCAACCATCAACACACAACCATCCACCATCAACACACAAACATCAACCATCAACACACAACCATCAACCATCAACACACAAACATCAGCACACAACCATCAACACACAACCATCCACCATCAACACACAAACATCAACACACAACCATCAACACACAAACATCAACACACAACCATCAACACAACCATCAACCATCAACACAACCATAAACCATCAACACACAACCATCAACACAACCATCAACCATCAACACAACCATCAACCATCAACACACAACCATCAACCATCAACACACAACCATAAACACACAAACATCAACACAACCATCCACCATCAACACAAACATCAACACACAACCATCAACCATCAACACACAACCATTAACCATCAACACACAAACATCAACCATCAACACAACCATCAACCATCAACACACAAACATCAACCATCAACACAACCATCAACCATCAACACACAAACATCAACACGCAAACATCAACCATCAACACACAACCATCAACCATCAACACAACCATCAACCATCAACACACAAACATCAACACAACCATCAACCATCAACACACAACCATCCACCATCAACACACAACCATCAACCATCAACACAACCATCAACACACAAACATCAACACAACCATCAACCATCAACACACAACCATCAACACACAATCATCAACCAGCAACACAACCATCAACATCAACCATCAATACACAACTATCAACCATCAACACACAAACATCAACACATAACCATCAACCATCAACACACAACTATCAACCAGCAACACACAAACATCAACCATCAACACAACTATCAACAAGCAACACACAAACATAAACACACAATCATCAACCAGCAACACAGAACCATCAACACACAACCATCAACACACAAACATCAACCATCAAAACACAACCATCAACACGCAAACATCAACCATCAACACAACCATCAACACACAAACATCAACACAACCATCAACCATCAACACACAACCATCAACACACAACCATCAACCAGCAACACAACCATCAACATCAACCATCAACACACAAACATCAACACATAACCATCAATCATCAACACACAGACATCAACCCACAACCATCAACACACAACTATCAACCAGCAACACACAACCATCAACCCACAACCATCAACACACAAACATCAACCATCAGCACACAACTATCAACCAGCAACACACAACCATCAACCCACAACCATCAACACAATCATCAACCAGCAACACAGAACCATCAACACACAACCATCAACACACAAACATCAACAGCAACACAAAACCATCAACATCAACCATCAACACACAACCATCAACACACAACCATCAACACACAACTATCAACCAGCAACATACAACCATCAACACACAACCATCAACACACAACCATCAACACAAACATCAACACGCAAACATCAACCATCAACACAACCATCAACCATCAACACACAAACATCAACACAACCATCAACCATCAACACAACCATCCACCATCAACACACAACCATCAACCATCAACACACAAACATCAACCATCAACACACAACCATCCACCATCAACACACAAACATCAACACAACCATCAACACACAACCATCAACACACAAACATCAGCACACAACCATCAACCATCAACACACAACCATCCACCATCAACACACAAACATCAACACACAACCATCAACACACAACCATCAACACACAAACATCAACACACAACCATCAACACACAAACATCAACACGCAACCATCAACACACAACCATCCACCATCAACACACAAACATCAACCATCAACACACAACCATCAACCATCAACACACAAACATCAGCACACAACCATCAACACACAACCATCCACCATCAACACACAAACATCAACACACAACCATCAACACACAAACATCAACACACAACCATCAACACAACCATCAACCATCAACACAACCATAAACCATCAACACACAACCATCAACACAACCATCAACCATCAACACAACCATCAACCATCAACACACAACCATCAACCATCAACACACAACCATAAACACACAAACATCAACACAACCATCCACCATCAACACAAACATCAACACACAACCATCAACCATCAACACACAACCATTAACCATCAACACACAAACATCAACCATCAACACAACCATCAACCATCAACACACAAACATCAACCATCAACACAACCATCAACCATCAACACACAAACATCAACACGCAAACATCAACCATCAACACTCAACCATCAACACACAACCATCAACCATCAACACAACCATCAACCATCAACACACAAACATCAACACAACCATCAACCATCAACACACAACCATCCACCATCAACACACAACCATCAACCATCAACACAACCATCAACACACAAACATCAACACAACCATCAACCATCAACACACAACCATCAACACACAATCATCAACCAGCAACACAACCATCAACATCAACCATCAATACACAACTATCAACCATCAACACACAAACATCAACACATAACCATCAACCATCAACACACAACTATCAACCAGCAACACACAAACATCAACCATCAACACAACTATCAACAAGCAACACACAAACATAAACACACAATCATCAACCAGCAACACAGAACCATCAACACACAACCATCAACACACAAACATCAACCATCAAAACACAACCATCAACACGCAAACATCAACCATCAACACAACCATCAACACACAAACATCAACACAACCATCAACCATCAACACACAACCATCAACACACAACCATCAACCAGCAACACAACCATCAACATCAACCATCAACACACAAACATCAACACATAACCATCAATCATCAACACACAGACATCAACCCACAACCATCAACACACAACTATCAACCAGCAACACACAACCATCAACCCACAACCATCAACACACAAACATCAACCATCAGCACACAACTATCAACCAGCAACACACAACCATCAACCCACAACCATCAACACAATCATCAACCAGCAACACAGAACCATCAACACACAACCATCAACACACAACTATCAACCAGCAACATACAACCATCAACACACAACCATCAACCATCAACACAAAACCATCAACATCAACCATCAACACACAACCATCAACACACAACCATCAACACACAACTATCAACCAGCAACATACAACCATCAACACACAACCATCAACACACAAACATCAACCATCAACACACAACCATCAACACAAACATCAACACGCAAACATCAACCATCAACACACAACCATCAACACGCAACCATCAACCATCAACACAACCATCAACCATCAACACACAAACATCAACACAACCATCAACCATCAACACAACCATCCACCATCAACACACAACCATCAACCATCAACACACAAACATCAACCATCAACACACAACCATCCACCATCAACACACAAACATCAACACAACCATCAACACACAACCATCAACACACAAACATCAGCACACAACCATCAACCATCAACACACAACCATCCACCATCAACACACAAACATCAACACACAACCATCAACCATCAACACACAACCATCAACACACAAACATCAACACACAACCATCAACACACAAACATCAACACGCAACCATCAACACACAACCATCCACCATCAACACACAAACATCAACCATCAACACACAACCATCAACCATCAACACACAAACATCAGCACACAACCATCAACACACAACCATCCACCATCAACACACAAACATCAACACACAACCATCAACACACAAACATCAACACACAACCATCAACACAACCATCAACCATCAACACAACCATAAACCATCAACACACAACCATCAACACACAAACATCAACCATCAGCACACAACTATCAACCAGCAACACACAACCATCAACCCACAACCATCAACACAATCATCAACACACAACCATCAACCATCAACACAACCATCAACACACAAACATCAACACAACCATCAACCATCAACACACAACCATCAACACACAATCATCAACCAGCAACACAACCATCAACATCAACCATCAATACACAACTATCAACCATCAACACACAAACATCAACACATAACCATCAACCATCAACACACAACTATCAACCAGCAACACACAAACATCAACCATCAACACAACTATCAACAAGCAACACACAAACATAAACACACAATCATCAACCAGCAACACAGAACCATCAACACACAACCATCAACACACAAACATCAACCATCAAAACACAACCATCAACACGCAAACATCAACCATCAACACAACCATCAACACAAACATCAACACAACCATCAACCATCAACACACAACCATCAACACACAACCATCAACCAGCAACACAACCATCAACATCAACCATCAACACACAAACATCAACACATAACCATCAATCATCAACACACAGACATCAACCCACAACCATCAACACACAACTATCAACCAGCAACACACAACCATCAACCCACAACCATCAACACACAAACATCAACCATCAGCACACAACTATCAACCAGCAACACACAACCATCAACCCACAACCATCAACACAATCATCAACCAGCAACACAGAACCATCAACACACAACCATCAACACACAAACATCAACAGCAACACAAAACCATCAACATCAACCATCAACACACAACCATCAACACACAACTATCAACCAGCAACATACAACCATCAACACACAACCATCAACACACAAACATCAACCATCAACACACAACCATCAACACAAACATCAACACGCAAACATCAACCATCAACACACAACCATCAACACGCAACCATCAACCATCAACACAACCATCAACCATCAACACACAAACATCAACACAACCATCAACCATCAACACAACCATCCACCATCAACACACAACCATCAACCATCAACACACAAACATCAACCATCAACACACAACCATCCACCATCAACACACAAACATCAACACAACCATCAACACACAACCATCAACACACAAACATCAGCACACAACCATCAACCATCAACACACAACCATCCACCATCAACACACAACCATCAACACACAAACATCAACACACAACCATCAACACACAAACATCAACACGCAACCATCAACACACAACCATCCACCATCAACACACAAACATCAACCATCAACACACAACCATCAACCATCAACACACAAACATCAGCACACAACCATCAACACACAACCATCCACCATCAACACACAAACATCAACACACAACCATCAACACACAAACATCAACACACAACCATCAACACAACCATCAACCATCAACACAACCATAAACCATCAACACACAACCATCAACACACAAACATCAACCATCAGCACACAACTATCAACCAGCAACACACAACCATCAACCCACAACCATCAACACAATCATCAACCAGCAACACAGAACCATCAACACACAACCATCAACACACAAACATCAACAGCAACACAAAACCATCAACATCAACCATCAACACACAACCATCAACACACAACCATCAACACACAACTATCAACCAGCAACATACAACCATCAACACACAACCATCAACACACAAACATCAACCATCAACACACAACCATCAACACAAACATCAACACGCAAACATCAACCATCAACACGCAACCATCAACCATCAACACAACCATCAACCATCAACACACAAACATCAACACAACCATCAACCATCAACACAACCATCCACCATCAACACACAACCATCAACACACAAACATCAACCATCAACACACAACCATCCACCATCAACACACAAACATCAACACAACCATCAACACACAACCATCAACACACAAACATCAGCACACAACCATCAACCATCAACACACAACCATCCACCATCAACACACAAACATCAACACACAACCATCAACCATCAACACACAACCATCAACACACAAACATCAACACACAACCATCAACACACAAACATCAACACGCAACCATCAACACACAACCATCCACCATCAACACACAAACATCAACCATCAACACACAACCATCAACCATCAACACACAAACATCAGCACACAACCATCAACACACAACCATCCACCATCAACACACAAACATCAACACACAACCATCAACACACAAACATCAACACACAACCATCAACACAACCATCAACCATCAACACAACCATAAACCATCAACACACAACCATCAACACACAACCATCAACCATCAACACAACCATCAACCATCAACACACAACCATCAACCATCAACACACAACCATAAACACACAAACATCAACACAACCATCCACCATCAACACAAACATCAACACACAACCATCAACCATCAACACACAACCATTAACCATCAACACACAAACATCAACCATCAACACAACCATCAACCATCAACACACAAACATCAACCATCAACACAACCATCAACCATCAACACACAAACATCAACACGCAAACATCAACCATCAACACTCAACCATCAACACACAACCATCAACCATCAACACAACCATCAACCATCAACACACAAACATCAACACAACCATCAACCATCAACACACAACCATCCACCATCAACACACAACCATCAACCATCAACACACAAACATCAACCATCAACACACAACCATCCACCATCAACACACAAACATCAACACAACCATCAACACACAACCATCAACACACAAACATCAGCACAAAACCATCAACCATCAACACACAACCATCCACCATCAACACACAAACATCAACACACAACCATCAACCATCAACACACAACCATCAACACACAAACATCAACACACAACCATCAACACACAAACATCAACACGCAACCATCAACACACAACCATCCACCATCAACACACAAACATCAACCATCAACACACAACCATCAACCATCAACACACAAACATCAGCACACAACCATCAACACACAACCATCCACCATCAACACACAAACATCAACACACAACCATCAACCATCAACACACAACCATCAACACACAAACATCAACACACAACCATCAACACAACCATCAACCATCAACACAACCATAAACCATCAACACACAACCATCAACACACAACCATCAACCATCAACACAACCATCAACCATCAACACACAACCATCAACCATCAACACACAACCATAAACACACAAACATCAACACAACCATCCACCATCAACACAAACATCAACACACAACCATCAACCATCAACACACAACCATTAACCATCAACACACAAACATCAACCATCAACACAACCATCAACCATCAACACACAAACATCAACCATCAACACAACCATCAACCATCAACACACAAACATCAACACGCAAACATCAACCATCAACACTCAACCATCAACACACAACCATCCACCATCAACACACAAACATCAACACACAACCATCAACCATCAACACAACCATCAACACACAAACATCAACCATCAACACAAACATCAACACACAACCATCAACCATCAACACACAACCATCCACCATCAACACACAACCATCAACACACAAACATCAACCATCAACACACAACCATCAACCATCAACACACAACCATCAACACACAACCATCAACCATCAACACACAACCATCAACCATCAACACACAACCATCAACACACAACCATCAACCATCAACACACAACCACCAACACAACCATCCACCATCACTTGGGTGTGGACATCATCGTTTAAACTTCCCTATCTCCCATTGCTGGGTGTCAGAAGTGTTCTTCTCTCAGGTGTGACATGGATCAGGCTTTAGGAGGCTGCCCGGGGCGGCTCAGGTCGATCCCAATCAGGTGACAGGTGTTACATGTGTTACTTTACTCATTCAGAAATGTGTTTGTGCCAACATTTGATTTGATATTTAATGTATGAACATTGCTTGGAATGTGTGAATGACTTGTGGATCCGGTGTTTCACAACACCAGACGTCCAGAGAGCCGACAGCAGCTGCTGTGTGGAGAGGAAGCCTACCAGTCCTGGGCGTGGTTGCTGGCCTCCTGGGGGGGCAGCGGGCTGGCCAGGCGGGACACTTGGATCCAGACGGCGTCGTACAGGTCCTTCTTACTGGTGTGGACGGTGCAGGGGACGATGAGCGGCATGCCGAACAGACTGGGCCGGTTCTTCTGAGATGACAGGAAGTACAACTCCGTTCGCATCTGATGGGACACACAGGCGGAGGAGACATCAGCAGCTGTAGCCGATCCTCCACAGAGGGAAGGCAGCGGAGACCACCACCACCAGACTGCTTTCTGAGCGCTCACCATCTTCCTGTGCATGGCGATGATGTATCCGATGAAGGGGCTCTCCTGCACCGGTGTGATGTGTCCGTTGGCAACCCCATTGGCCAGAGGCGTCTCTGGGCTGCAGGGCACCACGGTGCTGGGCCCACCGTTCGGGATGAGGAGGGGCTTGTTGCCCAGGTAACCGTTAGCAGCTACGCCGTTGGCTACAGGGGTGACGTCTGATGAAGGAGAGGAGAAAGTTCCATCAGGAGAGGAGACGAAGGACGGGTGTGGACCCTCCGACGGATGGACAGAGAATCAGGAGACGGACGGGCTCACCTGTCAGAGTGGGCGAGCTCACCGATGTCGGTGAACCCGGCACCGGGACCTCGAACGCACACAGGAAGCCGTTGACAGACAGACGGACCTTCTGGTTGTCCTGAGGGAAGTTCTGAACACAAGATGAGACATCAGACGGCAGCTGAGGAACGGCTTCCACGTCATGGAGATGAAAAACATTTGTAGCACAACCAGAAATAAAAAGGAGCTCAAACATGGCAGACGGTACCTGAGGATCAGTTTACAGTTCTCACCTTCGACTTATTGGACACACAAGCATCTATTCTATAAGCTACGCTGACGTTTGTTGTGATGCATTGTGTACATGGTGGTCAGTAACTGATGAGACAAGTGTTAAAAAGCGCGGGATTAGTAGAAAATGCATGATTTTTTTTAACAGAAAAAAGTGTCCCTTCTTAAATCTCATTGTGACAATTTCCCAAACAATCAGGAAGTAACCGACCAACACATCAGACTTCATTTAATCAACAACAACTAGGATACAAATATTTGTTGATGACCCACTTTTCAAGAAGAAAACAAATTTCAGTGCAATGAAATTTTAAGGTGAGAAGTCAAATAAAATTAAAACTAGATGAAGTGCTCAGTGTTTGTTCACCTGCAGCATCTGAAGTCTGAACAACACCGAAGTTAACAACCTGTTGTTGAGAAGCAGCGGACCTGTCGGTCTGTGAGACCGGCGAACCGGGTCAGTACCTTGATGTTGGAGGTGTGGACCTCAGCCAGTAGGATCTGGTCGGGCTTCAAGCTGCACAGTTCACTCAGCTGCTTCTTCAGCCCCGTGTACTTCTCGTCCATGTTCAGCCGCAGGCCGTAGCGCACCGGCGTGGAGCCATCCAGCTTGATGACTGCAGACACACAACAACAACAACAACAACAACACACTCGTCAGCTTGGTGTGTTCGTGTGTGTATGTGTTCATGTAAAGACTCTTCAGCCTGGCCGGCTCACCGGTGATCTCCAGATGCATGGAGCTGTCCATGGGCAGCGGCAGCGACAGGAAGTTGAAGGGGTCAAAGCGAGCGCTAATGTGGCCGCAGGTCTTACACTTCACCTGGGACTTGAGCTGACCGTGGAACAGATCCACCACGATGGAGCGGTTCCTGCGCAGGTGGTTCTCCCACGCCTTCACGGTGGAGAGAGCACACACACACACACACACACACACAGCGGTGAGATCACACACCACTCATCCTTGTTCCAGTCAGGAAGGAGGTCCGTTCACATCTCAGCATCCGTCTGGAGACTTTTCACATTCACATTAATAATTTTGCCATTTGTGATAATGCCAAACGTGAATACTGCAACAATACTGCTTCAGCTACCATGACAACAGAAACTGATTGTTGTAGAGGACAACACAGTGCTTTAAACAACTGAGACTTAGCAATTATAATCTTTGCTGTTATATGAGATTTAATCAAGTATTGTTTTTCATAAAATTAACTTTGTTTTTAAGTGCAGTGACAAAAACGTTCAGCTAGAATGGCTTTTTTGTATGTCTGGGTGTGATACACCTGTCCAACGAATTTGGTGCATGTAGGTGAAACTAGCTGCCGGGGCTGCAGTGTAGGGGGTGCTAGCGAGCCGTTTGACCACGCCCACTTGCAAAACACATATCAGATGTATTGTCTCACCATGCCGGATGTATATGCCACTTTTCATGAGGTTTCAAGCGTCCTTTGACCTTAAAAATCAACTTCCTGTCACGGCGAAACATCAAACTTTTCTGCATCGCCACGGCGATGCTCTTTGACAAATTTGAACGAAATTCTCAATATATCATCAAACACATGTTTACACTATTCTGACCCGACTTTAGGTTCATGTGATCAACCAGCTCAACGTAGCATGTGAAAGTATGAAAAGTGTCAATTCCACTTGCCACCAGGGGGCGCTACGACTTTGAGCAAATATTACCATACTGGTGTCTTCAGGGCGGGGCTACTATCAAAGATGTAATGTTTGGAGAAGGTCGGAATATGTACATAAAAGTTACAGTCACTTGTAGTTTCATGACGAGACGCTCAAAATGGCCGCCACGCCACTGGCACAGCCATCGCCGAAAACAAATTCTTTTGACAACTTTTCCTCCCAACCATGTGAAGCATGAACTGACTCAATTTCAAGTTGGTCTGACAATATCTGTAGGAGGAGTTCGACAAAGTACAACATGTGCTAATCACCAAAAATGGCGACTAAATTCAAAATGGTGGACTTCTTGTTGAGTTGACGTAATGGTGCAATGTAACTTTTCCACCGAATTTCGTACATGTACGTAAATGTAGCCACCGGAGCATCTCTTTAGGGGGCGCTAGCGAGCCATTTGGCCATGCCCACTTGCGACTCCACGAGAATACGAAATTTTTTGTTGTGTGTAAAAACTTTCATGAATTTTTTAATGAGAAAGCCTCCAAAAAGGCAGTTCATTTGTAAGAACAAGGACCGAAAAGAAAAATAATTCCTTGGCTAACAATAGGGCTTTCGCACCATCAGTGCTCGGGCCCTTATAATGAATACTGACATCGCAACGTTCTGTGCTGAGCGTTTATTTTGCACTGAATGTTTTTTTTTCAGTCAGCGAGAGTTCAGCGAGAGTTGCACTCATCACTGACCAGCGTTCCAATCGATACTGGAGGATTCATGACGTTCACAAACCAACACATTTTGACACAAATCATCTGTCTGCTCTCACCACTGTCAGATCTCCGCCAGCAGGACCTGCGGGGAGCTCGTAGTTTGAAACAAAACAGTCTGGGAATGAGGTATACAGTGTTCATTTCATTTTATGGTATAGGAGCAGCAGTGTGACCTCTGACCTCAGATGCCACTTCCCAGTCGGGCCGGCCGTCGCTGTCCTTCAGCTCCACGTAGGGCTTCTCGTGGACCCGGTTCAGGTCTTCGTGCAGGCCGTCCAGCAGGAAGGCCAACAGCTCCTGGGAGTCCTGCTGCTGGAAGCCATTGAAGCGCGGAGCGTACTTCGCTATCGTCCACTACAGAGGAAGCAGCGACATCATAAACTTCATTTCAATAGAACTTTTAAATGCTTTTTAAAAAAAACAATTTATTTGCCTGTTAACAAGTTCAGACACAGCAAGCGAATACAGCAGCCTGCAGACGTGAAGAGTGGTGGAGCCACGAACACGTGAGATGGAAGAGCTCACCCTGAGTTTGAGGGGAGCCACGTTCTTCTGCGTCCCGCTCCAGAGCTCCATCACCAGGTCACCGTAACACTTGGCCATGTGACCTCGCATCCCAATGGGGTTGATTCTGTCAACGCACCGACACAGGGCAGTTAAAATGATGAGCTCCGGGAGGACGGAGGAAACAGACCTGAGGGTGCACCTAAAACGCCACCTGTTGAGCTCGTAGAAGTGTCGCCCTGAGATGAAGTAGTCGGTGAGAGGCTTGGTGTTGCTCACACACTGAATGCTGGAGTTCATGAAGCAGGTGTTGCCAAGGTTACTGAGGCCAGTGGCTCCTTTCTCTGTGGGAACTGGGATAAGAACAACGACATACTGGATCATTTAAAAAATTAAAAAACATGACCCCAACAAATGTTCTTTACTCATCAGCACTTATGATCTTATCATCTTTTACTAATACATATATGAGAACATACAAAAATACTGATAAATATTGTACATTAGAGACAGAGATGAGGTCAAAGTTCAGTAGTATGTGACTTGAATACAAGAAAAAAATACTGCAAGACAGACAGAGTTAAGCATCTGCTTTTCCTGAAAGATAAATCTATTAATTTCTTTAAAATCCTTAAAAGTTGCTTAATAACTGGATGAAAACATGTTGCACATGAAAAACATCTATTTCCTGTGATGGTAGCTTGTGAGGACATTAATATGCAGTTTTATACAAAACCATTAAAAAGTGGAGAGGAACAGTCGTACAAAAAAATATAATTAATAATAAATATTACATTATATTGGGTTCATTAATATATAAATATTAGACACATATATCATTTGCAGCCTTTGCAGTACTTTTAAGGGAACAAGTTGAGGATGTAGTTTATCACCGTATACTTATATTTAAGAACGTGTCGCTCTGTAACTGGAAAGCGATGGTTACATATGAAAGGTACAAACTGGGGACAAACCGAACAGGGAAAGGAAAATCCTTCATGTAAATCTACAGGGCAACATCTACATTTACATTTCATTTATCTAACATCTGTCTGCAGGTTCATCAATTCTATTCTATTAATGGTTGTAGCTCTTCAGAGGGGGTCGTGCCCCGTGCCCCCCCACCCTCCAGCATACCATAGAAAATGTATTATATTCTCCTTTTATGAACCCTGTCAATAGATCTATCTTTTGTTTTTCCTATTTATTTTCAATTCATTTCCCGTTGTGAAGGAAAACATAAGTGTGCGACTCCTCCCTCCCAATTGCAAACAACAACAAAAAGTTGGTAGTTGTGTCTAAAGTCAGTAAATGCAAAAGCAAAACAAAGTGGCAGCCACTATCTTGATTCACAGACAGTGTCTGCACACATTACGCTGCTGATTCTACGAAGCTACATGTTCCAAATTAAAAAGGAGATTACTTTCTGCCAAAGCTTACAGCTGATTCATTACTTCATCAACAAACAAAAAAAACATCTAACATTTAGCAGCACGACTGTGCATAGCGATGAGATTTCTGTCCTAATTTTGTGGAAATTGCAAATATGGCAAATTAAAAATGTGCATAAAACAGGAGGACAGACACAGTCTTCATGAATGAAGTGGCCCAGTGTGTTCAGGACTCTCCTCCCTCTCAACACCACTCCGGCCCTCAATAAAACACTTTATTATGTTATTATGTTTGTGTATTTATTATGTACTCTGATTCTTTGTCTTTTATTTCCTCCCACTATATACTATCACGAGTAAATGTGATTTGATGGAAAGGTTCTCCTTCAGATGCTGTTTGTGTTTGTAAGACTTCCCCGATCCTCCAGTCAGACCATGTGACCTCACCTTTGTGTCTGTCCATCTTGCTGCTGTTGGCGATGAAGGACATTTCCTCGGGCCAGCTCATGTCTTTGTTCCTGACTGGAGCAGCAGAAAGAGACGTGTTTTCACCATCATGCACTGTTATTCACAACGGCCTGTTCTCACTGAACATATCTGCTGGTGACGTGATGGAAGCCTCTCATACCCTCAATAACCAGCTGCTGGTCATCGTGGATCTTCAGGCTCTCCAGTGTGTGATCTTCATCGTCCAGGAGAGTGAGGTAGTTCTACAGAAAAGATTTATTTTAATAACTTTTCATTTATTAGGAAAAATGAATCTTTCTTCTGCATCAGTTCATTTTAAAAGCAGCACTGCATGGTTGTGTTCACCTTCTTAGGAGTCAATGAAGACAACTCAGATGAGATTTCACTAAATCAGTGTCTCCTACCAGCAACATGAAATACATCAGAGGTAGACTGGAGGCTCAGGCACAAAAACAGCTTGTTAAATTTCAAGGACAGCCCGGGGGTCAGTGTGTGACTGAACCATCCATCCACCCCCACCTCCTCCCAGTGCTGACTTTGTGACTCTACAACTACGTCACCTCACGTCCTCCTTTACTGTGGGCACTAGACTGCGCTGTCACAAAGAAATATAACTGGATCATAATGAGCTACTTGTACAAATGAACAATAAGGTCCTTTTTCTGTGCAGTGTTAAATCAGTTTAGAAATCTGTAAATACAAAAAATATGAAGGTTACGAAATTGGACGTTAACACAGAAAGCTGTTTGAAGACTGGACCTTCAGATTAGATTGTACTGCAGGAGCACACTTGAAGGCTCTCCAGCTGATAGTGTGCTTTGGTAGTATATATTCTCAAATGTATTATGATTAAATTAGCAAAGGCCATTTTTTATTGCCCTCAAACTGTTTTAAAAAAAAAAAATCTATCACCTTTTCTGAAAAGTATTATTTATTGTTTCGACCATGAAATGTTTTTATTGTGAGGTGGGCAGGTGTCAGAAACACAATCAAACACCAAAGGGGAGACAGAGCAGAACAACCGAGAGCCACAACCTCATGTCCTACCTCACTGTTGTATAGATACAACCTCATGTCCTACCTCACTGTTGTAGAGCCACAGCCTCATGTCCTCCTCCTTGATGCGGAGACGCTGAGACAGGTACAGGTGGATGTCTTTGATGGTGGCCATGCGGCTGAAGCAGCCTGTGTACGCCAGCATCCTCTTCAGAGGAGCGTTCGGTGATGGAACGTTTCCTGCTGGAGGACAGAACCAATCAGAGTGGACTGAACACACAACAAGGACACACAACAAAAACCCATAGCCCGAACACACAACAAAAACAACAAACTGA
Source organism: Embiotoca jacksoni (assembly GCF_022577435.1). Classification (NCBI taxonomy): domain Eukaryota; kingdom Metazoa; phylum Chordata; class Actinopteri; family Embiotocidae; genus Embiotoca; species Embiotoca jacksoni. The sequence continues at coordinate 1,571,690 of NW_027185391.1, forward strand.
ACACAGCCTGAAACCACAACCTGAACATACAACCTGAACATACAACCTGAACGCCCAACCTGAGCACACAGCCTCAACACACAGCCTGGACACACAACCTGAACGCGCAATCTGAACGTGCAGCCTGAACACACAACCTGAACGCACAACCTGAACACACAGCCTGAACGCACAACCTGAACACACAACCAGAAAACACACAACATGAACGCATAACCTGAACACACAACCTGAAAACACACAACCTGAACACACAACCTGAAAACACACAACCTGAACGCACAACCTGAACACAACCTGAACACACAACCTGAAAACACACAAACTGACCACACAAACCTGAACACACAACCTGAACACACAATCTGAAAACACACAAACTGAACACAGCCTGAACGCACAACCTGAACACACAGCCTGGACACACAACCTGAACGCGCAACCTGAACGTGCAGCCTGAACACACAACCTGAACGCGCAACCTGAACACACAACCTGAACACACAGCCTGAACGCACAACCTGAACACACAACCAGAAAACACACAACATGAACGCATAACCTGAACACACAACCTGAAAACACAACCTGAATGCACAACCTGAACACACAGCCTGAACACACAACCTGGAAACACAACCTCAATGCACAACCTGAATACACAACCTGAACACACAACCTGAAAACACACAAACTGACCACACAAACCTGAACACACAACCTGAACACACAATCTGAAAACACACAACCTGAAAACACACAAACTGACCACACAAACCTGAACACACAACCTGAACACACAATCTGAAAACACACAAACTGAACACACAACCTGAACGCACAACCTGAACACGCAGCCTGAATACAACCTGAACACACAAACCTGAACACACAGCCTGAAAACACACAAACTGACCACACAAACCTGAACACACAACCTGAACACACAACCTCAACGCACAACCTGAACACACAACCTCAACGCACAACATGAACACAGCCTGAACACACAAACCTGAACACACAACCTGAACACACACCAAAAACCCATAGCCCGAACACACAACAAAAACAACAAACTGAACACAGCCTGAAACCACAACCTGAACATACAACCTAAACATACAACCTGAACGCCCAACCTGAGCACACAGCCTCAACACGCAGCCTGGACACACAACCTGAACGCGCAATCTGAACGTGCAGCCTGAACACACAACCTGAACGCACAACCTGAACACACAACCAGAAAACACACAACATGAACGCATAACCTGAACACAACCTGAAAACACACAACCTGAACGCACAATCTGAACACAACCTGAACACACAACCTGAAAACACACAAACTGACCACACAAACCTGAACACACAACCTGAACACACAATCTGAAAACACACAAACTGAACACAGCCTGAACGCACAACGTGAACACAGCCTGGACACACAACCTGAACGCGCAACCTGAACACACAACCTGAACACACAGCCTGAACACACAAACCTGAACACACAACCTGAACACACAATCTGAAAACACACAAACTGAACACAGCCTGAACGCACAACCTGAACACGCAGCCTGAACACAACCTGAACACACAAACCTGAACACAGCCTGAAAACACACAAACTGACCACACAAACCTGACCACACAACCTGAACACACAATCTGAAAACACACAAACTGAACACAGCCTGAACGCACAACCTGAACACACAGCCTGGACACACAACCTGAACGCGCAACCTGAACGTGCAGCCTGAACACACAACCTGAACGCGCAACCTGAACACACAACCTGAACACACAGCCTGAACGCACAACCTGAACACACAACCAGAAAACACACAACATGAACGCATAACCTGAACACACAACCTGAAAACACAACCTGAATGCACAACCTGAAGACAGCCTGAACGCACAACCTGAACACACAGCCTGGACACACAACCTGAACGCGCAACCTGAACGTGCAGCCTGAACACACAACCTGAACGCGCAACCTGAACACACAACCTGAACACACAGCCTGAACGCACAACCTGAACACACAACCAGAAAACACACAACATGAACGCATAACCTGAACACACAACCTGAAAACACAACCTGAATGCACAACCTGAAGACAGCCTGAACACACAACCTGGAAACACAACCTCAATGCACAACCTGAATACACAACCTGAACACACAACCTGAAAACACACAAACTGACCACACAAACCTGAACACACAACCTGAACACACAATCTGAAAACACACAACCTGAAAACACACAAACTGACCACACAAACCTGAACACACAACCTGAACACACAATCTGAAAACACACAAACTGAACACAACCTGAACGCACAACCTGAACACGCAGCCTGAATACAACCTGAACACACAAACCTGAACACACAGCCTGAAAACACACAAACTGACCACACAAACCTGAACACACAGCCTGAACACACAACCTCAACACACAACCTCAACGCACAACATGAATACAGCCTGAACACACAAACCTGAACACACAACCTGAACACACAACCTGAACACACAATCTGAAAACACACAAACTGAACACAGCCTGAACGCACAACCTGAACACGCAGCCTGAACACAACCTGAACACACAAACCTGAACACACAGCCTGAAAACACACAAACTGACCACACAAACCTGACCACACAACCTGAACACACAATCTGAAAACACACAACCTGAAAACACACAAACTGACCACACAAACCTGAACACACAACCTGAACACACACAGCCTGAACACACAAACTGAACACACAACCTGAACGCACAACCTGAACTCGCAGCCTGAATACAACCTGAACACACAAACCTGAACACACAACCTGAACGCACAACCTGAACACACAACCTCAACGCACAACCTGAACACACAAACCTGAACACACAACCTGAACGCACAACCTGAAAACACACAGCCTGAACACACAACCTGAAAACACACAGTCTGAACACAACCTGAACGCACAACCTGAAAACACACTGCCTGAACACAACCTGAACGCACAACCTGAAAACACAGCCTGAACACACAACCTGAAAACACACAGCCTGAACACACAGCCTGAACACAACCTGAAAACACACAGCCTGAACACAACCTGAACGCACAACTTTTGACTTCTTATTCGCTTTATTTTAACTGAAACCTCATAAACTGAAGTGATGACATATGTCTGTTTAGCATTCGATCTGTTGTTATGGTAACCACACCTTTCATTTATACACAAGCTGAGAGATGCAGACAGCTGATGGATATCAGCAGCAGCATCCTGCTGACTGAGGATTAGTTGTAAGAAAGCAGCAAGAAAAGGGCTTTTCTGTCAATCAGCACAGACTTGATTGGCCAATCAATTTAGTGAATTTAGAGTCTGGATTAAATCAAAAACAAACCAATCAATATTAGTCCTGTTATTGATTAATTGGATACTGATTCCAAAATGATTGATAAAACTGGTGATATATTTCATCTCCACAGCTTTGCTCTTCAATTAAACCACCAAACGAAGCGTCCTGCACACTTGTTCGAGTGCTCTACTTCTTCCTGCGGGTGTCGGGGAGACGTTCTGGGGAATATGAGGAAGAATTAAATGTATTTTCGATATTTGACCACACTCCTAACAGATTGTCTTCATACGCAGCAATGACGAGCTGCCGCTCAAACAATGGGAGTCATGATGGAAGCCAAAGCTCTGCTGGGCCCATAAACCCGATCTGTTGACTTGATCTCGACCAGCACTCTCAGGATGAGTGCTGATGTCGGGCCGAGCATCACAAACCTCATTACAGATGTAACCTTTGTGTGGAAGTATTTCAAGTTACGTTGCTCGTACTGTAGGTATCCTGCTGTCCTGTTCTTCAGGTGAGCTAATCCTTAATCCTGTGTTTTGTGTTTTTATTTTGAAGAGCGGTCCGAAGGTTTGGAGGGAGACACGGAGTAGATTCAGACTGTCATGTATATTATGTACTTCATAATAAATCAGATTCTGCTGCCATCGTAGAGCACTGGAACAAGTGTTTAAGTATTTTCCAGCTGTGAAGCTGATTAGTGTCGAGTGATTAGTTTATCCCCTTCATGGGCCGCTGGTTTATCCCACTGCCCACTCCAGAGCTCTGCTCGGGTTGGATCAGTCCACTCAGGGAAGATTAAGGGGGGAGGGAGGTGCGGGGTTCGACGGCTTGCTCTGGTCTTGCTGCAGGCTTACATTACCTCTTGACGGGGGTAAATACGTTGGGAACATTCGCAGGCTGGTCATACCCATATTGACCCAGATGTTGGACTGGGGTGAGCGCGTGGCCGGCTGCTGGCGGAGGAAGAGGAGGTAGCAGGGGAAGAGCTCCAGCTCTGCTTGGCTTGTCCTGCTATCCAGGATCACCTGCAGCGGAGGACAAAATTCAATACTTTATAAAAATCTATGCGTGCTGAGATGAATGGAAACAAATGGCTGCAACGATCAACTGAAAATCATCTTGTCTGCTTTGGGACGTTACAGACACTCGTGGTGAGAAGAGTTTTATTGATATTTGAACAAAAACAACATGCAGCATTTTTAAGTTTGAGAAGATCTGTTTCCAAGTATCTGTATTTTCTTATCCAACTATTCTGACCTTAAAATAATCATTGTGTAATTTCTCTGTCAGTTACGCTGCCACTGCACTCGCCTGGTTTACTGATCAGATCTGAAATCAAACTGAAAGCTTATCTGACCATCAGGCTCCTCGTGTTTCCAGATCTCAGCACTAACAGTATGGCTCACTGCGTGCTGCTGTGTTCCCTGGTTTTCCTGAATAAAACAGGTCAAAATGTGCAACTTGAATGTTTTTCTGTGATTTGAAGGATGATGTATTTCTTTCTTCCAAAACTTCACTTGTACTTTCATAGTTTTGGCCAATATTCTTTATGATAATAACTTTCTGTCATCACGTCAGCTGTGAACACATGACATAAAACTTTAGACGGTTTATTGAGGAGAGAAAATGACGGCAAACTGTAAAACTATAAACAATAAATCGTAAACAGAAGTTGACCTGGTTCAAATGCAGCCTACTGCACTTCCTGTTGTTACAATGATGGATTATGACGAGGCCTTTTTTCATCCATTTTTATTTATGCCCATTTTGAACGAATAAAATGCATAAAAACAACTTCAGTTGACTAAAACTCACAAAAAATTAAATGACAAAAGTTTAGCTGAAACTAATTCATATTTTGGTCAAAAGACTGAAACTAAATTCACAACAGGTGTCAGAATGAATCCTGATTGGCTGAGGTGCAAAGTTAAAGAGATAAATGTGAAAATAGAAACCGACATTGAAGAAATAAATGATGACTGTCGCTGCGAAGCTTCTGCTCCACTGGAGAGACGTAAAACAACAACGTCCAATAAACTCCAACGTTCCTCACATGAATACGTGAAACTAGCAGAAATTAATTTTTCCTTCACGTTTCCCACCATCTCTTATCTGTGAGCTTTGACTGGAGCTGTAGTGTGTCTTCTTCTGTGGTGGTTTAATGGCACTCAACTGGAGAATCAGAGGCGCCACAATTTACATAACAGTTGTTGCTGGAAACGGATATTACTTCACATTTAATTCTGCCGATTCAACTAAAACCTGCATTATATTTATATGGAATATAAACCGAAGTTTTAGGTCCTCACTCAGTTTTACCTCCAACTATATTTGTTTATCATGTGGATGAACTGCTGCTTGTTTCCTCATTTAAAATAAGACTTTTTGACCTGTATGTATCCCGGTCACATTGAACCTCATCAGCTGTTGGGTGGGTGCGCTCCTTTCACTCACCGGTCGCGGCAGGCTGAGGTTGGCACCGTACCAGTGGTAGAGCGCCCGCCACACCGGCTCTGGCACCGTCTCAAAGTCTCTACTGGGCACCAGCTGCAGGGAGCGCTTCAGCCTGCCACCCTCCATGGTTAACGTCGGGGCCTGCAGGGGGAACAGCACAGACAGCAGCATTTACAGACCAGCACAAAACACACTGCTGCGTTTCTCTGAATTACACATAATAGAGAGAGACAGCCTCCTAATGCTCTGCAGAGGCTGGTGGGCTGATATCATTAGAGCAAGACAAAAGAAAACGGAAGCACCATCTGGTCCCTGGAAGCCTTCGCCAGCAGAGGAGGAGTGACTCTGAAACAGGAGTCTCTGATCAGTTCAGTGAGAAGCTGCTACATAAATAATAATAATAATAAATAGTGTTTCATAGATGCTCTACATTGCAAAGGACATGAGGATAAACAAGCGGAGAAGTCTGCATTTATAGCCCCAAGCCGGGTTTACGTCTGTCTTTTGAACACGTGGCTTTCTAGAACACGCAGCTCGAGTCCAGTGAGCAGACGAGCCGGGCTCAGACAGCCAATCAGGAGGGAGCGCACTGATGGCGGAGCTGCTCTGTTCTCATATGTCAAACAGACGCCAAAGCAAAGCTGTGAACACGATGCAGGACGACTGCTGATGTTCATCCAGCAGCACACAGCCTTTCTGATGAGAAACTGAAAGATGTTTTGGTCCACCAAGAACTCCATCAATCACAACACAACACGTTTCTCTACAGACCTGAACGGTGTCGGCTGGAGCTGCACTTATGATGCCAACGCTTCTTCTTCTGATTGTATATTTCTGTCTGCTCATCAGATCATTCATTAAGACTAACCTTCCTTTCATGTCCATTCCTCCCGTATCTCATCAGTGTCCATTAATGTCTCAGACACATTCTGGCAAATTTCTCCCCGATGGAGAAAAGAAGATCAGCCTGTGTGTGTGTTTAATTTATTATCGTACATATTGTATTAATTGATTCTTCCTCCACTGGCTCGCCAGATTCAAACAGTCTGGGAGCTACATCAAAGACAGATGCAGCAATAACCAGGAGCTGGGCAGTGTGTGTGTGTGTGTGTGTGTGTGTGTGTGTGTGTGTGTGTGTGTGTGTGTGTGTGTGTGTGTGTGTGTGTGGTTTGAGTGTGTGTGTGTGTGTGTGTGTGTGTGTGTGGTTTGAGTGTGTGTGTGTGTGTGTGTGTGTGTGTGTGTGTGTGTGTGTGTGTGTGTGTGTGTGTGGTTTGAGTGTGTGTGTGTGTGTGTGTGTGTGTGTGTGTGTGTGTGTGTGTGTGTGTGTGTGTGTCTGTCTGTCTGTCTGTCTGTCTGTCTGTGTGTGTGTGTGTGTGTGTGTGACCTCATCACACAATCTACACATTTACTTCAAAGGCCTCGGTGCGGCACACAGGCAAAACAAACCGAGTAGCCATCACACTCACACACACACACACACACACACACACACACACACACACACACACACACGTCCTTGCCTTCATGGGGTCGGTGTTGACCAGCGGCTGGTTGTCGATGGCTCCAGGTCTCTGTGCAGCCAGCTGGGAGGGCAGGTGTCCGTTGGCTCCAGAGAAACACTGATTGTTGTTGTCCGATACGTTCTGCTGGCGGGCGAAGCAGCTGTCTGTGGCTGAGGGAGCGACCTGCGGACTCAGGGCTGCTGGGACACAACGGGGGGACAGTCGGACAAATCATTGAAAAAACACAGTTACTATAGAGAGTCCTGTGTTTGATAATCTGATGTGTACTTTTACTGGAGAGGCACAAACAACGCTGGTGGGCACGAACAAATAAAAGTCTCTGTTACTGGGAGAGGAAATCCTATCCTACAAATCCTCCAATAAAAAAACAGTATTGGAGATGGTGGTATTATCAGTTTGGTTTTCTGAGGAGGAAAGAAGAGTCCCGGCACGTAGCCGAGCATCTGTGTTCCTTTCATCTGTTTTTTTAAGTACCAGTAATACGTACTTGTGCTTAATATGATAACCATGAATGTTAATACCCCCGTATACGGTGATACCGAGTGTGGTAGAGAAGAATTAAACCAGTTAGTCTCTTCAAACGATCAGTTTTATTTTAATGTGATGAAGCATCTGCTGTTTTTCTGCCATGTGATGACTGACCGGTCTCGGTGGCCTCGGAGGCGCTGGACACGGCGTCAGGTGACCTCTCCTCCGTGGGGCTGGCGGGGCCGAAGGTTCCCAGTCCTCCCAGTCTGTCGGGCGGGGCGGGCTCCACGGTGGCCGAGGCCATCGGGGTCCTGAGGGAGCTGAGGATGGACGGCTGCTCCACCACGATGCCCTTATGCTCCTGGACAGGAAGACAACAGCAGGGACTGCCCTGTCATTGTGTAGAGTGATAGCTGAGATTAATGTGCTGTTGGCGTTCATGGCCAGTCTCTGTCCCAGAGAAAGGTCAAAGTGCAACATGCAGCGATGAAGCTGGTCTGAAGCACGAAATAAAACCTGACAGATTTGTTTGAACTAAAATTCAACATGAACACAAGAGCTACATGTGTGAGTTATAGTAAAATATATTACAAACGAAAAGGTGCAAAATGACTTTGATCAGTCAGCTGGTGATTATAAGTTTGTAATGATCACACTGGTTTTTATAGAAGTGAAATTCTGGAAGTCTCAGAACTTGTTGATCGTACCAAATAAGTATTATTCTGAAAACCTTTTTGTTGTTGTTGTTGTTGTTGTAGATTATTGTGATACTCTCTCCTGGTTGAAGAGCTTTAAAAATAATTTTTTGGTGTGTTGTAGTGTCTGACTCACTGATGGCTGTTTCCCCAGGTGGAAAAGAAAAGCGTGGAGACTAAACTTTGGATGCAGTAGGGATGAGAACAACACGGCTATTCTTCGACAACACATCCTGAATCAACATGAAGGACTTGGTGTGCGACGCCTGTTTAAAATGCGTTGAACGTGGATATTTACACTTCTTTAACTGGACTTACATATTTGACGTAGTCCTTCCACTGCTGCCACCACAGCATGGAGATGAGGAACCAGTTCTGGTCCTGCTGCAGCCCATGTCTGCTCTCCCTCTCTAACCAGCCCCTGCACACACACACACACACACACACACACACACACACACACACACACACACAGAGAGAGAGAGAGAGAGAGAGAGAGAGAGAGAGAGAGAGAGAGAGAGAGAAACACACACCTCCATTAGGGCTGTCAGCACATACAACACACAGCGACAGGACAGGTACACACCTGATGATCTGCCCCTCCTCCTCAGGAGCAGCCGGCCGGAGCCCCAGGACGATGTGGCACACCTGGACGAACACACACAGACACACAAACACATGAATAAATCCTCCATTTTAATCTCAACACAATGACGAGCTGCACAAATACAGCGTGTGGACGCACTCACCTGGAAGAGCAGATTTAGGAACTCATTGGCCAGAGCGCTCTTCACACTCCAGATCTGGTAGTCCTCCAGGGTCAGGTGACCCAGCTGGGGACGAGTCAAACACAGAGGTCAGAAAGGTTCTCAGAACAAACAGTGCTTTGAGAGCTCGGACAGGACAGAAGAAAATCTCTTCATCTGCTAATTGTTCTCGTGTATGAAAATAGCTGCGTGGTAAGACGAGAAGGATCGAGGCTGGAAGGTTGTTGTCGGTGGTGAAAACACCGCCACAGTGTGAAGCAGGTGAGAGCTCAGTGATAGTGGTGTTCACTGTCTCTGGGTCACGGTTGTAATCTGATACAGCACAAAGGTTTCAGGCTCTTTAGGTGTCAGGATTCTTCTCCTTCATGTAACAGTGTCAGAGAGGCAGCTGATCATAAAGAAGTGTCTTCAGCTACAGGGAGAAGCAGGAGTCCTTTCAGACTGTCTGACCCCCCAGAACCCGGATCTCTCCATCGTGGAGTCAGTCTGGGATTAAAGGAGGAGACACTGAGACGGACTGAAAGCCCAGAGGAACCGACCACCCTCACAAACCCTGTGTGCAGGTTTACAGACTCTAATGTTAAAAGCATCACCAACCGTTGTGAACAGAGCTCTCTGCGTCAGGGATGGTTGTGTGTCTCACCTTGGTTGTGTCATGCATCTTCAGGATGCCCTCGACTATGTCGGACACGCTGCTGTGCAGCTCCTGCAGAGGGAAAACAATACATTAGCACGCAGCAGCAAACATCTGATCCTCAGCTAGTTACCCACCATCTGGATATCTGTCTGTTTGAAAAGCCATAAATACAACAATAAAAGAATATTGTCTCTTTCCATTTCTGTGGCAGTCATTTCAGACTGTGCAGCATTTTCATCTGTAAACATTACATTTAAATAAAATACAGGACTCAAAACTATGAATCTATCTGATGTGGGAGGAGCTCCATCTAAATTCTGAAACACACAAAGGACCCAGTTGTATCTGAGAGTTTTGTGCTGCAGGTATTTCTCTGGCGCTGCGCCGTGATGTGAACGCAGCAGCAGGAAGCAACAACCTTCATGAGGTAGAACTCCAAGTTACATCAGCTGATCAACATCAGAACCTGAGTTCGGCGTGTTTTTGTGACCACTGGTACGTGGTGTTTGATTTAATCGTAGACATGAGTAGAAGGTGCAAATCGGGCGAGGTGTTCTGACATGACATTCACGTTTCAAGAGGGGCGGAGCTTCACCGTCCAAGACCGAAGAAGACACTTCAGACTGTCAACACCGAGTTCCACTGGGACCTTCTGAGGGAAAACATTCGCTGGAAACCACCTGAACTGTGTCGCCATGGCAACAGGCTTCTCCAACATAACTAGATTCTTTCTGTTCCCCAAAAATGTGTTCTCGAGTGAAGTTTCAGGTCCACGGTGGACTATGTTGGTACAAGTGGTCACAAAAACGCTTGTAACTCATGATGTTAATTAAGCGACATAACGTTAAATCCTCTCAGAGGTTGGAGATCAGCGCACAACAGGAACCGACCCTGAACCTGTTGATCCGCCCTCATATACGCCGTTTCTACGCTGAAATTTAAAATTTCAAAGGGTGCAAGGATGTATGTTTAGTAGAACCTTTTAAAAGTCCAAGCCAGCCCATGACTGTATCTACAACCAGTGTGTTTACTTACAGGCAGCGTGTCTATGCGATTGTCCTTCCACACCTCCAGCAAGGCCACCACCATCTCATGGAGTTCATCTCGAGACAGGACACCATCACGGTCCACATCAAACACTTTGAAGCAAACTGCCAGTGAAACAGACAGAAACACAAACCCGGTTATGAAGCTCAGTTCTGACACATCCTGCCATTTCATCTCCGAGCAGGAAATCCAGTAAATTTCCATTTCTGCACGGCACAGTTGCAATTTACATCACCAGTGAAAATCCTGACGACACCAATCAAGACTCTCCAAAAAAAAAAACATTTCCACTTTCTGATTTACATTTAAACTACTAATAAAAGCTACAGAGAAGAAATGCACTGCGCTTCTTATGATGAATAATCAGCCGCTGGGCTTCGTTCATCTGAAATGATTCAAAAACCACAGCATGACTTACACTTCTGCCTCTCAGCGACGGGCCCCCTGCAGCACGCAGACAGGCCACAAGAGATCTCTTTAAAGTCGATGTGATTGTCCCGATTTTCATCAAAGGCGTGAAACAAGCCTGGAAAACAAGATCAATTACACAGATAATATTTATCCTTCCAGAAGACATCCACTGTTGGAGGCTTGAAATCAAAGCACACGCAGAGACATTAAAGCTTTCTGAACTCGTCTTGTGTCGACATGAAATCTATCCAGTCTGAGTAAACGCGGTCTCACCTTCACTCAGCGAGGCGTGGATGGGAGGCGACACCAGCGGGACGAAGGTTTCCAAGTCGAAGCGACCGGTTCTGGACTGAGCTTTCAGCAGCCAATAGCGCTTCTCCAAGTCTATGATGTCCGACTCCTCCACTGCAGAAGGAGAGAGGTTAACAGTCATTAAGGTTCGTGCTGGATACCCTCCACTTCAGACTTCCAGGCTTTAAAGACCATCACAGGTTGGTTCTGAAGGATGTTTGGCATCACACAGTTCACACTGACTGCACACAACCAAGAGGTCACCAGTTTTTTCCCCAACATTTTTTTGATTTTTGCAGCGGATTTTCTCAATAATGTCAATGTAATTTGCAGACTTTATAGTGAGTTTTTTGTGATATAATTGCGTGAATTAAAAGAAATTGCCAGTTGAGAAACAAAAATGTGATTTTATTGTTTAATCACTACCTGATATACAATAATGTGTCATCACTTCCTGTGATAATAATCATGCTGCACATCACAGAAATATTTTAGTTCTCATCTTTTTAGAGAACCGTGGAGATCAAAGCTCCTAAAAGCTCCTAAAAGGTCCTAAAAGGTCCTAAAAGCTGCGTATGTTTCCAGATCAGACCGTCTGTGACTGGAATATAGAAACAAGGACGACATCAGCTGTCAAAATAAGAGCTTTAGATGCTGTTTAATTCATGTTCATTCAACACATAGACCTGCTGGATGAAACAAACAAAGAGACGTCTCTGACAACTGGACGTGTGGAGAAAACTAAAATAAAAAAATTAAAAATGTAGGAAAAATCGCATGAATATAAAAAAGTTGCAAGTTCCAGCAAATATTGCAGAGATTGCTTGAATTTGCATTAATTATGAATTATAAATTAAAAGAATAAAATTAAAATGAAAGGGAATAAAAATATATCAAAAGGGTGAAGATGTGAAATGTCTTTGTGCAGTGTTGGTATCAACAATGCAAAACTAAATACTCTCCGAGTAGCACATAAAAAATAATATGGGCATTAATCATAAAAACATACAGTACCAGGTGGATGGAAGTATATTGTGTACAAGGTAGAATAATATTGTAGAATATATTGGGAGGTATAAACATAAATACTTGAAAATGTCCATCAAAAATGCCCAAAGTGAAACTTTAAAATGTATTTTTATATTTGACCGACAGCCCAAAACCCAGAAATTAAATTGACAACAATATAAAACAAAATAAATCCAAACATTGAAGATGGTGGAAACTGCTGTTGAATGACATTTTTGATAATTGATAATAAAACTTTCTATGACTGTAGTTGTATAGTTAGTTGTCTCTCTATGACTGTAGTTGTCTCTCTATGACTGTAGTTGTCTCTATATGACTGTAGTTGTGTAGTTGTCTCTGTGACTGTAGTTGTGTGGTTGTGTCTCTATGACTGTAGTTGTCTCTCTATGACTGTAGTTGTGTAGTTGTCTCTCTATGACTGTAGTTGTGTAGTTGTCTCTGTGACTGTAGTTGTGTGGTTGTGTCTCTATGACTGTAGTTGCCTCTATAACTGTAGTTGTGTAGTTGTCTCTCTATGACTGTAGTTGTCTCTATGACCGTAGTCGTGTAGTTGTCTCTCTCTGACTGTAGTTGTCTCTCTCTGACTGCAGTCGTGTAGTTGTCTCTCTATGACTGTAGTTGTCTCTCTCTGACTGTAGTTGTGTAGTTGTCTCTATCTGACTGTAGCTGTGTAGTTGTCTCTCTATGACTGTAGTTGTCTCTCTCTGACTGTAGTTGTCTCTCTCTGACTGTAGTTGTGTAGTTGTCTCTATCTGACTGTAGCTGTGTAGTTGTCTCTCTCTGACTGTAGTTGTGTAGTTGTCTCTATCTGACTGTAGTTGTGTAGTTGTCTCTCTCTGACTGTAGTCATGTAGTTGTCTCTCTCTGACTGTAGTTGTCTCTCTCTGACTGTAGTCGTGTAGTTGTCTCTCTCTGACTGTAGTTGTGTAGTTGTCTCTCTCTGACTGTAGTCGTGTAGTTGTCTCTCTATGACTAGTTGTCTCTCTCTGACTGTAGTCGTGTAGTTGTCTCTCTCTGACTGTAGTTGTGTAGTTGTCTCTCTCTGACTGTAGCTGTGTAGTTGTCTCTCTATGACTGTAGTTGTGTAGTAGTCTCTCTCTAACTGTAGTTGTGTAGTTGTCTCTCTCTGACTGTAGTTGTGTAGTTGTCTCTATCTGACTGTAGTTGTGTAGTTGTCTCTCTCTGACTGTAGTCGTGTAGTTGTCTCTCTCTGACTGTAGTTGTGTAGTTATCTCTATCTGACTGTAGCTGTGTAGTTGTCTCTCTATGACTGTAGTTGTGTAGTAGTCTCTATCTGACTGTAGCTGTGTAGTTGTCTCTCTATGACTGTAGTTGTGTAGTAGTCTCTATCTGACTGTAGCTGTGTAGTTGTCTCTCTATGACTGTAGTTGTGTAGTTGTCTCTCTCTGACTGTAGTTGTGTAGTTGTCTCTCTCTGACTGTAGCTGTGTAGTTGTCTCTCTATGACTGTAGTTGTGTAGTTGTCTCTATCTGACTGTAGTTGTGTAGTTGTCTCTCTCTGACTGTAGTCGTGTAGTTGTCTCTCTCTGACTGTAGTTGTGTAGTTATCTCTATCTGACTGTAGCTGTGTAGTTGTCTCTCTATGACTGTAGTTGTGTAGTAGTCTCTATCTGACTGTAGCTGTGTAGTTGTCTCTCTATGACTGTAGTTGTGTAGTTGTCTCTCTATGACTGTAGTTGTGTAGTAGTCTCTCTCTGACTGTAGTTGTGTAGTTGTCTCTCTATGACTGTAGTTGTGTAGTTGTCTCTCTATGACTGTAGTTGTGTAGTAGTCTCTATCTGACTGTAGCTGTGTAGTTGTCTCTCTATGACTGTAGTTGTGTAGTTGTCTCTCTCTGACTGTAGTTGTGTAGTTGTCTCTCTCTGACTGTAGCTGTGTAGTTGTCTCTCTATGACTGTAGTTGTGTAGTTGTCTCTCTCTGACTGTAGTCGTGTAGTTGTCTCTCTCTGACTGTAGTTGTGTAGTTGTCTCTATCTGACTGTAGTTGTGTAGTTGTCTCTCTCTGACTGTAGTCGTGTAGTTGTCTCTCTCTGACTGTAGTTGTGTAGTTATCTCTATCTGACTGTAGCTGTGTAGTTGTCTCTCTATGACTGTAGTTGTGTAGTAGTCTCTATCTGACTGTAGCTGTGTAGTTGTCTCTCTATGACTGTAGTTGTGTAGTTGTCTCTCTATGACTGTAGTTGTGTAGTAGTCTCTCTCTGACTGTAGTTGTGTAGTTGTCTCTCTATGACTGTAGTTGTGTAGTTGTCTCTCTATGACTGTAGTTGTGTAGTAGTCTCTATCTGACTGTAGCTGTGTAGTTGTCTCTCTATGACTGTAGTTGTGTAGTTGTCTCTCTCTGACTGTAGTTGTGTAGTTGTCTCTCTCTGACTGTAGCTGTGTAGTTGTCTCTCTATGACTGTAGTTGTGTAGTTGTCTCTCTCTGACTGTAGTCGTGTAGTTGTCTCTCTCTGACTGTAGTTGTGTAGTTATCTCTATCTGACTGTAGCTGTGTAGTTGTCTCTCTATGACTGTAGTTGTGTAGTAGTCTCTATCTGACTGTAGCTGTGTAGTTGTCTCTCTATGACTGTAGTTGTGTAGTTGTCTCTCTATGACTGTAGTTGTGTAGTAGTCTCTCTCTGACTGTAGTTGTGTAGTTGTCTCTCTCTCTGACTGTAGTTGTGTAGTTGCTGTGTCGGATGTACTGTAGAAGTGTAAAACTGTTCAAAGAGTAAACGTGGTGAAAACTGTACACGGTGTAATAAATCAGGTGTTTAAATGCTGTGAACCGATAAAAGCTGAGACATCAGGACGTGTCTTCTTCAAGGACAGCTTGATGATGGTGGGTGGAGATCTGTGACTGCAGAGTAGGAGGATGAAGATCAGCAGTGACACTCTTCATCACATCATGCTGTGTGTGTGTCAGGGCACCGTGGGGGGCGGAGCCTGTCTCCTCTGGCTGATCGGAGGGTGAAGAATCATTCATGATAACTAAACAGCTGGTCCATCAGTCTGTTCTACCAGCTCATGACACTCTACTTCCTTCTTTTGTTGTACAAGATGAACGTTGCTCTGTTTCCATCAATTATACCGATGTATGAAAATTGAGAATTGAGTTTCAGTCCTGCTTCAAGAAGACCTGGTTTCCATTCAGCTTCTATGTTCTCCGTTGTGAGGATTTTCTGCTCATGTTTGTCATCAATGGCATTGAAAAGCACTTTGAAAACATCATTTGCGTTCACTTTTTCACTTGTTGCACTATTTTTCTGGACAATACGCCGGTTGCAGTAATCAAGAAAGTAAAGATGTGAATCAATAATGAGCAGTTGTTAATCAGCCACTACGGAAGTTAAAAGTGAGGTAACACACTTTTCCACCTGGAAATGTACCTCTTCTCATCTGCAGTATGGTAACAGAGGCATCCTGTGACCTGGTTAGGGATCACTATCTTCAGTAATGTAATATTAAATCCTGTAAATAAGATACATGGCTTTTAAAACTGGCTGACAGATGCTGAGAAACCCAGTTAATATTGATTTGTGCTGCAGAATCCTGCTTCCTCGGCTTTTGGCTGGTTGGCTGATCAATTCATCAATCAGTCTGTGGACAGACTGTGAATAAATAAATGTATAGTGCAACATTTAAGTCATTTGAAAAGCAAAAACCTGGAACATCTGGTTACATCTCTAAAGTGAAGATTTACTCATTTTCCGTGTTTTACATCGAATATCTTTTGGACAAAACATTTGGACAAGACTTGTGTTCTCGGTGCTGTACAAAATTGTGCTGGGATTTTTTTAAATTATTATTTCTTCTATTTTATAGTCCAAACAAACAATGATAAAATCATACACAAAGCCATTGATCTGGAAAATAAGTGTTCACTGCAGCTGTAGTATGAACAAGTTAAACAATGCACCTGTTGCAATGTAATTAGAGCAGTCATGATATCACAGATAACCCGGAGGGGGGTTATGCACTGCCCACTGGGTGGGACAGCATCTGACTCTGCTGGTAATGCAGTGATACAGATCAGACCAATATAGCATATGAAGCCCTGCCGGGGTCAACGGGCCCGGCGCCCCGTTTCAACATGCTAATCCACAGCTTAAGGTAATAGGATTCAGCAGCTAGCCAGCTAGCCTCCGGCACAGAGCCACCACATATGACAGGTGTCAAAACACAGACGCACAAATCAACCTGCACTGTTGCTTCCCAGTCTAGCTGTTAAAGCAGCTTTCGTGAGAATTGGTTTTTAGCAGCTATCGGTTGCAGCGTCCCGTCAAATGGGATGTTGAGCTGCTGATGAAGCTGAACGCGGGGAACAGACTGTCTGACAGGGTTGACCTCCTGATTCCTGCTGTCCACATCAGGACAGGTGACCTTGGCCCGACGGGGAGGCGGGCTCTCCGACATTTTAACTTAAACAAACTAAAAGGGAGCACCGAGTACACGATCAATCATTCAGGAGGTGGAGGGGGCTACATGGAGACTGACATGGAGGAAATAATAGCAGATGCATTAATTATTGAGGATTATGGACGCGCCCCCGAGACTCAGGACTACCTCTCTGTCTCTCAGCTTGGTTCGACATTGCTGACTCAACAAAACACTGGAAAAAAAACAACAACACTTCCTTGGCAATAATCATGAAACAAGTGAGGCTCACGCACACTGTGGTCCTGAACAACCGAGCTGAGGCCGAACAGCTGATGTATCATGATGAACATCAGTGGAGGGACCAGCAGCAGTGATCAGTGCCGGCAGACAAAAAGCTAAATGAGTACTTGTGTTTATCTGACTGCTGATCTATAACCCCCCCCCCACCTCCATCCATCCCAGGACCGCTGCCTGCTTCGCTGTGGTACCCCGGAGGACCCTTGAAGGTCCAGGAGGAGGACGGAGGAGGATCTACAGGCATTATTGCAGACGTTTCTGTTACCTGAGAATGAGCCCCAGAAAAAGAAACGGAGCCGACACCAATATTAGGGAGCAACGTTGACATACCAACCAATCGTCTTCATATGTACACTGTCCACACATATACTGTATTCAGCTGGTTGTAATCCCACTAAATCCTACAAACTGCTCCTTCAAGATTTAAAACAATAAGCTCAACATCAGGGTCTGTTTTCAGCCAACATGGGTTTCTTAAGACAGGAAGTAGCTCCCAGCTCGGTGCTGACAGGATGTGACATCATCGCTGAGTGAAGGTTCACTAACGTCATCGGCCTTTTAAGAACTCAGCAGAGTGTAAAATCATCAACGTTCAGGAACGATCTGCTCACAAAAGATGAGCGGATGAATCTCAGCAGGACGTCTGAGGCCAACTCTTTTCAATTCTAGATTTTATGAACGAAATTCAGTTGTTTCCAAAAGGTTTTGAGTTTTCGTAAACAACCTGACTTACACACACCGAGCAACGAAACAAATCTCATTATTGACAGAACTAATGGGATGAAGCGGCCGTTTTCTATGACAAGGCTGGACAACCAAAACAGTCTCCAAAGTATCTGACATGAATCAAACAGATTATTCTCCTGGTTCCTGGTTCCCGCCGGCCCGGTACCCACCTAAAGGTGCGACTCTCTCCGAGTGGCAGCAGAGATACCATACCATCATCCAGGGAACATCCTTAGAGAGGTGTCGCCACAGCCTGCATGTAGCATAGCAAACTCCCTGCGACCGCTCGCACACAAACTACGTCATCCCGTCCGGACGGCTGTTATTCCGACGGACTTCTGCTCCGGAGATAAAGTGACAACGTGTACGACGCGAGCATGTTAAGATCTGCCACGAGTCAAGCTTCACGTTCCTGTTCTGGAAGAGTCATGAACCAGGACTGTGTCAGTCACTCTCTCTCTCTCCAACACACACACACACACACACACACACACACACACACACAAAGTTAAGAGGATAAGCTGGAGCAGGCAGATTAAAGACAACATCCAGGTTCTCTGGACAACACAGGCTCTTTCCAACCCTCTGACCTTAATTGGCAAAATGAAGCTTAAGCTAAATTTACATGGCTTGTAACTTTAAATATATTATTTCACTTGATGTTTTTAACATCTGCATGCATTGTCTGAAGCATACGTGTTGATCTGAAAAACCCAAGAGTTTCTACCATAAGTCTTGTCTTGTGAAAACGTGAGCAGAACTTCCTTCTGTCTGGAGACAGTGAACCAACGTGGTGATTTGAGAACAGCTGTTTTCTGGGCATTCACCGGCTCTTTCTACGCATCCCGTTGGCTCGCGTATGATGTGATGACTAAGCTTTGGTGTCATTATACAAATTCGGATAGCTTAGTTCCCAGAAAGCCGGGAACCGATCTGATAAAGAGTTTGTTTAGAAATGGTTGATGCGAGGTCGTGTGAGGTCGTGGACTCGTGCAGAACTACGACTCAGTTGGCCGAGCGTCAGGTTGACTGATGGACGAAACACGACACTTTTAATGAACTTTGTAATAAAAGTGCGTTTTTGATTGCTGGTTTGTTGGATAGGACCTGTATCAGTTCTGAAGCTCGGCTGGCTGCTTGGACCGGTCTGTCCACAAATCCTGTTTTGGGTCTTTCGGCAGGTTTTAAAACACGTTTTGTTTTTTAGTCACGAAACGTTGCCTTCTTACAGCTCCATCAAAGCTTCAGATTATTTCACGTGAACATTGGATGCCAGCTTTCAGTACCTGACAGTTCTGTGACATGAATGCAGGTCAGCTGGTACCAGGAGGACCAGCCGTGTGACACCAAGTTGGACTTAATGCATTGCAATGATGAGGATCTGCAGGGTGACTATGCATTTTTCATGCATTACATGAATGCATCTGAGGACCCCACAGACCTGAAACATATTTCTGAGGCTGGAGTCAGCCGGTCGGCAGAGTAGAAAAACAACATGTAAATATCTAAAATGAAAAACAAAAATCATTACCTGAAAATACCTGCACATTCAAAGTGCAATCAACTCTGAATGGGAACTTAAAATTACAGAAAAAGTAAAAAACTTCAACAACTTCTTGAGGTGCAAAATTGATACTTCTATACCTTTTATAAAAGAATAGAAAAATCCACATCGCAAAGACTCAGTTCAGGTGAACGATGTGGAAGCAGTGGACAGCGATTACATAAGAGGCACACAGGAACTCCTCCGGTAAAAAGTTTCTGATAAAATGATGAAAACCAGATCGTACTACTCTTACTCTACCGAGCTCCACCAGAGACAACAATGAGCTTTAAATAGGTTTTGTAGTCCAACAGCTGCACCTTCGGCCCACATTTCCCTCATTATCTCCAAGTTTCCCCGCTGTCGTATTTTTTGATCGTTTTCAGACCCCGAGTAGTTTTCATGGAGAGCTCTGCCGGCTCACTCACTGTGTACTGACATCAAATTCAGGGGTTCATCTGACTAGAAGGTTCACAGATAAAAACTGAAACAGTAAAATCGATCAGCTGTCTTCATCCTCTGAACCCACCGGCGGCTTTTTAAAAGCCACATTTCTTTTAAACAATCACGAAAATTACACCATTAATCAGCCACAAAGTGTAAAAGTAGAAATTTTGCCAAAAATAAACTGTTTGCACGATTCTGTAAAAAAAATTAAATAATCTATGACAAAAATCTTTTGACTGCCGACTAAAGCACACAGAGAGGTTTGTAGAGCTTTTAAAATGTAAATAGTTCAACAGAGCAGGTCCACCCCCTTTTTATTCCAATATGGAGAACAGTTGGGGACACTTGGAAAAATGTTGTATAAATTCCATAATTCTTAAAAAAAAAAAAAAACAATTGAAATTCAACTCATGTTTTCTTTGTTTCTGGTTTATGACATTATAACTGTGATATACTGCAGAAAAAAAACTTGTTTGAATTGTCCCGACTTGTGGCCATGACGGTGCTGTTTGAATGAAGGTGCAGGACGTGTAGATGCAGTGAAGAATGAGAAAAAATGTTCTAGAAGAAACATTCAAAAACGGCTCAGGGTTCAGACGGCTCACCTGATTCTCTGAGGTCATTTTAAAACAAAGGAACAACTTTGAAAAGAAACCGATTGATCAATTAACTTGTAAAAGACCTGAATATCATCCAGTGCTTCAAGTCATTCCACAAATAAATCAACATTCAACATAAATACCAGCCCACTCAAACAGGGCCGTTACATGAAGTCAGCTGTGGCAGAGGAGGCTGTCAGTTTGTGGAATAAAAAGAAATAAGGATGGCGAGCGGGTAGGGAGGAGGAGGAGGGGAAAGGGGAGAGGGAGGAGGAGGAAGGGGAGGGGGAGGGAGAGGGAGGTGGAGCCACAACTTCATCAAAGTTGCTGCGATTCGTTTGTGGTGTTTCCTGACACATGTGAGCTCTTCAGAGGCAGGAGGATGTGACGATCTGTCTCAGCACAAAGACACGGCAGCCATGAGCCACACATTCCTCCACCGATCCCTGAAACAGCCTCACGCTTCACTCAGTTCAGGAGCAACATTTTACTAGTGATCATATATCTAGAAATAAAACTACGACTTTAAGTGAAGTAGATCCCTTAAACCCACAGTTAAATATTCTGCACATTCTCTGAGCTTTTTTTTTTGTTAATGCTGTATCAGAAACAGCCTCTAATCCTAACATCCCTGTTTTTACTGCTAGATTCCATCATCTGTTTAATTAAATCTGACCTGCTCCAGTTTTAATTTTCTGTTGAACTTTCATGTACATAATATTTTCTACTGGAACGTGGAAAATACTGGAAGGAGAAATGTTAGCAGATAAATTTGTGAGCTGTAATGATATTTACTGAACCTGACAGTATGAACAGGACAAGTGATTGTTGTGAATTTTAGTACGACTGAAGGTTTTAATCAGATGAACATCAGGAGAGACGGCTGCTCTTATTGTGAAGGAGACGCAGGGAACCAAAGAATACGTAGAGAACGAGGTTTTACACCAGTTAAAAATTTCTGATGTCAGAGGGAGAAATTATTCAGACATATTGTCTGTCCAGAGATGATACTTAGTGATATTGATGAGTTATTGAATGAACTGAATGATGATTTACAGCCAACAGCGAACTGTAGGTATCCTGCTGGGATATCAGTCCTGTTCTTCAGGTGAGCTGTCCGTGGTCCTGAATGTGTCGCTCAGAGTTCACAGGTAGCTTCATAATGTTCCCACTGAATGAAACCAAGCCAGCTGCTCATCACAGAGATCTGGACCTGCTGTTCAGTGTTACTTAGAGGACCTTATATTAACCCACGTTTTATTATTGAGCCTTTTTTTCTCCGCCTCATATTGTGCCATCTTCTCTTAATTTCATCTATTGAACTTTTTGTTGTTCCCACAGTATTGACTTTCTTGCTGATAATCTCCCATGTAGCGTTTTGTTCTTGTTATAATTATATTTCTTAATCTTAAATGGGATCACATTTCCTTTTGCTTAAACCTGATATCAGTGACACAATTACTGTTAGTAAATCACCTGCAAAACAAGTGCAAAATAAACATGCAAACTTTTGGAATAAACAGGCAGTTTAGTTCCTTTTATTTGAGATCTTAGTAAATCGGTCACTGAGAGTTTTCCAGGCTTTTAATGTGAAACATCTGAAAACATTGTTGGATTTTTTTGACTGTAGCTCTCAAGACTGACTGAAAAAACAGGAGAGCAGAAGTGAGGGGAACTAATCAGTGAATGACATCAGTAACACGACATGTCAGACTGTATGGATGGAATGAGCAGAGTGGAGATGTGCAGTACATCATGCTGAACTGAGCATGTGAGCCATTACAGGTCTCCCACAGATCTGTGAGCGGCCGGACGTTGTTTAAAGACCAGCGGTCATTCAGGCGTTTGTGGTGTCGTAGAGAGAAATGATACGAGACACCCAACATGCTGCAGTACGTGAGTGGAGGTTTAGTACACAGACACACTGGCTGGTGGGGTGTTTTCTGGGACTTACGGTGTGTGACGCCGGCCAGCGTCTGGTAGAAGGTGGGCGTGTCGCTGTCATCCGTCAGCGTGACACACACTCCTCCGGACAGAAGCCATCTGGACAGCGTGAAGGCCTCCTTGTTCTGCAGCAGCCAGGTCTTGAAGCGCTCATAGTTCACCTTGTCGCCCTGTCCCAACAACCCAACACAGACCAAATCAGTTTCTCGATCATGAGCCTGTCTCCATCCTCACTCATCTGAAAATGATGACAGACATGTGCCGGGACTCCAGATTAGTTGATTGACAGTAATTGTTCAGATCGGGCGATTTGACCACGAGACTGAAGCTGGATGACAGAAAAACACACCTCTTCCTCCTTCACCTTGAACAGTAGAACTTTAGTATCTTAAAATAGAACTTACTGATAGAACTTTGTAGTTTGGCTTTCTGGAAGAAATTGTATTTTCTTGATTCCTGTTGTTCTGGTTTTGTACCCTCATGGTTGAAATGAACTTATTGTAAGTCGCTTTGGATAAAAGAGTCAGATAAATGTAATGTAATGTAATGTAGTGTAATGTAATGACAGAAATCAGCTCCAGCTTCAGAGAAGCCTCGAAATACAACGTCTGCTCCTTTAAAACCTGTGGAAGTCCCTTTTACCACCACAGGTTCACGTGACACTTCAGAGCCAGAATAATTGACAGGTGTCAGAGCAGGAGATGGAGAATTTAAACAATGACAGAAAATAAATAAATACAAAAATGACCTAGAGGTTGCTCCAACTCGAGGTTTCAATTCAATCAAAGCCTGTTTGTGATACTAATTATAGTCAACGTGACTGGAAGGATGGAGTCCTCTTCTATGACACACAAACCTGCAAACACATTCAGTATAAACTTCATGTCTACACATATCGGGTTCTTACACGATGGTACCGTTCCAGTTTCCTGTCAGCCCACCGTCTCCGCTGCTACCTGTCCATGTATGATGGGATACGGAGCCCTTGTCTTTGTAGTATGGCCTATGTTTTGTCACATTGTCATATTTAGTAGACTAAATGCCCTATTTCACAATAATAATGGAAAAATAAATCATGTGTGGGTCACATGGTCATGCTACACCCTCCATGATCCTGTTCACAGAGAGACAAGCAGGCAAACAGCACCGGGAACCTGCTCGGCAGCAATAATAACTTAAAGGCTGTCTGCTTTCAAATTTGAATGTGCTTTTATAAGAAAAGTATTGTGTGTTGGTACAAATGTCAGAGGTTTACGTCTCAAACCCACAACAAATAAAGCCAAAGCTGAGAGGATGAATCTAACATCACACGCTCATGTTTTCTAACAGTGGGGCGGATTTTAACTTCTCTGTGGTGAGCTCTTTGGAGTTGGAGGGATTTGAAAGGAGCCTTTGTACTCTAATAAGCAGCACAATAACTGGCTGTGATGCCAAACTTTATACCATCTCTGTGGAGTCGGCTCCATGTGGGCAACTCACAACAATCGCTGTTTCATGAGCATGTGACCGACACCTCGGTGATGATGGAAACCAACAGAAGTGATATGAGCTGAGCACCGAGCCGGCCGGGTGTTAAGCGGTGTTGTCCATGAGTTGATAGAAAGACATGTGACTCTCAGTGTGGCTGTAAATGTTCACTGTGTTTGCTGACCTCACTGAAGCACTTCTTCAGGGATGTCGGGACTTCTCCATCCAGGACCTGAAGAACAGCTTCGATGTCCTCCCTGTTAGCGTATCCACCCAGATCACTGGCAAACAGGCTGAAGAGGTCTGTTAGAAAAACACACACACACACACACACGTACATATGTACACACACACACACACACACACACACACACACACACACACACACACACACACACACACACACACACACGCACACACACACACAGTGTCAGAGGAGAGCTCAGCTTTATCACAGGAAGGCCGTCTTCGTGCAGCAGCTACAATGTCAATACTGTCCTGATGGATTCGACCGCCTGCAACACATCAACCGTCAGACTGAGGAGGAAACCGAGCGGAGAGAAGAACCATCGGAGACGTCATTCATTCATGCACCTCGCTGTGAACGGCAGAGCCCTCATATCTATCTGAAAACATAGCGAGGTCCATGTTTACACTCCTTAATAAACGAGATCTATGTCACACAACCAGGAAGAACCGTCCCGGTGCAATTTTTGGGACTTTGCTTCTGACAGAACACGTCCTGTTCTTAATGTACGAGGACAACATGAGGTGATGGAGCATATTTAAGGCTCAGAGGACGATGAAACTACAAAAAGACGAGCAGCTGAGTCAGAAATGATCAGATTCATAGATACATAGAAGGTCGTTTGGTCAGAAACATCCATGAACAATGAATAACTTTAGTGAGAGTGAAGCATCAGACTGGTCTTTACAGGACAGTCGGTCAACCGCCACCTTCTGCATCAGTTCAGCAGGAACATATCACTGATTCATTCCCCTGCTTAAATTCAAGCACTTTGAACCCCCTGCAGGTCTCCATAGCAACAGTGGACCAAACTCACATAAAACAGTCTGATTTCTCAGAGCTGAAATAATTCAACTTTAATGACCAAAGCATTCAGCTCTTGTTTGATGGTAAAAGATGCAGGAGACTTCTGTGCTTGAAATAAATAAACCATCAATGTACACTCTAAAGTGTTTACTTTTTATTTTCACTCTGGTCCTATGAGACGCCGCTCGCTGCTCGTCAGTCTCATAGGACCCGACATCATCAGAGAGAGGGAGGCCGGTCCGAACTGGAGGGAGGATGAACGCAGACCAACGCAGAGACGTCCTCTCAGTCAGCCTGCTCCACGTCCACGCAGCCTGAGGACGGACAACGCTTCATCCTCCAGACCATGCTGGACTGAAACCCTGCAGAAGGTCTGCAGAGACCTGGAGATGCCACTTCACACACTTTCTATCCAACCTGATGGAGCGCCAGAGGATCTGCTGACAAACTGTCCCAATTCAGGTGTGCAGAGGTTGTAGAGAATTACCCATGATTCAGCTGGGGTTCCTACAAAGCACTGGATTAAGGCACTGAATGCTTTTTTTATACACTGGATTTACATTTTAAAAAGAAAATGTTTTCAGTCTGTCATCATAAATTATTGAGTGTAGATTAAATCAGTCCCTCCAGGATTTGATTCACTAGTTTTTGTTTTGCAATAAAAAATGATTTTCCAAAAAATTGTGATGTAATTTGTGGAGTTTAAAGTGTTATAAAAATTGCAAGTGGAGAATATTGTAAAAAAAAAAAAATTAAACACTACCTGATAAACAATAATATCATTTCCTGTGATAATAATCATGCTGGACATCATGGAAATATTTTAGTTCTAATCTTTTTAATTTATTTATTGAACTTACAAACATCAGCTGTCAAAATAAGAGCTTTAGATGCTGTTTAATTCATGTTCATTCAACACATAGACCTGCTGGATGAAACCAACAAAGAGACGTCTCTGACAACTGGACGTGTGGAGAAAACTCATTTAACATCCAGTAATATGGAATCACTTCCTTTGATCACAAACATTTAATCATCATTTTAATGTGAAGAACACATTTCCCACAAACCTCGTCACTTCCTGTTTCTCCTCTTGTTCCTGTTCCTCCGGTGAACAGAGTTTTATTTGGAGATGAAAACAGGAGCAGAGACTTTCTGATTGGAAATGAGGAGTTATTGTTGTTAATAAAGAGAGTTTTGTTTAAAAAGATTTACTTTATGTTTTAATACTTTCAGCTCAGATTCTGATGACAAAAATTGCAGGATTGCTTGAATTTGCGTTCATTATTTGGATCGCAAGATCACGAATTCCTGAGGGGGAAGAAATGACTAGTTTTATCTATTTCAAATTAAATAAAAAAAACATTTTAGTGTGTAAAAAGTAAAAGGGTGTGACAGTATAGAGATCTATAGGTTTAACTGTTGCTGCATGAAACAGGATTTACTACTTATTGTTTCTACGTGCCTCGCGTAGAAAGAAAAAGACTTCAGACAGGCTTGTTGCCTTTTCTGCTCCCAACGGACAACAACAGAAGACGGACACAGTCTTCCGTCCGTCCGTCCGTCCGTCCGTCCGTCCGTCCGTCCGTCCATCCATCCATCCATCCATCCATCCATCCATCTATCTATCTATCTATCTATCTATCTATCTATCTATCTATCTATCTATCTATCGCTGTCTCACTCTTTGCTCCACTGTCTCACTCTTTGCTCCGTTGTCTCACTCTTTGCTCCGTTGACTCACACTTTGCTTTGCTGTCTCACTCTTTGCTCTGCTGTCTCACTCTTTGCTCCGTTGTCTCACACTTTACTTCGCTGTCCCACTCTTTGCTCCACTGTCTCACTCTTTGCTTCGCTGTCTCACTCTTTGCTCCACTGTCTCACACTTTGCTCTGCTGTCTCACTTGCTCCGTTGTCTCAAACTTTGCTCTGTTGTCTCACACTTTGCTTCGCTGTCTCACTCTTTGCTCCGCTGTCTCACACTTTGCTCCGCTGTCTCACTTGCTCCGTTGTCTCAAACTTTGCTCTGTTGTCTCACACTTTGCTTCGCTGTCTCACTCTTTGCTCCACTGTCTCACTCTTTGCTCCGCTGTCTCACATTTAGCTCCGGTGTCTCACTCTTTGCTCCGCTGTCTCACATTTTGCTCCGCTGTCTCACTCTTTGCTCCGGTGTCTCACTCTTTGCTCCGCTGTCTCACTCTTTGCTGCTCTGTCTCACTCTTTGCTCTGTTGATTCACACTTTGCTCCGCTGTCTCACTCTTTGCTCCGCTGTCTCACTCTTTGCTCCGCTGTCTCACTCTTTGCTCCGTTGTCTCAAATTTTGCTCCGTTGTCTCACACTTTGCTTCGCTGTCTCACTCTTTGCTCCGTTGTCTCAAACTTTGCTCCGTTGTCTCACACTTTGCTCCGCTGTCTCACTCTTTGCTCCGCTGTCTCACTCTTTGCTCCGATGTCTCGCTCTTTGCTCCGCTGTCTCACTCTTTGCTCCGCTGTCTCACTCTTTGCTTCGCTGTCTCACTCTTTGCTCCGCTGTCTCACTCTTTGCTCCGCTGTCTCACTCTTTGCTCCGCTGTTTCACTCTTTGCTTCGCTGTCTCACTCTTTGCTTCGCTGTCTCACTCTTTGCTCCGCTGTCTCACTCTTTGCTCTGCACCAGTAGACGTACCAACAACTGTCCCTGATCTCATCCTGACGAGTCGTTCCTCCCGCTGCACGTTATCTTGTAATTATGAGATGATGAGATATGAAGTCAGAATTAAAAGATAACGTCTCCGATTCTTTATTGAAGAATGAAGCGCCTTTCAGGACACGCCGTCTCCATCCTCTTCACGCTTTCTGCTTTCAACTTTTTCATGTTGAGCAGCCCAAAAAAAAGAAAGTACGGGTGTGTGTGTGTGTGTGTGTGTGTGTGTGTGTGTGTGTGTGTGTGTGTGTGTGTGTGTTTCCAATGACATACACAGTTTCCACTGTGCAGATTGGTGCAGATTTCAGCTGGATGTGTTTTTCACTTTTCACTTCTTTTTGAGTCAGATGTCGTACATATATATATACTCACATGTACATATACACATGTATATAACAACACATTTTACACAGCGTCCCAATTTTTTCAGAAACGGGGTTGTATATTTTATCATATTCAATAGAATATTTTTACCTCATACATTTTATTTTATACTCTATTTATTTTTATGTAAATGTATATTATACTATATTGTATAACATAACTATAGACCGTATGCACATCACTCATGAAGCAATCCATATCACTAATGTGCAATTAACAATGTATCCTGAGAAATTCTCAATTCACAATGTATTTTTTATCACCCACATGTAATATTCATGTTTTCTTTACATTTCGCTGTATAGCTGAAGGTGTATTTATCTATTTTGTTTATATAGCTTGTGTGCATATGTATTTATACGTGACTTTATTTTACATTTAAAAAAAAAAAAATATTCTCTTCTTTTTTTAAATTATATGTGCATTTTTTTTTTTTTAATTTTTTTTTTTTATGTGTGCTTATCTTTCTTACCTGTAGTCCTAAACTGTTGTGACGAATAAAATTCCCCCACTGTGTGATTAATAAAGTCTTATTAGACTTATCCTATTTTATCTTAATGGTAGATATGATATTGAGGAATGCAACATAACAGCAGCGTCACAGCGTGGAGCTTCAGCTGGTGAGGGGCGACTTACACTTGGCCTTCTCCTCATCCCGTCCTCTGGTCAGCAACACCAGACCCACGATCAGATTGTTAAAGTGCAGCCCTTTAGACGAGCCTCCGAACGAGGTGTAGATCACCTGAAACATACAAAATCAGACGTGACGAACCAGGAGAGCTTCATAATCACAGTCGGCATTCTCAGAAGTCTTTAACAGAGCCGAAGACCGGGACACTCAGGTCGTCTCATCCAGTCAGCAGCCATCAACAACCTGAAGATCTCTCGTCTCCACATCAGTGAAACTGTTTCATCCGTAATAAAACAAGGTGATATAAGAGCATCATCACCTACAACAAAACATAAAGACAACTTTTGTGCAGAAGGTTAAAAAACAGGAAACACATGATAAGTAATGTGCGGACTGTCCCATTTAAAAAACAATCAGACGGTGGCCGATGAGTTACGACACATCCTCACATTACAAGATGACTTTGGTACACACACTTGTTCAAGCATCATCTCTCACACACACAGACACAGAGAGACACACACACACACACACACACACACACACACACACACACACACACACACACACACACACAGACACACACACACACACACAGACACACAGATAGCAGCAGCATCACATGTGTTTCCCACAGCAGCTCAGGCGACGGGGAGGAACTCTCTTTTAACAGCTCGGGGAAAGCAGAAGAAGAAAGATGAGCAGCGATTAAACATTCAATTTAAATCAACCTCAAATTAAAAAGAGTAGCAGATGAAAGATGGAGGAGGCGGCACAACAGGGGGTGAAACGACTCGATGAAACATGTGGAGCTCAGCAGGAAGCCGTCCTATCTTTTAAAGGGAGGTGAACATGTATTTTAAGATGCTCTGACTCCAACGTGGGGGGTGAGGGGAGGAGGAGGGGTGATTGTTTACAGTTTAATAAAATGCTTTTCATGAACAAAAACCTTACACGACAGATTAGAGCACAAATTGGAGTTTAGAGGGGGAGAATGGAACCAGGTCGAACCAGGTGAAGCCAAAGATCCATAAAACCAGTGGTTCTGACCCAGAGATCTGATTGGTCAACTGAACATTATGAACAAATCATCATGACATCACATCCTGCTCATCACTACAAATATCCCTCCACCTCCTCAATGGGAACATAGAATTAGAACTGAGTTTCATATAACATGTAATATAATGTAGTTTCTACTTGTTATATTTCTATTAAATGACCCATTTGGTGAAGTCGGGTCTCTTTTGGTCCTTTTTGGTCGCTCCGAGCACCCGTACCGTAACACCACGGATAGTCACGCACTTACAGTCCTAGCGGAGGCTAGCTGGACCGGTTTGGTTTGAACACATGACACGATGCTAAAATGTTAAAAACACATGAGTCCATGGATATCTTTGTTCATCAGATATCTTTGTTCACCAGATATCTTTGTTCATCTGATATCTTTGTTCATTGGATATCTTTGTTCATCATCAGATATCTTTGTTTATCACGTATCTTTGTTCATCAGATATCTTTGTTCATTGGATATCTTTGTTCATCATCAGATATCTTTGTTCATCGGATGTCTTTGTTCATCATCAGATATCTTTGTTCATCATCAGATATCTTTGTTCATCGGATGTCTTTGTTCATCAGATATCTTTGTTCACCATCAGATATCTTTGTTCATCATCAGATATCTTTGTTCATGGATATCTTTGTTCAACGGATATCTTTGTTCACCATCATATATCTTTGTTCATCATCATATATCTTTGTTCACCAGATATCTTTGTTCATCAGATATCTTTGTTCACCGGATATCTTTGTTCATCAGATGTCTTTGTTCATCATCAGATATCTTTGTTCATCATCAGATATCTTTGTTCATCACCAGATATCTTTGTTCATCATCAGATATCTTTGTTCATCAGATATCTTTGTTCACCAGATATCTTTGTTCCAACCAGACTGAGCTAGCTGATCAGTTTAGTGTTTCTATGTTCTGTATTTATTCAGTTGGAGACTAGAAATCCTCTCTGTTGCTAGGGTGGTTGCTAAGGGTCCGACTACTTCCTGGAGTAGTAAACATGGAGTACGTTACATAAGGGTCTACTGACACGACTGATTGTTTTCCAGTTGTTAGTCATACCCCGTGTGTTGCCATGGAAACAGAGGTCACTAACAAAAAGTTTTATATTTTGAGAGAGAATTGCTCCACAATATGAACACATGTAGATTATATATTTTATTTAGTTGGTAACTTGTTGTACGATCTCTACATTAGACTGGAGGGTGTTCTTTCACGTGCAGGAGAAGAAGAAAGGAACCAACAGGTGATCCTTAAGGAGAGGTGAAGAAGAAGCTGTCGGGACACTAGATGTTCGGTGTTGCTGCCAATGTTTGTCGTCTGTCTGAGGCCCGACATCACTTCGGATCAGGTCTAATCGTCTCTGATCATCCTCAGGTCACTTCCGCTCTAGCCGGGTCAGATCGGGTTCTGCTCGGGTCTCTGGCGGTCAACGGTGTGTTTACCGGATAAAGAGGCAGAGGAAAAGATGGAAAAGCTCTCAGCTGGACTTTGTTTTCTTTTTGTAAATTGATGTTTTCAGTCGGGTTCAGGTTGGTTTCCCACATGTCTGTTTTCAAACTTCAGAAAGTCTACTTTACTCCAGCAACCCTCCAAACACCAGAACGTTCACTTTATTCAGTCATTCAGGACGAGAGGCAGCAAAGCAGCATGTTTGAGAAGCTGGGACCAAAACAATGCTTCAAAACTGCTTGATTGATTTGTAACTAATCACCATCCTTCATAAAGCACAATGTCCAAAATGTCTCTCTCTCCCTCCCTCTCCCTCCCTCTCTCTCCCCCCCTCTCTCTCCCTCCCTCCCTCCCTCCCTCTCTCTCCCCCCTCTCTCTCCCTCTCTCTCTCTCCCTCCCTCCCTCTCTCTCCCCCCCCTCTCTCTCCCTCTCGCTCTCTCCCTCCCTCCCTCTCTCTCTCCCTCCCGCTCCCTCCCTCCCTCTCTCTCCCCCTCTCTCTCTCCCTCTCTCTCTCCCTCTCGCTCTCTCCCTCCCTCCCTCTCTCTCCCCCCCTCTCTCTCCCTCTCTCTCTCTCCCTCCCTCCCTCTCTCTCCCTCTCTCTCCCTCCCTCTCTCTCCCTCCCGCTCCCTCTCTCTCTCTCTCTCTCTCTCTCTCTCCCCCTCAATAACTCAATAACCATCTCTTCCTGTTTCTTACTTTATTGTTTTTATTGTAAAGCACCGTGTTACCTTAGATTAAATTATAATCATCATCATTATCATCGAACATCCTGCACCAAACGCTTCATATTGAAAACACACCTAAGTGAAGCCCTGAAGTTACACTCAGACCCGTCGACTCATTATAAAAAGGAAAAGCTCCTCCCTGCGTGACCGGGATTCTGAACCCCATCATGGAGAACACAACCAATCACAAGGAGAACGTGTAGAAACAGATCTCTGCACACTGCAGCGTTTCCTGACGGACTGATTAGGCTCAGCTGTCTTTGAACTGGAGGGATGTGCAGCAGCCGTGGTTCTGTTTGAAGGCACCGGCAGCAACTTTACATCTGGACCGTCGTCACCGCAGTAACGGCTGCCATGGTGACAGAGGAAGGGGGGGCAGGACAACTAACACTGACCTTCCTGATGCACTCTGAACAGCATGTTGTTACTGTATCCTGGAGGACTACAGAGATCTGCATCATCACTCCTTTTATTTCTCCTGCTCCATTAACATCAGACTGTGTGGATGGTTAACAGGAGTGAGCCTCCTCACGCACGGTGTCATGTATTACAGCAGAGACGGACCGCCAGCCTGAGGACGCTGTTCATTTTTTGCCCGGTCTACGACCGATGAACAACACTGCACATGTTAATTAACCACTTCATAAATGAATGCAGCTCTTTCATGTCTACACAGGCAGCACAAAACACGATGAGGCAAACAATACGACTAAAGGTCACTTTCACACATCAGACCTTCAGTCCTTCATTTCTGCAACAACAGTCATGAATCCATGATGAATCCTGGATTATTCAATTCATCTCAATGTCATTTGATCTACAAGTAAAATCACCACAGTGTGCCAACACACTACAGTAACACAGTCCCTCCAGGATTTATGGAGTTATTTTAGTGATTGTTGCGATCAAAAAGGTTTGATTTTGCGGCGGATTACGATGTAATTTGAAGAGTTTTAAGTGAGTATTTTGCAGAAATGAGAGAAAATCCAACTTGAGAAAGAAAAATTAGATTTTTTTTTTCTTCTAAGCACTACCTGATAAATAAATAAATATTTAATCACTTCCTGTGATAATAATCCTGCTGCACATCACAGAAATATTTTAGTTCTAATCTTTTTTTATTTATTTATTGAACTTAGAGAACCGTGGAGATAAAAACTCCTAAAAGCTCATTTAACATCCAGTAATATGGACTCACTTCCTTTGATCACAAACATTTAATCACATCATTTTAATGTGAAGAACACATTTCCCACAAACCCTGTCACTTCCTGTTTCTCCTCTTGTTCCTGTTTCCGCTGGTGAACAGAGTTTTATTTGGAGATGAAAACAGGAACAGAGTTTGCTTGAATTGGTTTTAATTATTGAACCCAAACTGGGAGCTGGTTCCAGGAGAAGTTCTGCCTCCCGTTCTACTTTCAGAAACTCTGACAGGGACGTGTTCTGTTGGGACAACATGGTTCTAGGAGGTTGTTAAGATATGAAGGATCCTGGTCATTAAGGGCTTCAATTACAGAGAAGCAGTCGGAATTCTGTTCTGATTTCACAGGAAGAGAATGAAGAGAATTGATGTTGGAAATATGATCTCTCCTGCTAAATCCTGTATAATAAATCTGAAAAAAATTCAAATCAAAGGTTCCATCTCTCTTTCTTCTCCAGGACTCCCCCTCTGTCCAAACAATCTTTAGTTCATTGTTCTCTGACTCGGATGTTTGAACGGATCCTGGTTTTGGAGTTACGGTTCGGTACATGTTTGGTTCAGCAGAGAAAACAAATGCGATAAATACATTTTAAAATTGTATTTTGAAAAAAAGAAAATGTTCCATCGTGTGTGATTGTCTATAATTCTTCCTGTGACAGTTTGTTCGGCTTTTCTTTGACTGAGAATAAAGTGAACAGCTCGAGTGGTTTGGTTAAATACCAAAATATTGAATCACAAAAACATCTGGTAGATTGACGGGTAATAAACGTCTTCACCGCTGGATGAAGAAGCCCTGCGTGACCTTTAGTAGCAAACAGTCTAAAATCAGAAAAGCTGCAACGATTAATCAATGAGTTGATCAGCAAAAAACTATTTTGATAATTGATCAAACATTTGGAGTAATTTTTTTAAATTAAAAAACTGCTCCAATTCTCTTTCTTAAATGTGAATATTTTCTGCCTCCTCTCGTGATGAGCAGCTGAAGGTGAACCTGACATCATCAGATCATCTTTAACACATTAAACAAACCGTCCTATATTAGATCATCTGTATTTTACTAACCTCCTTCATAGAAAAACTAACATCTTAAATCATCATACAGTGAAATATCAAATCTTTAAGTCTCCCCCAGTCTGTTTTCCTGCTGAGTATTTTTAGATGTTGAACTGCCGGAGGAAGAACAGCACCTCCCGACCGTGTAACCCGAGAAAGACAAAGTGAGGACGGACGGCTCGGTCGGACGAGGACGTGTGAGGAGACTCGGCTAGCCACGGCTATGACTAGAAATCACATGTAGTCGCTCTGCTCCACACAAACCAGCTGGATGAAAGAAGAGCAGTGATGACTCAGCGTTACAATAAAGAGAAGAAGAACTCAAAGAGTCTCCTCCATCTGCAGACGATCATCGTCCACAACAACAGGAAGCTAGCTGTTCTCCCTGCAGTAACTGTGATGCATTCAGGGGATCCGTGAGGACTCTGATGGTTTACACTTAACATTGATCCTTTGCTTTCTACGAACGTCCACCTCCATCAAGCTCTGTCGACAGGAAGTTCATAACCATAAGGAGGTAATGAGGCCTTTCTCCGATGGGACCATTAAGTCCTCTGGTGGGCTTTTAGCAGAGTAGGACTTCTGATAGGTCCACTTGTGAGAGGTACCGGTACCAGTCCAGTGCCGGGCCTCGACTCCGGATGCATTTATTCCAGAGAGGTGAACAGTCAGTGAGGTGGCTGATCCGTTCTCACCCTCTGCTACCAACACCTGGTTGTCATACGATATCGATCGCTCGTCTCCAACTCACACGACAAACCCCGTCCTTTCCAGTTTACCTCAAATGAAGCTGGCGAACATGAAGATCATTATGAACCAGCCGTGTACAGATCTGAGGACTGTGGCGACCCTTCGAGCGGCTCCCTGTGAACCAGCCAGCATTTTAAACCTGCAGTGCATGTAGCTGAAGGACAGTGGGAACGTGGCTTTGCTGTGACTTACCTCTGCAACTTTAGGAGGAACTCCATCTCCCAGCACCTCCCTGTAGAAGCACTGCTGGGTCATGTAGTAGGAGAGGCCGCTGGTTCTCTTGAAGGCATCTTTCAGCCGCTTCAGTTCCACATCGGTGACTAACGAGGCAGAAAGAGAGAGGTTCAGTTAGAGAGATCAGAACGGCTGCTGTGTGATGTCACAGAGGAAAAAAAACATCTAAACTGGACATGATCATCTTTATTTAGGTCCATTTAAATAGTAAAGAACAGTTTTCTAATACAGAACCAGAACCACCACAGTTGGGGAGACAATGATTTTTGTCTTTGGGTTTGTCATGTGAGTGAAATGAGCCTTGAACAGTCTGTCAGTAGAATATATCATGTTTTACAGACATGTACCCAGCAGGGTCGACAGCACACAGCTGACTAATGATCTGATCATGAGCACACAGCAGCTGAATGATCAGCAGCAGTTACCCACAGGGTCAGCACGTATGTGACGGTCAACACGCCATAATGCAGCATGACAAAGGGTTCACTCAGTCATCAATTCTACCTCAGTAGAGACAGACGTGTCAGAGATGGGTCTGTTTATACGAGGAGGGGGAGCGTCGCAGCGTCACAGAACCAGCAGAGCGGTAAAAACCCCGCCCACATGTTGTATGACTGGTGGTCAGTCAGCATGGTAGACATGCAGCTCATTACAGCAGAACATCAGAGCTCACTGGACTCACACTGCTCATGAGGTTTCTTCTGTTTAAAAGAGAACCCGGCCAAGACGGGATGTTTGGTCCAACACCATTATTAGGGATTACAAAAAGTCCTCGTATATCTGCCAATATTCTTTCTATTTATCTACTGTTGATATAAACATAATTTGTTTGCAATGATCCCTGAAATGTGTTTATCAAACACTTTGGGTCTAATTTACGAAGCATTTGCGTGTAAAATCACCTGCAAACTTCACACCACCCGCAAACAAATGTCCATCAGATCTACTAACGACGTGCAGCGAGGACTGCATCTTTCAAATGTGCAGTTTAACACGCGTTGTCCATTCTGCGTGTTTTCCTGCATGTATATGTAATATTGGACGTTTCTGCTTGAAGGTGCAAAATACTGGGAGGAAACATGCAAATAGAACAATTTATCACCCGCAATGATATTTACTAAACCTGGAAGTAGAAACTGGAGAAGTGATTGTTGTGTATTTTAGTATGACTGAAGGTTTTAATCAGATGAGCATCAGGAGAGACGGCTGCTCTTATTGTGAAGGAGACACGGCTGCTCTTATTGTGAAGGAGACGCAGGAAACCACAGAATACGTAGAGAACCAGGTTTTACACCCGTTAAACATTTCTGATGTCAGAGGCAGAAATTATTGTCCAGCAATGATATTTCTGAGTTACTGAATGAACAGAAAGATGATTGACAGCCAACAACAAGGAGGAGCCACGAAATAACCAGCATTTAAAAAACTTCTTCCGACTCAGCATTTTGCTGCCTCTGGGTGGTTCCAGCGTATCTCTGCTTGGATCTCCCTCCAGTCCTGTTATTCAGGTGAGCTGTCACATCCTGAATGAGTCCTGCAGAATTCACAGGTAGCTTCATCTGGTTCACGAGACCTCCAGGAACTCAATGAAATCAGCTGCTCATCACAGAAAGATCTGGACCTGCTGATCGCTGTCTGTTAGAGGATCTCATCCACCGTCCTTTTTGTTTTCCCTTCAGTATTGACTTCCTCACTGATGATCTCCTATAAAGTGTTTTGTTCTTATTATTTTTATATTTCTTAATTTCAATGGGATCAGATTTCCTTTTGGTTTTGCGGTCGTTCTGTGTTTTTCAGTGCTGGAATCACTTTAACACACAAACCCTCATTTAAATAGAGATTTGCACCTGACTTCAATGACGCAATGAACTCAGTAAATCACCTGCAAAACGGGTGCAAAAAAAGTGCAAATCTTTGGACGGAACACGCAATTTAGTACCTTTATTTGAGATCTTAGTAAATCAGGCCCTTTGTGACAAAGATGTGTGATGGAGGCAGGATATTTTACAATTTATTGTCCACGCTGACAGTCACTGGTAATTTAATAATTAAAAATAATAATTAAAAAACACTAATAGCACCATTTCTGATTAACCCCAAAGATATTTTTCTGCATTATGTTCTGTTTCATATCGGCCAACAAACACGATACATCCGATCCAGGCCGATATCAGCTGATCACATCGGCCTGCAGCTTAAAGTTTAGAAAAATGTCAAGTTAAAGGTCATCTAGACAGATTTTAATATCAATATTTACCACACTGCTAGTTTGAAACGCCACTGATTTAAAAAAAAAAAAAAGAAGAAAAAAGTTTAATTATTATCTGTTTTGAACATTTCTGTGCACTTTGCATCATGATGAGTCGGCTGTGTGGTGAGAGATGAGGTCATACTTCTCTTTCTACCTGCAACACTTTTCATCTAATTAATACGGAGGCCGGGAGCGGCCATGGGAAGAAAGAAAATGTAATTTAATTTAGTTTCAACTTTAAACTGAGGACAGCTTTAATGAAGGGATATAAAGGATTATTGTTAGTAAACGACAATAACGATGATATTGAGAGTTTGTGGATTAAATCGTTAGCAACATGCTAACTGTGAGGGTGCTATCGACTTTATAGTTGGTTAGCTGACAGTTGAAGCAGGTGAACTTCATGCTGAGAGGAGGAAGTCTGTTGTGATGTCTCTCTTTATATAAACTCATCTCGTGTACACAAATGAATTAAAACGTGGGAAGGAATGAATTAAAATGTGGGAACAAATGAATTAAAACATGAGAAGGAATGAATTAAAACGTGGGAACAAATGAATTAAAACGTGGGAAAAAATGAATTAAAACGTGGGAACGAATAAATTAAAACGTGGGAACACATGAATTAAAACGTGGGAACACATGAATTAAAACGTGGGAACAAATGAATTAAAACATGGAAACTGCTCCCAACATACGTGAGTCACGAGGCTGCACGACACACTGTGTGTGTGTGTGTGTGTGTGTACCTCGCTTACTCTGCTGCTGTGGTGAAACACATACACACACACACACACACACACACACACACACACACACACACACACACACACACACACACACACACAGCTCTATTGTTACACCGTCCACATCAGACACCGCTGGAAGTTTCCGGACGGAGCAGCATCACTGAAGAAACACATTCATCTCTCATATCAACACGTCCACCTGACATGAAGGACGAAGGACAGCGAGGACGAAGGACAGCTCAGGAGACAAACTGCTGTCTTGTCGGTGGGATGATGTCTGAGGTCATGGTTTTGTTTGCTGCCGTGTGTCTTGTTAAATATGATGTCACAAGCGATGAGGTGCTGAGTACACGTCGTTACCACGGCAGCGCAGTAATGTGACGCCTGCTGCTGCTTCTTCTTCCTCTCGACCTTTGACCCCAACAGCCACCGCTCTCCACCAACCAGCTCCATCAGCTCACATTACAGGGAGCGTCTCAGATCTGCTCCACCCTGACCTGCACTTCAGGGCTGGTTCATGCAGCCGAACTCTGTCTGCCAGCGCTTCACTATTTAAAGCAGAAACAGAACACAGGCAGGGTGAGCGACGCGTCACCGTGTGGACGCCGTCAGAAGGAAAACCAACCGGGGTGTGTTTCATCACTGGCTCTGATCACAGCTGATCATAATCAATAATAATAATCAATAAAACTCATGTGGTTCTCTGACATTAAAGCAGTTATGACCAACCCACGAAGGATGAAGTAACTTTATGAGAGAAAAATGCTTTTATTTTGAAACATCTTTAAACCCTCCATGTTGTGATAAGTGACTCTGACACCAGCCTGTAGGGGGCAGTAGAGTCCACGTGGCTTCAGGTTGAACCTGGAAGTCTAAACACACCTCCCACACACACACATCACAGCAATCTGCTTCTTCTGGTTCAAAGTGATGAATAACAACAAAAAATATCAAAACTACAACAGCAGGAACGTCCTGATGCTGAGCAGCAGTTACAGGACAGAAAGAGTCCACCTTCCTGATCCTTCCCCCACACACACACACACACACACACACACACACACACACACACACACACACACAAACTAACATCACACACATACACACACACACACACACACACAAACTAACATCACACACATACACACACACACACACACACAAACACACACACAAACTAATATCACACACATACACACACACACACAAACTAACATCACACACATACACACACACACACACACACACACACACACAAACACACACACAAACTAATATCACACACATACACACACACACACACACACACACACACAAACTAACATCACACACATACACAAACTAACATCACACACATACACACACACACACACACACACACACAAACTAACATCACACACACACACACACACACACACACACACACACACACACACACACACAAACTAACATCACACACACACACACACACACACACACACACACACACACACACACACACAAACACACACACACACACACACACACACACACAAACACACACACACACACACACACACACACACACACACACACACACACACACACACACACAGAGCGCCTGGAGGTTGTGTGATTCCCTCCATGTCTGTGAAGACGTTTGATCAGGAGGTGTTCAGAGTACTTTTACAGATATTATGTAAATGGACTGAATTGTTCTTGTTCCGCTCTATTAATGTGTAAATCAGGTGGTGGGCAGGTGGTTACTACATAAGGTGGTGGGGTCAGGTGGTGGGCAGGTGGTTACTACACCTTCTTCTAACTTATTTCCGTTAGGACTGCGGCTCCACGCTGCTGCTGGCTGCATGTCAACTTTAACTGCATTACTGGACCAGCTCAACATTTTGGAGGAATTACTTGCATTTTTTAGGAAGTAGATAAATAAAAGCTGAAGTGGCAAACTGGGGTTTTAAGAGGCGGCGGCGGCGGCAGGGGGTGGGGGTGGGGGTTGGGGGGTGGGGGTAATTATTTCAGGACCTTCCAGGAACAGTTTCTGCTGGTCAATTGACAGCCGAACAGAAAAAAACTCCGAGAGGTCATTGAGCAAAACCAGGAAGTAGCCCTGTACATAAGCTCTCGTATAACTGTGTTGTTCTTATAGTGACGCTCTCATAAACAAGATCTAATGTGTCAACCAGTGACCTGCAGCTTATATAATGGTGATGGAAATTTGAAACTGTGCTTTTGATATATGAGGGGAATCATTTCCTTCATCGTTCTATGACCTCGTGCCTGATGAAATCAGGACGTACTCAGCAGAACCAGATCCTGGGTTCAAAGATGGCGCCTGAGGATGAGAACTGCTCGCATGAAGCACGAGTCAACAGACTGCTGCAGCTTCCTGCACCGCTGCACACATGCACAGGTGTTGGTGTCACGTCTGTGACATCACTCACAGAGGCCGAACGACTGACCGATCTGATTGGAAACCTGACGATACTACGTCCCGCCCACCGATAGCTGTAACCTGACTGCACCACAGGCCTGTCAATCAAACAGACACGCCCCCAAAAACAGGTCTTCTTGAATCTTCTTTTCTAATGAATGAGGGATTATTTTCAGATGGACCTCCAGAAAACTAATAAGAAGGAGTGACTTTAGCTAACAACACCGAGATAACTGATGGACACATTTTATTCACTTTGGATTTGATGACAGAAGTTGAATGGGAGTCTATGGAGCCGGAGGCTTTTTGGAGCCGACCTCTAGTGGCACTCGCTGGTATTGCAGCTGAAGACACTTCTGGATCGGAACCATTTTTCAGACCTGAAGCTACAAACTCTTTTATATCCAGTCTTTCGTTTTGAGGAGCACTAATACATTTGAATACATTTTCCTTTTAAAACGCAGAACTTTTGCTGTGCTTACCAGCAGTAAACCTCATCAGCGTCAGGAGCCACAGCGATTAGCATATGAAGCTAAAAATGAAACTAAACAAGTTTGTAGAAAGATGAAGATGGAGAGCATCAAACGCACCAAAATCAGCCTCCAACCAGAAGCCAGTGGGGTCACAAGATATAATGAGTTTTAAGGAGGAGGGCCGGACTGAGACTGGATCGGGAAGGGAGAGCAGAGAGAGAAAAGAACAGCATAAATATCATAATACTGCACTGTAGCGATGGTTTGTTTAATCTGTCCCTAATCTATAACGATACTGCAGAAAACACTAATGTAGTCGACTAATCAGTGACATTTGGCGCCACAAGCTCCGCCCCTCAAACCCCCAAATTAGGGCTGGGAGATATGGACCAAAAGTCATACGGGGATATACGATAGATATCTCCATATTTTATAACAAGTGGGTTAAATATCCATTTGTAAGTCAAAGCTTCATGTGAAATGTCACAAGTACCTTCAGTAACACAGAGTGTGATCGAAATAAAAGAGAAAGGCAGGGTTTCCTTCCTGTTTTGAAATATACAGCTGATAATAATGTCAATGAAAAATTACAAGAAGTAAAGAGCTTCCATTAGAAGAAACAGGTCTTTCTCTGAAATGCTCCGTCAGCGGTTTTTAACATCAAATAACTTATGGAGGGAGAAAACTCATCTACACCCTGGATACAGCTTTTTAAAATCTGCCCTACGTGACATAACGAGCAGGGTGTCCCGGGACAGGAGCGTCACCTCCTCACCGCGGGAGGCTTCTGAGATGCCCTCTCCAAATATGGATTCTGCCCTTTCCCCGTCTCTGAGCGGGCGACATAAGCCACCCATCTGGAGTGTAAAAGTGATTAAGAGGTGAAGTGCTGAATCACAGGCTTTAGAAACCCTGCAGGAGGCCCGGCACATCACACATGGATCAACACGGAGCACAGAGCTGCAGCGCCGGATCCAGCAGCGCCGGATCCAGCTCATTATTTAAACTGGTGCTAAAATCACATCCATATTTAGTTGAGCTAGTCTGAGGGAGTAAAATCTTACTTTTTTATCACCTTTCAAAACCTACAGAAACAAAAAGCTTTAGAGTGGAGAAAAGTTTAAAAGAACAAAGTGGAATACAACAAACCCAAAAAGAGTTGGAGCCATCAGCAACCAGAGAACTGCTCATGACTGGAGCACAGAAACAGACATAAAGCATGTCGGTGGAGTGACGGGCAGCTGTCACTGGGATCTGTCTTCTGAACCACAACCATCCATCACAGATTCAGAGGAACAGGCAACGCAAAGAAGCCAAACAGACAGAAAACCGACTCACACACCGATAACCTTCAACGTGTCGTCGACAAAAAAACATGAATGTGTTTCAGCTTTAAACTGGCGAAGACAAAGAGGAAACCTCGCTGGTAAGAATTCACAACTACGTCAGTGGATCACCATCAGCCCACCTGTTACCACGGAAACATCAACATTTACTATTTCACCACCTGAAAGTACAAATAAAGCGTCAGACTCAGGAAATCGATAACAGAGCGCCTTGAAAAGCTCCAGGACGCAACGAGCCGGGGGGCGTGTCCTCACGATACAGGACGCAACGAGCCGGGGGGCGTGTCCTCACGGACCTCACGATACAGGACGCAACGAGCCGGGGGGCGTGTCCTCACGGACCTCACGATACAGGACGCAACGAGCCGGGGGGCGTGTCCTCACGGACCTCACTATACAGGACGCAACGAGCTGCAGCCGGTCAGGACCAACATGCTGTGCACCTTGAATTCGTCCCTCAGGGTCAGACTGTCAGCACAGACTTCTACTGGGATGTAAACATGACAACACTCGCTGGAAACCACCTGAACTGTGGCGCCATGGCAACAGGCTTCTCCAACATCATGATAAAAACGCCAGTTTCTTGCTCATTTTCAGTTTCAGGTCCACGGTGAAATCGATGTCATGCACGTACCACAGCTTAAAAAAACGTGTGTAACTGCGGCGATGGTGATGGAGCCCCTCAGAGCAGGAAATGAGCAGTGACATCTGATGACACAAACTTTATTGTTTTGATTGATTATCACATTTGGTTTCCATTTCAGTTCCATCACAGCTGCGACTATATGACACATTCTCTAAAGAGCTTTATAAATATTGAGCTCATTAAGGCAGTCAGCTTGCTGGTTCTACAGATAGTCACTGTGGGAAGGTCCAGACCCGGTGGCTCTCATACACACTCCTGATATGAAGGTGAAGCATAGCATGTTGGTAAATATCAGCTGATGTGATGATGATGATGATGGGCAGGCAGCCTAGTTCATCCACTCACTGTGAATCAGGATGCATGTGAGTGTGTTCTGGCCTCATAAATCAGCATGAGGTCCAGTGGTGGCGCTGAAGGGCTCATTATGGATCCTGCAGGCTGCACCTTCCCTCCACTGGACCCTGAGCTCCCTCTTCTCCACACCGACACGCTGCTCAGCAGACAGCCTGCTGACGGGTCAGCGGAGCGGCCATCCATCAGCCCGGCCACCTCTCCACAGATCACTACTGTCCTCCATTTACAGTCTGAGGCTAAATGTACGCACAAAGTGACTCTGGCTATAATTACAATTCATCTTAAACTAGTGTTTCACATCAGAGAGTAAAACACTGAAGTCCCTCCTGGACAGACATCCTTCCCTGCTGCAACATCTGCTTCACCACATCAGGATTTTTAGGATTTTACAAGTTGTTGATGAAATCAACAGAGGTGCACATCTATGTTGGACAGAAAGAGACTGTTTTTGATAAATGAGTATTTGAACTATTATGAATGGCCTGTTTTTGTTCTAAATTGTATTTTATTCTGTTATATGTTACAAGCTTGAAAAACCAAAATACAAGTGAAAAAAAAGATGGCAGAACATGAAAGAGATGACTGACAGACCGACACATGCGTGTGTGTGCGTAAACGCAGACAGAAGAACACTGAATACACGTGTGATCTCCAAATGACAGAAATGTACTGCAAAAAGAAAAGATCATGGAGGCCTCATCTCGTAGCAGGAGGGAACTGTTCATGTAAAAATGGAAACAAACATGTGAGATAGAAGAATGAGGGTGAAGCGGCCGCCCAGCAGGTAACTCACTCTGCAGAGACTCACTTCAGAAGCT
The DNA here is from genome assembly GCF_022577435.1 of Embiotoca jacksoni. Classification (NCBI taxonomy): domain Eukaryota; kingdom Metazoa; phylum Chordata; class Actinopteri; family Embiotocidae; genus Embiotoca; species Embiotoca jacksoni. The sequence continues at coordinate 1,616,120 of NW_027185391.1, forward strand.
GCCTGAGAAAACGGCGCTTTTCAGATTTGATCAGTATCAGTTCTCCAGCGGATCGTTTTAAACAGGAGCTGCTAACAGTTGATTCAACTTTGTAAAGCAGACATTAATCTGGCAGCATCACGATGTCTCCACCTCTCAACAAGTCTGATGACGTCCAGCTTTTCCTCCTGACTGTCACACCCACATTATGAGAGCTTTTCTGGTAATTATAAGACCATCATGAGATCATTTATGCAGTAAAGTCACCAATTATTTTTCTTGCGTGAATAAAATAAACTTCTGTACAAAAGCATGCAGTAAGAAAGATCCCTAAATATAATGTTAAGTTCAATGAAGCATCATTACTTCAACGTGCAGCCACCAAAACCAAAACAAGAAAAACCTGACTGTGTCCCAATGACCACAGAACAAAAACAAGGATCTGTATAATTATGATACATACCCGTAAAACAAATATCTACATGCAAACACTGTTCCCAAGAACTACAGATTAAAGCGGGTTCAGACTCGAAAGGCTTTCTCTTTGTTTGATTTGACTGATTCACAAAAATAAAAGGAAATATAAAATTATAAAAAAGATGAAGATAGAAAAATGTCCTTGACTCCCTGTTCAGAAGCTCTCAACATCAAACAGGACCAACAATCATGTTTTAGAGACGACGCCGTGGCAAAACCAAACGCCACAAAAACAATGCCGGCAGGTTCAATCAGACTGAAAGAATCGATCAGTTAATTGTTAAATAACAGACTGTGTATCTTAAACTGTTTTATTAATCTGTTGATCACTGAAGTCATTTATGAAGCAGAAATAGCAAAGTTTCTCCTCACATGAGTGTTTCTCTTGGTTTGTAAAATGAATATCTTTGATTTTAGACTGTTGATCATAAATACAGATGCATTTGAACACATCACAGGTATCATGGCCTCGACAATAAACACAGGAAACATTCAGGGAGTGAACAAGACGTGTTCGACTCCACCGATGACAGAACGGCACTGCTGGATAATAGGAAAAGTTGCTGCAATTAGACGGACGAATAGGGAAGAAAAACAGAGCTGGTTCACATGAAGGAGAACACTGAGAGTTCTGTGCTGCTGTGATGCAACGACTGGATTCTGGACACTGGCTGCATTAAGTGCAACAGCTACCATCCCATTCACAGCAAACAATGGGCGGATTTCTACACACACACACACACACACACACACACACACACACACTCACACACACACACACACACACACACACACACACACACACACACACACACACACACACACACACACACACACACACACACACACACTCACACACACACACACACTCACACTCACACTCACACTCACACACACACACTCACACACACACACACTCACACACACACTCACACACACACACACACTCACACTCACACACACACACACTCACACTCACACACACACTCACACTCACACACACACTCACACACACACTCACACTCACACACACACTCACACTCACACACACACTCACACACACACACACACACACTCACACTCACACACACACTCACACACACACACACACACACACACACACACACACTCACACTCACACACTCACACACTCACACACACACACACACACACTCACACACACACACACACACACACACACACACACTCACACACACACACACACACACACACACACACACACACACACACTCACACACACTCACATACAGGCGGCGTTCCTGAACAGCTCACTTCACCTGCAGTCATGACATCACACATCCAGCATGACGCTGAGGAGGAAAACAACATAAAACAACAATATCTTATTTGTATTTTCAGAGCCAATCATCACTGTATTCAACAAACCCTCATAAAGACGGTATCAACCCCGCTGTTCAGCACATGCTGTTTTCTTAAACAACAACAACAACAACAACAACTGGATGCAGGCACACCTTTTAAGAGACATTCAAACTAATTATTCTTATTTTACAGACCGGTATCTAACCTGCTCTACTGAACTTTCTTTGACAGCAGGCTGAAATGCTAAAACAAATGATGGCTGTTCCGTCTCTGGTTGTGAATGTGAATCATCTTCTTAATGTTATTACTAACCGGGGATGTCATCACCATCATCAGGTCCACAGCAAGTCTGAAAAGGTGGCGGTTGATGTGTGGGAGGCAGTGAAGCTGCCGCACACCGGACTAACCACTGGAGATACCTCCATAAAACAACACACACAACAACAGTTTGGAGATACTTGGTGTTTGAGTCAGATGACCAGAGGCAAGTTGAAACCAAACAGAAGCCAGAAAGCACCGCTAACATTTCACTTCCCTGGATATCAACGAGAACCTGAAACACTCCCGTTGCTGTTCGTGGACCTGTTGAAGCGACGAATCACACACAGCGCTCGCAATTTAGTGGCTAACATGACCTTGTTTGTGTTTCCATAGCAACTCAGGTTATTCTGATTAGACTGATGTCGTCAATGACATGAGTTGTAGGCTGCTCATAATACAAAGTTACTGTCCTTAAAATGACATTAACATTAAAATATAACATTGGGAATACTGAGCGTTCAGCCTTTATTCAAATACAAGTTTACGTTGAAATCCATTCGTTTAATTTATTTATTATTTTTGGTCTTAAATTTGCAACTAATACTGAAGACTCCCAAAGAGCTGGTGCTGTGTTGTTGCTATTAGTGACACCTGCTGGTGTTGTGGTGTACTGCAGCTGCAGCGCCCCACAACAACGCTTCGGATCTAAATGTTTGCCGTTTTCTTGATCTGCTCTATTCAAATTACTGCATTACACTGCTAACACAAACTCAACACTTCCTGTGCCCGTTTCAAATTAAAAGCCTTCTATCATTTCAGAAGACACCTTTCCTTTCTGAACAAGGCTTTTATTCTGAAACATTTGCAGAATTCAATAACATTTCAGATTAATAAACCAGAACAAATGTTGAAGATTGTATGACTGTATTGTTGACTTTATTAAATCAAAATGACTGGACACACTGTTGATGATTGGAAGTGAACCTGCCACTGTAGGAACAGGTTACACCACCTTAGAAACACACTGAAACATCAGACAAACAGCACTACGCCCCTGGTGTATTTTAGCTACGATAACACGTCCAAATGTCAGCTTTGAAAAAAGACTTTAATGATTATAGACAGAGAAGCGAGCCAGTTCTGAGGTTCTGGGCCAATCTGGACCAACTGGTATCAGTTCAAATAAACCCACTTAATGCCCGGCCTTGGTTCTGGTTCTGGGCATAACTTCTTACAACTGAAACTGAGCTACAGTCAGTGTTTTCAGACCGCAGGAACTATTTCTCAGTTCTGACATCGGTGGGAGGAAGTTCCCCCTTTTTCTGTGTCCTCACCGGGGAAACCTAGAACCTTTTAAATTCCTATAACTCTGTTTTGTGGGACTTTTGTGGGACCGCCCTCTGCCTGGGTCCTCTCCCCGTTACCATAGCAACTGTGGTGACACACAGGAACACAGACAACCGCCGGGTTTAAACACAGTAAACTAATGGTAAACGAACATTAAACTACAGCTACAAACAAAACCTTTTAAAACAGCAGGAGAACGTTTTCAGAAAGTTTCAGTTTGAATGAAACACTTTGGATCATCAAACAGGTCAAATATGAACATGAATTTAACACCTCAAAGTTACTTTCAACACAAACGATATGAAAAGGCACCTGAAGAGAAACAGCTGATATCAGCGATGGAGGACGGGATGGGATCAGTGTTGTCTTTGGACCAGCGGTCCATTTTTCTTCTGCGGTTGATTTCCTCTTTTATTCAGATGGTAACGCAACATCAGCATCGTGCTGCTGCACATCTGAAACTGGCATACCAGAGATTTAAAATGAAGACTGTGACCTCTTATATTCTGAAAGATGGTTTCATTTTGGATCCAGTTTAATGTTGCGTCATCTGTTTCTTAGACACACTGCTCTAAAACAAACCTTTGAACATTTAGTCACCAATAACTTGATGGAAAAATAAACCTGAAAAATGAGCTTCACGGTAAAGATTACAAAATATTCAGGTTTAATTAGAGAGTTTAATCCTGGCTTTGTGTAAAATAAAATGTTATCAAACCCCGAACTGCTATTTACATGAATGCAGTTATTTGATTGACAAACATGTAATACTGAAACTGGACTCAGCTGCTGCTGTTAGAGCAGATGTACAGTGAGCGGTGCAGCTCAGTGCGTTGTATTGTTGTATTGCTGTACAGCAGGAAATGCAGAAGAGACAACACACCTTTCAAAAGGCTTCAGACTGTGTGTGCTGCTGGTTTACAGTAAACCAGTTGGAGGAAGTCAGGGAGTGAAATGACTGAGCAGCTCACCGATCAGGAGCCTGCTGAACTTCCTCATTAGTTTTATCAAACACAAGTCAATACTCCAGTTATAATCTACGACGACGTGTTTCCCAAGACAAGAACCGGCACTGCATGGTTGAGTCACGTTTTCATGTTTCAGTCGGAGGTCAGATGTGCTCTCAGGATACAGTAAGCTGCCATGCAAATTCAAACAACCAAAACAGGAGCCCACATACTGGAAGTCTGTGTGGCTGCTGTAATCAAATTAACCATCACAAAACCACGCAGCTCAGGTCACCATGCAAAGCAGCGGGTCATCGGCCGGGCTGCTGGCATCCTGACGTCACGCCGCTCGGAGGCAGAGAAACACGGACGACCGCCGGTGTTGCATCACCGGACGATACGGTGGTCGACCGCAGACGTTCAGACGGATCCTCGAACAACTACAGGGGAGTCTGATTCTGAAGAACAGTCGGACGTTTCCCTTCACAGACAGATACGTGTGTGTGTGTGTGTGTGTGTGTGTGTGTGTGTGTGTGTGTGTGTGTGTGTGTGTGTGTGTGTGAAACTTTTCATTTGAAATGTATACAGGAAGTCGCGGCATCCAGCCAACCAATGGTGTAACTTCCTCTCTTATTCACTCAGTGACTGAACGTTCTGCTGTTGCAGTTCAGTTAAAAAGGCTTTTATTGTGAAGGAGCTCCAGAGTGTCGGTGTGATATCCTGCTGATACGTTACATCTGGAACTACAGATTACAGCAGGTCCTAACTTTACTCGCTGTGTGCTCCTCTATTAGTTCTCTGGTTTGTATTGATGTATTTCTAGGTAAAGATCTTTGAAGTAAGATTTCTGTGAGCATATTACGTTCCAACAACAGTCTGAGGAGGAGAGTCGACACCTCCAGGAAGGACACAGTCCTGTTCACTGAACACAGTCTGCAGATAGGAAACCTTTAAAACCAGGAAAAGACAACAATTAGACTCCATCATGATATCAGGACATCCAAAATATTCCAAAATCTGAGACACTTTCCGTCTCGGATCACCGTACTGATATGATATCAGGACGTTATGCCAGAGACACGGTCAGCTGCTGCCTTTTAAAAAGGAGATGACATTAAACATGAACCTTGTTGCTCAACACTTAAAGTGCTCGTCCACTCACACGTGAGTTTGTCTTGTTGTTCCTGGAGTTGAATGTTGGAGCTTCGTGTGCAGGACATTTAAAACCAGTTTTCACTTTATCTGCTGGGTGTCCGATGAAAGTGAAAAAAAATCTCATTTTAAGGAGCTCTGAGAAGAAGTCCTTTACAATTTTTTTGGAACATAATGAGGTATAATACAATGTATGGAGTGATGAACTAAGATAAATCCTGAATACTTATTTTATTTATATTTATTAATTAATTTCTTCCATTTTATTTTCTAATTTTCATTTAATTAGATTATCTTTTTAAATTTCATTTCATTGGTGTGTCAACAGCAGATGTTCAAACTGCGTATGTTTTATTGTTGTTGTTTATGTTGCTCCTCTTATTATAAAAGTTAATAAAGACATGCTTAAAAAAAGAGTCAATTTATGGAGTTTTGTAACTCATGTTTTTGTGAAAAACCATCAGACACAAAAATGATGATTCATAGTGCAGTATTTTCCAAACATCTTAAAAGCTGTCTGGAGGGGATCATTAAGGATCATTTTACAATAAGCCAAAGTAATAATATAATATAATATAGTCCAGATTTTCTATCACTTGGTACCTCCAGGGCCATAATGAGCTCAGTGAGCTGCTGCGCAGGGCGATGATGATATTACAGCATTTCCAGACTGTGCCATTGAACCAGGACCTCCAGGCAGGAACCACTGCTCCTCTCCCAGCATGTTCGCTGCCTCAAACAACCCGGCTGTCTGGATGTTTGGACTTCAGATAACCTCTCTGTGTGTGTGCAGTCTTGAACCATGAACTTCTTCTTCAATGAGTTTTGTCTAATTTAGAGTACTGCTCATCAAACCGGGCCCTCTCTGGACCTCAATATGTTCGCTGATTCTTAATCTCTGCTCTGATTGGCAGCTTCTTTATATATTCAACTACTCACATTTATAATGCATTAATGTGTCCAGCACTGATCCAAGTTTGTTCTATTTCCAGAATGTGATCGTTTGCATGTGAGCTGTTTAAAGTGCGTGTGAGCTGTTTAAAAGTGCATGTGGGCTGTTTAAAGTGCATGTGAGCTGTTTAAAATGCGTGTGAGCTGTTTAAAGTGCATAAAGTGCATGTGGGCTGTTTAAAGTGCATGTGAGCTGTTTAAAGTGCATGTGAGCTGTTTAAAGTGCGTGTGAGCTGTTTAAAAGTGCATGTGGGCTGTTTAAAGTGCATGTGAGCTGTTTAAAATGCGTGTGAGCTGTTTAAAGTGCATAAAGTGCATGTGGGCTGTTTAAAGTGCATGTGAGCTGTTTAAAGTGCATGTGAGCTGTTTAAAGTGCGTGTGAGCTGTTTAAAAGTGCATGTGGGCTGTTTAAAGTGCATGTGAGCTGTTTAAAATGCGTGTGAGCTGTTTAAAGTGCATAAAGTGCATGTGGGCTGTTTAAAGTGCATGTGAGCTGTTTAAAGTGCATGTGAGCTGTTTAAAGTGCGTGTGAGCTGTTTAAAAGTGCATGTGGGCTGTTTAAAGTGCATGTGGGCTGTTTAAAGTGCACGTGAGCTGTTTAAAAGTGCATGTGGGCTGTTTAAAGTGCGTGTGAGCTGTTTAAAGTGCATGTGAGCTGTTTAAAATGCGTGTGAGCTGTTTAAAGTGCATAAAGTGCATGTGGGCTGTTTAAAGTGCATGTGAGCTGTTTAAAGTGCATGTGAGCTGTTTAAAGTGCGTGTGAGCTGTTTAAAAGTGCATGTGGGCTGTTTAAAGTGCATGTGGGCTGTTTAAAGTGCACGTGAGCTGTTTAAAAGTGCATGTGGGCTGTTTAAAGTGCGTGTGAGCTGTTTAAAGTGCATGTGAGCTGTTTAAAATGCGTGTGAGCTGTTTAAAGTGCATAAAGTGCATGTGGGCTGTTTAAAGTGCATGTGAGCTGTTTAAAGTGCATGTGGGCTGTTTAAAGTGCGTGTGAGCTGTTTAAAAGTGCATGTGGGCTGTTTAAAGTGCGTGTGAGCTGTTTAAAGTGCATGTGGGCTGTTTAAAGTGCATAAAGTGCGTGTGAGCTGTTTAAAGTGCATGTGAGCTGTTTAAAATGCGTGTGAGCTGTTTAAAGTGCATAAAGTGCATGTGGGCTGTTTAAAGTGCAAAAAGTGCATGTGGGCTGTTTAAAGTGCATAAAGTGCATGTGGGCTGTTTAAAGTGCAAAAAGTGCATGTGGGCTGTTTAAAGTGCATGTGGGCTGTTTAAAGTGCAAAAAGTGCATGTGAGCTGTTTAAAGTGCATAAAGTGCGTGTGAGCTGTTTAAAGTGCAAAAAGTGCATGTGGGCTGTTTAAAGTGCATGTGAGCTGTTTAAAGTGCAAAAAGTGCATGTGAGCTGTTTAAAGTGCAAAAAATGCATGTGGGCTGTTTAAAGTGCATAAAGTGCGTGTGAGCTGTTTAAAGTTCAAAAAGTGCATGTGAGCTGTTTAAAGTGCATAAAGTGCATGTGAGCTGTTTAAAGTGCAAAAAGTGCATGTGGGCTGTTTAAAGTGCAAAAAGTGCATGTGGGCTGTTTAAAGTGCATGTGGGCTGTTTAAAGTGCATAAAGTGCATGTGAGCTGTTTAAAGTGCATAAAGTGCATGTGGGCTGTTTAAAGTGCATGTGAGCTGTTTAAGGTGCATGTGAGCTGCTTAAAGTGCATAAAGTGCATGTGAGCTGTTTAAAGTGCATAAAGTGCATGTGAGCTGTTTAAAGTGCATGTGAGCTGTTTAAGGTGCATGTGAGCTGCTTAAAGTGCATAAAGTGCATGTGAGCTGTTTAAAGTGCATGTGGGCTGTTTAAAGTGCATAAAGTGCATGTGAGCTGTTTAAAGTGCATAAAGTGCATGTGGGCTGTTTAAAGTGCATGTGAGCTGTTTAAGGTGCATGTGAGCTGCTTAAAGTGCATAAAGTGCATGTGAGCTGTTTAAAGTGCATGTGAGCTGCTTAAAGTGCATAAAGTGCATGTGAGCTGTTTAAAGTGCATGTGAGCTGTTTAAGGTGCATGTGAGCTGCTTAAAGTGCATAAAGTGCATGTGAGCTGTTTAAAGTGCATGTGAGCTGTTTAAGGTGCATGTGAGCTGCTTAAAGTGCATAAAGTGCATGTGAGCTGTTTAAAGTGCATGTGGGCTGTTTAAAGTGCATAAAGTGCATGTGAGCTAAAGTGAAACATCAAGCCTGCACACTCCTGCTGGAGTGAACGCTCCGGACGGCAGCGAGGAACGATCCTGGAGGAACACGTTGAAGCTGGACCGCTCCGACAGGATGCTCCCGGATCATCTCGTTGCTGGTGAGCTGGCAGAGTCGAGCTTCTACGAAAACTGAACCCATAATTGCTGCAGTCAAGCCTGCTGTGGGAATCAGGAATGCTGCCATGTGACTGGTCAGATAAGGCTGGATGGCTGGGTAATTCCACCGCGTGTGTGTGTGTGTGTGTGTGTGTGTGTGTGTGTGTGTGTGTGTGTGTGTCTTTCACACGTGACCATCAGAGTGAGAATGGCAACCAGCTCGAGGAACGTCACAACCACCACACAAGGATTTGATAGCGGAAAGACAGAAAGCGACACAAGGACGAAGGCTCGTCCAAATATTGGCTGAAATTGAAGAATCCTATAACTTAAAACAAAATGGACTTTAAATGTCAATGCAAGGCAAATGTCAGTCCAAGTTTACGGTGGCAGCCCGGTGAAGTTATGGCACCGTCCCGGATGAATGTGTAACAGCCTGAAATCCACAGACAAAGTTCAGCTGCTGCCAACCCGGCGGAGCAAAGTGCAACAAGATCTCTAATGTGCTTCCTGATAAATGTTCACCCACATCTTACATAAGAAGTGCAGCAACACTAACAGCATGCAATTACTGCTGACTTACTCCTGCCCATACAACCCGATCCAGAACCAGGACCAGGACCGTCCCATGCAGACAGGCCTGTCAGACCCGGTTTGTTTACATTTTTCAGTGTTAAAAAGCCCCAGACGCTCCTTCTTGAAGAGACCAGCTGCAACGACAGAACATCGGTTTGTTGTTCCGACTACACATCCAGCTCATGTTGACCCGACAGTCCTCCAGTACCAGGTCTGGAGGCATCCCGGAACCGCAGCTGGAAGCCAGCGAACAGCCGAGCGGCTGCACGGGCAGAGCCGTTACCGAGCCGATCAACAGCTCTGTGGCCCTCCTGGCCCTCCGTGGCCCTCCTGGCCCTCCGTGGCCCTCTGTGGCCCTCCCCTCCTGGCCCTCCCTGGCCCTCCGTGGCCCTCCTGGCCCTCCGTGGCCCTCTGTGGCCCTCCCCTCCTGGCCCTCCGTGGCCCTCCGTGGCCCTCCCCTCCGTGGCCCTCCCCTCCCTGGCCCTCCGTGGCCCTCCCCTCCCTGGCCCTCCCCTCCCTGGCCCTCCCCTCCTGGCCCTCCGTGGCCCTCCCCTCCGTGGCCCTCCCCTCCTGGCCCTCCATGGCCCTCCTGGCCCTCCCCTCCGTGGCCCTCTGTGGCCCTCCCCTCCTGGCCCTCCGTGGCCCTCCCTGGCCCTCCCCTCCCTGGCCCTCCCCTCCTGGCCCTCCGTGGCCCTCCCCTCCCTGGCCCTCCGTGGCCCTCCCCTCCCTGGCCCTCCGTGGCCCTCCGTGGCCCTCCCCTCCGTGGCCCTCCCCTCCCGGCCCTCCCCTCCCCTCCTGGCCCTCCGTGGCCCTCCCCTCCCTGGCCCTCCCCTCCGTGGCCCTCCGTGGCCCTCCCCTCCTGGCCCTCCGTGGCCCTCCCCTCCCTGGCCCTCCGTGGCCCTCCGTGGCCCTCCCCTCCCTGGCCCTCCCCTCCCTGGCCCTCCCCTCCTGGCCCTCCGTGGCCCTCCCCTCCCGGCCCTCCCCTCCCCTCCCCTCCTGGCCCTCCGTGGCCCTCCCCTCCCTGGCCCTCCGTGGCCCTCCGTGGCCCTCCCCTCCGTGGCCCTCCCCTCCCGGCCCTCCCCTCCCCTCCTGGCCCTCCGTGGCCCTCCCCTCCCTGGCCCTCCCCTCCGTGGCCCTCCCCTCCTGGCCCTCCGTGGCCCTCCCCTCCCGGCCCTCCCCTCCCCTCCTGGCCCTCCGTGGCCCTCCGTGGCCCTCCCCTCCGTGGCCCTCCCCTCCTGGCCCTCCGTGGCCCTCCCCTCCCTGGCCCTCCGTGGCCCTCCGTGGCCCTCCCCTCCGTGGCCCTCCCCTCCCGGCCCTCCCCTCCCCTCCTGGCCCTCCGTGGCCCTCCCCTCCCTGGCCCTCCCCTCCGTGGCCCTCCGTGGCCCTCCCCTCCTGGCCCTCCGTGGCCCTCCCCTCCCTGGCCCTCCGTGGCCCTCCGTGGCCCTCCCCTCCGTGGCCCTCCCCTCCCTGGCCCTCCCCTCCTGGCCCTCCGTGGCCCTCCCCTCCCGGCCCTCCCCTCCCCTCCTGGCCCTCCGTGGCCCTCCCCTCCCTGGCCCTCCGTGGCCCTCCGTGGCCCTCCCCTCCGTGGCCCTCCCCTCCCGGCCCTCCCCTCCTGGCCCTCCGTGGCCCTCCCCTCCCGGCCCTCCCCTCCCCTCCTGGCCCTCCGTGGCCCTCCCCTCCCTGGCCCTCCCCTCCGTGGCCCTCCCCTCCTGGCCCTCCGTGGCCCTCCCCTCCCGGCCCTCCCCTCCCCTCCTGGCCCTCCGTGGCCCTCCCCTCCCTGGCCCTCCGTGGCCCTCCGTGGCCCTCCCCTCCCGGCCCTCCCCTCCCCTCCGTGGCCCTCCCCTCCCTGGCCCTCCCCTCCGTGGCCCTCCCCTCCTGGCCCTCCGTGGCCCTCCCCTCCCGGCCCTCCCCTCCTGGCCCTCCGTGGCCCTCCGTGGCCCTCCCCTCCGTGGCCCTCCCCTCCTGGCCCTCCGTGGCCCTCCCCTCCCTGGCCCTCCGTGGCCCTCCGTGGCCCTCCCCTCCGTGGCCCTCCCCTCCCGGCCCTCCCCTCCCCTCCTGGCCCTCCGTGGCCCTCCCCTCCCTGGCCCTCCCCTCCGTGGCCCTCCGTGGCCCTCCCCTCCTGGCCCTCCGTGGCCCTCCCCTCCCTGGCCCTCCGTGGCCCTCCGTGGCCCTCCCCTCCGTGGCCCTCCCCTCCCTGGCCCTCCCCTCCTGGCCCTCCGTGGCCCTCCGTGGCCCTCCCCTCCGTGGCCCTCCCCTCCCGGCCCTCCCCTCCTGGCCCTCCGTGGCCCTCCCCTCCCGGCCCTCCCCTCCCCTCCTGGCCCTCCGTGGCCCTCCCCTCCCTGGCCCTCCCCTCCGTGGCCCTCCCCTCCTGGCCCTCCGTGGCCCTCCCCTCCCGGCCCTCCCCTCCCCTCCTGGCCCTCCGTGGCCCTCCCCTCCCTGGCCCTCCGTGGCCCTCCCCTCCTGGCCCTCCGTGCTGTCAGGAGAACTTGACAACATTCAAGGAGCCTGAGCCGTGTTTCGGTGACCAGGGTCCAGCCAGCCCTCCGGTAGCCAACACGAGCCCCGCAAGCAGCGGAGGACGTCACACCGAGCCCCGTCCAACAATCTGTCCATTTAACATGACCTTGCTTATAAGTAAACACACACGAGACATTAAACAACACTCGACGCCATTTCGATATTTCGAGGAATAATAAGTCCAATCGGAGTGGACACAATAACCACAACGATCACTGAACTCGTGTATTTAAGCTTTCATTATCGGGAAACGCTGCCCGCTGCAGCCTCCAAGTGGAGTCTTCCGAGGGGCAGACGACTGCGGAAAACACAGACATGGCGAAACCGATCAATTACACGTGTGTCCAAAAAAATAAAGGCAGATTTGCAACGATTTCGATGCCGAATTAAAGAACGTGTGCTCGCCCTCCCGCGGAGGCCGCGTGTCGCCCTGTGACGGACGTCCACCGAGGACAACCAGCGAGTCCCTCTTAAACCGTCAGATGTCCCGTCCTCCTTTGTACTGACAGTTAGCCGGAGCTAGCGCTCAGCTCACCTCTCTTCACGGCCTCGTCGTACGACAGGAACCCGATCCTCGACTCTTTGGCCCCCATGTTCCCTCATGTCACGGTGGTGGGCGGAAATACACGAGACGAGCCGCGTTCATCCAGAGTGGGTCTTTATCCGTTTATTGTGAAATGGGTTCCTGGCGGTGCGTGTGTGTGTGTGTGTGTGTGCGTGTGTGTGCGCGGTGAACGGGTGAATGTTTTCAGCGACGCCTCCATTCGGTCACATGATCGGACTCGTCCCGGTCAGTTGATCAGCGCCTCGAACGGTTGTCAACACCAACCGGGACTCACGGGCGGAAGTGGGTTTATTTACACGACAGTCACGAACATGAAGTGGGTTTATTTCCACGACAGTCACGAACATGAAGTGGTTTTATTTCCACGACAGTCACGAACATGAAGTGGGTTTATTTCCACTACAGTCACGAACATGAAGTGGGTTTATTTCCACTACAGTCACGAACATGAAGTGGTTTTATTTACACGACAGTCACGAACATGAAGTGGTTTTATTTCCACTACAGTCACGAACATGAAGTGGTTTTATTTACACTACAGTCACGAACATGAAGTGGGTTTATTTCCACTACAGTCACGAACATGAAGTGGTTTTATTTACACGACAGTCACGAACATGAAGTGGTTTTATTTACACGACAGTCACGAACATGAAGTGGTTTTATTTACACTACAGTCACGAACATGAAGTGGGTTTATTTCCACTACAGTCACGAACATGAAGTGGTTTTATTTACACGACAGTCACGAACATGAAGTGGTTTTATTTCCACTACAGTCACGAACATGAAGTGGTTTTATTTACACTACAGTCACGAACATGAAGTGGTTTTATTTACACTACAGTCACGAACATGAAGTGGTTTTATTTCCACTACAGTCACGAACATGAAGTGGTTTTATTTACACTACAGTCACGAACATGAAGTGGTTTTATTTCCACTACAGTCACGAACATGAAGTGGTTTTATTTCCACTACAGTCACGAACATGAAGTGGGTTTATTTCCACTACAGTCACGAACATGAAGTGGTTTTATTTCCACTACAGTCACGAACATGAAGTGGTTTTATTTACACTACAGTCACGAACATGAAGTGGTTTTATTTACACTACAGTCACGAACATGAAGTGGGTTTATTTCCACTACAGTCACGAACATGAAGTGGTTTTATTTACACGACAGTCACGAACATGAAGTGGTTTTATTTCCACTACAGTCACGAACATGAAGTGGTTTTATTTACACTACAGTCACGAACATGAAGTGGTTTTATTTACACTACAGTCACGAACATGAAGTGGTTTTATTTCCACTACAGTCACGAACATGAAGTGGTTTTATTTACACTACAGTCACGAACATGAAGTGGTTTTATTTCCACTACAGTCACGAACATGAAGTGGTTTTATTTCCACTACAGTCACGAACATGAAGTGGGTTTATTTCCACTACAGTCACGAACATGAAGTGGTTTTATTTCCACTACAGTCACGAACATGAAGTGGTTTTATTTACACTACAGTCACGAACATGAAGTGGTTTTATTTACACTACAGTCACGAACATGAAGTGGGTTTATTTCCACGACAGTCACGAACATGAAGTGGTTTTATTTACACTACAGTCACGAACATGAAGTGGGTTTATTTCCACGACAGTCACGAACATGAAGTGGGTTTATTTACACGACAGTCACGAACATGAAGTGGGTTTATTTACACGACAGTCACGAACATGAAGTGGTTTTATTTACACTACAGTCACGAACATGAAGTGGTTTTATTTACACTACAGTCACGAACATGAAGTGGTTTTATTTACACTACAGTCACGAACATGAAGTGGGTTTATTTCCACTACAGTCACGAACATGAAGTGGGTTTATTTACACGACAGTCACGAACATGAAGTGGTTTTATTTACACGACAGTCACGAACATGAAGTGGGTTTATTTCCACGACAGTCACGAACATGAAGTGGTTTTATTTACACGACAGTCACGAACATGAAGTGGTTTTATTTCCACTACAGTCACGAACATGAAGTGGTTTTATTTACACTACAGTCACGAACATGAAGTGGGTTTATTTCCACGACAGTCACGAACATGAAGTGGGTTTATTTCCACTACAGTCACGAACATGAAGTGGTTTTATTTACACTACAGTCACGAACATGAAGTGGGTTTATTTACACTACAGTCACGAACATGAAGTGGTTTTATTTCCACTACAGTCACGAACATGAAGTGGGTTTATTTACACTACAGTCACGAACATGAAGTGGGTTTATTTCCACTACAGTCACGAACATGAAGTGGGTTTATTTACACTACAGTCACGAACATGAAGTGGGTTTATTTCCACGACAGTCACGAACATGAAGTGGGTTTATTTCCACGACAGTCACGAACATGAAGTGGGTTTATTTCCACGACAGTCACGAACATGAAGTGGTTTTATTTCCACGACAGTCACGAACATGAAGTGGTTTTATTTACACGACAGTCACGAACATGAAGTGGTTTTATTTCCACTACAGTCACGAACATGAAGTGGTTTTATTTACACTACAGTCACGAACATGAAGTGGGTTTATTTACACTACAGTCACGAACATGAAGTGGGTTTATTTCCACGACAGTCACGAACATGAAGTGGTTTTATTTACACGACAGTCACGAACATGAAGTGGTTTTATTTCCACTACAGTCACGAACATGAAGTGGTTTTATTTACACTACAGTCACGAACATGAAGTGGGTTTATTTACACTACAGTCACGAACATGAAGTGGTTTTATTTCCACTACAGTCACGAACATGAAGTGGTTTTATTTCCACTACAGTCACGAACATGAAGTGGGTTTATTTACACTACAGTCACGAACATGAAGTGGGTTTATTTCCACTACAGTCACGAACATGAAGTGGGTTTATTTACACTACAGTCACGAACATGAAGTGGGTTTATTTCCACGACAGTCACGAACATGAAGTGGTTTTATTTCCACGACAGTCACGAACATGAAGTGGGTTTATTTCCACGACAGTCACGAACATGAAGTGGTTTTATTTCCACGACAGTCACGAACATGAAGTGGTTTTATTTACACGACAGTCACGAACATGAAGTGGTTTTATTTCCACTACAGTCACGAACATGAAGTGGTTTTATTTACACTACAGTCACGAACATGAAGTGGGTTTATTTCCACTACAGTCACGAACATGAAGTGGGTTTATTTCCACGACAGTCACGAACATGAAGTGGTTTTATTTACACGACAGTCACGAACATGAAGTGGTTTTATTTCCACTACAGTCACGAACATGAAGTGGTTTTATTTACACTACAGTCACGAACATGAAGTGGGTTTATTTACACTACAGTCACGAACATGAAGTGGTTTTATTTCCACTACAGTCACGAACATGAAGTGGGTTTATTTACACGACAGTCACGAACATGAAGTGGGTTTATTTCCACGACAGTCACGAACATGAAGTGGGTTTATTTCCACGACAGTCACGAACATGAAGTGGTTTTATTTCCACTACAGTCACGAACATGAAGTGGTTTTATTTACACGACAGTCACGAACATGAAGTGGTTTTATTTACACGACAGTCACGAACATGAAGTGGTTTTATTTCCACTACAGTCACGAACATGAAGTGGGTTTATTTCCACTACAGTCACGAACATGAAGTGGGTTTATTTCCACTACAGTCACGAACATGAAGTGGGTTTATTTCCACTACAGTCACGAACATGAAGTGGGTTTATTTCCACTACAGTCACGAACATGAAGTGGGTTTATTTCCACGACAGTCACGAACATGAAGTGGGTTTATTTCCACTACAGTCACGAACATGAAGTGGTTTTATTTCCACTACAGTCACGAACATGAAGTGGGTTTATTTACACTACAGTCACGAACATGAAGTGGGTTTATTTCCACTACAGTCACGAACATGAAGTGGGTTTATTTACACTACAGTCACGAACATGAAGTGGTTTTATTTCCACTACAGTCACGAACATGAAGTGGGTTTATTTCCACTACAGTCACGAACATGAAGTGGTTTTATTTCCACTACAGTCACGAACATGA